>NC_091981.1:66196547-66499047 GCF_044704955.1 Pristiophorus japonicus
GGAACATGGAGATGGCAGAAACTCTGAACAAATATTTTGTATCAGTCTTTATGGTAGAGGACACTAATAATATTCCAACAGTGGATAGTCAAGGGGCTATAGGGGGGAGGAACTTAACACACTCACAATCACTAAGGAGGTGGTACTCAGTAAGATAATGGGATTAAAGGCAGATAAATTCCCTGGACCTGATGACTTGCATCCTAGTGTCTTAAGGGACGTAGCGGCAGGGATTGTGGATGCATTGGTTTTAATTTACCAAAATTCCCTGGATTCTGGGGAGGTCCCAGCAGATTGGAAAACTGCAAATGTAACGCCCCTATTTAAAAAAGGAGGCAGACAAAAAGCAGGAATCTATAGACCAGTTAGCCTAACATCTGTGGCTGGGAAAATGTTGGAGTCCATTATTAAAGAAGCAGTGACAGGACATTTGGATAAGCAAAATTCGGTCAGACAGAGTCAGCATGGATTTATGAAGGGGAAGTCATGTTTGACAAATTTGCTGGAATTCTTTGAGGATGTAACGAACAGGGTGGATAAAGGGGAACCAGTGGATGTGGTGTATTTGGACTTCCAGCAGGCATTTGACAAGGTGCCACATAAAAGGTTAGTGCACAAGATAAAAGTTCACGGGGTTGGGGGTAATATATTAGCATGGATAGAGGATTGGCTAACAAACAGAAAACAGATAAATGGTTCATTCTCAGGTTGGCAATCAGTAACTAGTGGTGTGCCACAGGAAGCAGTGCTAGGACCCCAACTATTTACAATCTATATTAACGACTTGGAAGAAGGGACTGAGTGTAACGTAGCCAAGTTTGCTAATGATACAAAGATGGGAGGAAAAGCAATGTGTGAGGAGGACACAAAAAATCTGCAAAAGGACACAGACAGGCTAAGTGAGTGGGCAAAAATTTGGCAGGTGGAGTATAATGTTGGAAAGTGTGAGGTCATGCACTTTGGCAGAAAAAATCAAAGAGCAGGTTATTATTTAAATGGAGACAGATTGCAAAGTGTTACAGAACAGGGGAACCTCGGGGTACTTGTGCACGGAACACAAAAGGATAGTATGCAGGTACAGCAAGTGATCAGGAAGGCAAATGGAATCTTGGCCTTTATCGCAAAGGGGATAGAATATAAAAGCAGGGAAGTCTTGCTACAATTGTACAGGGTACTGGTGAGGCCACACCAGGAATACTGTAAGCAGTTTACGTAAGAATATACTTGCTTTGGAGGCAGTTCAGAGAAGGTTCACAAGGTTGATTCTGGAGATGAAGAGGTTGTCTTATGAGGAAAGGTTGAGTAGGTTGGGCCTCTACTCATTGGAATTAAAAGAATGAGAGGTGATCTTATCGAAACCTATAAGATTATGAGGGGGGTTTGACAAGATGGATGCAGAGAGGATGTTTCCACTGATGGGGGAGACTAGAACTAGAGGGTATGATCTTAGAATAAGGGGCCGCCCATTTAAAACTGAGATGAAGAGAAATTTCTTCTCTCGGAGGGTTGTGGATCTGTGGAACTCACTGCCTCAGAGAACTGTGGAAGCTGGGACATTGAATAAATTTAAGACAGAAATAGACAGCGTTATGTATGAATAAAGAGCCTGACTTGATACTGTGAGCTCAAAGTAAAGTGTGATCTTAGTCTTTTATTGCAGGTCTCCAGAGTGCCCCTCCACCCTGTGAAGCCTCGTTAAGTACAGGTGCTCTCTTGGGACTCCAGGGGATGAACCCTCTGGTGGCTACACAAGGTATATACAGGTTTACATATATAACAACACTCCCCCCCCCCCAAAAATAATTAGTGTAACTATTTACAAGGTGAGTCGATCTGGGGCCTGTCTTTCCCTGGTTGATCGTCTCGATGCAAATGCTGGTTTTGGTGAATCGTTTGTTGGGCCCTCGCTGGGCTCCTGTGCATCTGGCCTTGCTGGGCTGCCTGGTGTGGTGAGTCCTGCTGGGCTGCTGCGGGTGATGGGTTCTGCTTCGTGGTAAACCGCGGTGTCGGTTGCCACTGGTGTGTATTTTGCGAGGTCAAAGAGGGTAGGGCCCAATGTGGGTTGCTCTGGATAGTCCGTGAATCTGAGTTTGATTTGGTCCAGGTGTTTCCGGTGGATGAGTCCATTTGAAAGTTTGATCCGAAACACCCTGCTCCCTTCTTTGGCCACAATAGTAAGGGACCTTGTCCATAGTTCAACACAAATACAGGATCATTAATCTCGATTTCGTGTGACACATTTGCGCTGTCATGATGTGTACTTTGTTGAAGCTGTCTGCTCTCTACCTGTTCATGTAGATCAGGGTGGACTAACGAGAGCCTTGTCTTAAGTGCTCTTTTCATGAGCAGTTCAGCGGGTGGAATCCCAGTGAGCGAGTGGGGTCTCGTGCCGTAGCTAAGCAGGACTCAGGATAGGCGAGTCTGCAGTGAGCCTTCAGTTCCCTCTTCAAGCTATGCTTGATAGTTTGCACTGCTCTCTCTGCCTGACCATTGGATGCTGGTTTGAATGGGGCAGATGTAACAAGTTTGATCCCATTACGGGTCATGAACTCTTTGAACTCGGCACTGGTGAAGCATGGCCCGTTGTCACTCACAAGGAATTCAGGCAGGCTGTGCATGGCAAACATGGCCCGCAGGCTTTCAGTGGTGGCAGCGGACGTGCTTGCCGACATTATCTCACATTCAATCCATTTGGAGTACGCATCTACAACCACTAGGAACATTTTACCCAAAAACGGGCCTGCATAGTCAACATGGACCCTGGACCATGGTTTGGCGGGCCAAGACCATAAACTTAGTGGCGCCTCCCTGGGTGCATTGCTTAACTGCGAGCATGTGTTACATTTGTGCACGCTGGACTCTAAGTCCGCATCGATACTGGGCCACCACATGTGGGATCTGGCTATCGCTTTCATCATTACAATGCCTGGGTGAGTACTGTGGAGAGCACTGATGAAAGTGTCCCTGCCCTTCTTGGGGACCACTACCCAATTATCCCACAGAAGGCAGTCTGTCTGCATAGACATTTCATCTTTGCGCCACTGGTATGGCTTTATCTCTTCCTGCATTTCCACTGGGACACAGAACCAGCTCCCGTGAAGCACACAATTTTTTACTAGGGAAGTGAGGGGTCCTGGCTCATCCAGGTTCTAATCTGTCAGGCTGTGACGGGTGATTGCTCACTCTCGAATGCCTCCATTACCATGAGTAAATCTGCGGGCTGTGCCATTTCCACCCCCGTGTTGGGCAATGGCAGCCTACTGAGAGCATCACTGCAGTTTTCTGTGCCTGGCCTGTGGCGGATGGCGTAGTTGTATGCGGACAATGTGAGCGCCCATCTCTGGATGCGGGCCGATGCATTCGTATTTATCCCCTTGCTTTCGGAAAAAAGGGATATGTGGCTTATAGTCAGTTTCCAATTCAAATTTGAGCCCAAACAGATATTGATGCATTTTCTTTACCCCATAAACACACGCTAATGCTTCTTTGTTAATCATGCCTTAAGCTCTCTCAGCCTTAGACAGACTTCTGGATGCATAAGCAACCAGTTGTAATTTCCCAGATTCATTCGCTTGTTGCAATACACACCTGACCCCATACGACGACGCATCACATGCTAGTACATGGATTATACAACACAAGCAATTTGTTTGAGCATAACAGTTTTCTAGCTTTTACAAAGGCATTTTCTTGGCTTTTACCCCAAACCCATTCATCTCCTTTATGCAGTAAGACATGCAGTGGTTCTAACAGTGTGCTGAGACCCGGTTAGAAGTTACCAAAGTAGTTCAGGAATCCTAGAAACGACCGCAGCTCCGTCGTGTTCTGTGGCCACGGTGCGTTCTCGATTGCCTCCGTCTTCGAATCGGTGAGCCTGATGCCATCCGCCGCAATTCTTCTCCCCAGGAACTCCACTTCAGGCACCAGGAAAATGCACTTCGAGCATTTTAACCTGAGCCTCATGCGATTGAGTCGACTAAGAACCTCCTCCAGGTTCTGCGGATGCTCGACTGTATTCCGACCTGTAACCAAGGTGTCGTCCTGGAAGACCACCGTGCGCGGGACTGACTTCGGTAAGCTTTCCATGGAATATTGCCGCAGCTGATCGAATCCCAAACGGGCATCTGTTGTAAATGAAGAGATCTTTGTGCGTGTTGATGTAGGTGATGCCCTTCGCTGATTCCTCCAGCTCCTGCGTCATGTAGGGCGAGGTCAAGTCCAGCTTTGTGAACGTTTTTCCTCTCGCCAGCGTCGCAAAAAGGTCGTCTGCCTTTGGTAGTGGGTCTTGATCTGCAGGGAGAAACGATTGATAGTTACATTGTAATCACCACAGATTCTGACGGTGCCATCTCCCTTGAGGACTGGAACAATCGGACTGGCGCACTCATTGAATTCGATCGGTGAAATGATGCCCTCTTGTTGCAGCCAGTCCAGCTCGATCTCCACCCTCTCTCTCATCATGTATGGCACTGCTCTCGCCTTGTGATGGATGGGTCCCGCCCTCGGAATTAGGTGGATCTGCACTTTTGCTTCTTGGAACTTCCCGAACAGCGAGCGGAACTTGTTTAAAACCTGGGCACACGAAGTGTTGTCAATGAACGAGAGTGCTTGGACATTGTCCCAATTCCAGCGTATCTTTCCTAGCCAGCTCCTGCCGAGCAGCGTGGGATCTTCGGCCGGTACCACCCAGATGCACCGTTCCATCGTAGGAGACCTTTACAGTAGCACTGCCGATTACGGGAATCAGTTCCTTTGTGTAAGTTCTCAGTTTAGTGCGAATGGGAGTCAGGACTGGCCTTGAAGCCTTTCTGTACCACAATTTATCGAAAGTCTTTTTGCTCATAATGGACTGGCTCATGCCCATGTCCAGCTCCATTGACAGCGGGAGTCCATTTAATTCAAACTGCAGCATTATCGGGGGACACTTTGTGGTAAATATGTGCACCCCATATACCTCTGCCTCCTTGGTCTGAGGCCCTGGTTCATTGTGATCCACCGTAGATCTGTCCTCCTCTACAACATGGTGGTTTACAGCATTAGCAGGGTTTGCAGCTCCTGCACATACATTGAAGGTGTCCCATTGTTCCACTGCCCTTGCAAACGTACCCTTTGAAGCAGCATGAATGGAAATGATGATCACCCCCGCAGTGCCAACAAGGTGTTAATGGCCTTATATTCATCACCCTTGATGGTGGACTCTGAGACATCTGCGGAATGCAGCTGCAGGCATGTGGGGCCTGTCCTGTTCATTGCGATTTGAAAATAACATCACTTTGTTCACAGTACCTGTAGCAGCACTTGTGTGTTGAGAGATTTGCTTAGTAATGTCACTGGTGGCAATGAACGCCTGGGCTATCGCTACAGCTTTACTCAAGTTTGGGGTCTCTACAGTCAAAAGTTTGCGAAGTATCAGTTCATGGCCAATGCTAAGTACGAAGAAGTCCCTGAGCATGTGCTCCAAATGTCCTTCAAATTCGTAATGTCCTGCAAGGCGTCTCAGCTCGCCACTTCCTGGCCTTCAGACCTTTTGTAGGTGTAGAACCTGTACCTCGCCATCAGAACGCTTTCCTTCGGGTTCAGATGCTCCCGGACCAGTATGCACAAATCATCGTACGATTTCTCTGTGGGTTTCGCTGGAGCAAGCAGATTTTTCATGAGGCCATATGTTGGTGCCCCGCAGACGGTGAGGAGAATCGCCCTTTGTTTGGCAGCGTTCGCTTCTCCTTCCAGCTCGTTGGCGACGAAGTATTGGTCGAGTCGCTCCACGAAGGTTTCTCAATCATCTCCTCCGAAAATTTCTCCAGGATGCCCACTGTTCTCTGCATCATTGGGTTCGTTGTCTGTATCTTGTCACCAGTTGTTATGTATGAATAACGAGTCTGACTGGATACTGTGAGCAAAAAGTAAAGTGTGTCCGTAGTCTTTTATTGCAGGTCTCCAGAGTGCCTCTCCAGCCTGTGAGACCTCGTTAAGTACAGGTGCTCCCAAGGGATTGTGAGATCCCTTGGGATTCCAGGGGACGAGCCCTCCGGTGGCTACACAAGGTATATACAGGTTTACATATATAACAGATAGTTTCTTAAACGATAAGGGAAGAGGTTATGGGGAGCCGGCAGGGAGGTGGACCTGAGTCCTTAATCGTATTGAATGGTGGAGCAGGATCGAGGGCCTATATGGCCTACTCCTGCTCCTATTTCTTATGTTCTTATGAACCATGGCCAACTTTTTTTTGACAGTTGTTCTATCAGTGTTTTGCAGCACTGAGGTGCACAAACTTGTACGGCTGCACTCAAGTTCGCCCATGACTCCCTCAAGATGCTTATGGAGGGAGTCACAGCTGACAGGGAGGTTCACTTCCCTTCCAAAGTGCAGAAGAGACCTTCCCAGGACACCAACGCAGCCTGGTTGCACATTGCACAGGAGGGCACAAGCAGAGAAGTTGTAATGTGGAACTGGCTGTACTGGCACAAATCTTTCAATGATCTCAGTAGATAATGAAACATTACTGCAAAGCCACACTCAACCTCATCCTGCTGTGCCATTCATCACGTCCCCATCACTCTGCCTTCCCTACCCTACTCCTGCACATCCTTACTCACACCAACTTACCTTGCACTTCCATCTATTCCTCTCTCTCTATCTACATTATCACATCCCCATCTCACTAGCCACCCCTCACACTCACCCTCGTCCGAGTGCGAGCAACCACCAAAACACAAGGGTATGCACTTGACACTTGAATGTTTTAGCCAATGTTCATGTAGAGTTTCTGCTAATGTGTTGTCAAACATTGAAATCTTTATTTTCAACACTTTGTGTTCTTGGACAGATCTGTGTGCACCTTTGGAAGTGGCTTAGTGAGTTCAGACATAAAAAAGGCACATCATGTGATGACCAGGGTGTACAGCGTATAGTCAAGGGCACCCTGAACCTTGAGAAAGCCAGAAAATCGTCCATAACCTACAGCCCTCTCATTTGGGTCTCCTTGGTCATTGGGAAGTTTATGAAGTCCATCTTGTGTGCATACAGTGCAGTAGTCACCTGGCGAATGCAGCAATGTGTAGTGTGCTACAAGATGGAGCATATGTCCACCTCTGATGCCTGAAAGGAGTTGGAGGCATAAGAAGGCAAATTCCACAGTAACCTTCCCCTCGATGGGCAGTGCAGTCCTGTTGCCGCTGGTAGTCTGTAGGTCTGCCTGTGTGAAACTGGCATATCTCTGTGACCACCTCTTTTTGGAAGTGCAGCCTTCTAACGCACTTTGCCTCAGAGAGCTGTAAACTCATCTTTTAAAATGTCCTTAAATGTCCTTTAAAACAAACTATAAACTCACATAAACTTCACAATCAAAAGTTTGCAATAATGCAGCGTTCTTCTCCCAATGCTTTTAATCACTCAGAATTCCGACTTTCTCCTCCGTTTCCAAAATGGCGCTGTTAGCGGCTGGTGCTCCCTGGGTCTGACTGCATTTTGCTGGCGGGTTCCTGGGCGGGTGCTAAATCGAGTGATATGATCGGAAATTCTACCCGGGTGCTAGTGCAACGATGCGTGACGATTTACATCATCCAAATGGTCAGAACAGTGGCCGGGCGCTAAATTTTAGCGCCGCAGCAAAGCCATTGGCGAAAATTCCGTCTGGGCGCAAAATCTTGTACATCTCGTTTCACACCAAAACAAAAATCATTTTTGCGCCCCCGCCCAGGTGCTAAATGGGGTGCAAATCAGCCGAAAATCCAGCCCATACTTTCATAATAAAAGATCCTCTAGCAAAGAGCGATCATAATATAATAGAATTTCACATTGAGTTTGAGTGTGAAATACTTCAGTATGAAACTAGAGTCTTTTACTTAAATCAAGTCAATTTCATAGATATAAGGGGGCAAGTTGGTTACGGTAGATTGGGAAATTAGATTAACAGGTGCAATGGTAGATAAGCATTTAAGGCATACATTTAAAGAAGTATTCTAAAATGTACACTCCATTGAGAAATAAAAACTCCATGGGAAACGTGATCCATGCATGGCTAACTAAGGAATTTAAAGATAGTATTAGATTAAATGAAAAGGCTTTTAATGTTGTTAAGAAGGGTAGTAAGGCTGAGGATTGGGAGAGCTTTAGAAACCAGCAAAGGATGACTGAAAAATTGTTAAAAAGGGAAAAAATAGATTATGAGAGTAAACTAGCAAAAAATTATAAAAACAGATTGTAAGAACTTCTACAACTATGTGGAAAGGATGATAGTAGCAAAAGTAAGCATTGGTCCCTTAGAGGTTGGGATAGGATAAATTATGAGTGTTAAGGAAATGGCAGAGACTTTAAACAAATATTTTGTATCTATCTTCACAGTAGAAGACACAAAAAACTTACCAAAAGTAATGGAAAGCCAAGGGGTTGATGAGAGTGAGGAACTTAAAGTAATTAAGATCAGTGGAGAAAAATTACTTGAGAAGCTAGCGAGACTAAAAGCTAGGGTTCTAAAAGAGGTGGCTGCGGAGATAGTGCCCGCTCACTTAACCTGACTATAGTGATCATCCAAGTGGATTTAGTATATTTGGATTTCCAAAAGGCATTCGGTAATGTGCCACATAAAAGGGTTGTTATGCAAGATTAATGCTCATAGGGTTGGGGGTAATATGGATAGAGGATAGGTTAATGAACAGAAAATATAGAGAGGAGGGATAAATAGTCTCTCAGGATTGTAGGCTATACCTAGAGGGGTGCCGCGAGGATCAGTGCTTGGGCCTCAGCTATGTGCAATCTATATTAATGACTTAGATGAAGGGATTGAATGTAATGCATCCAAGCTATGTGAGAAAATAAGCTGTGAGGGGGACACAAAGAGCCTGAAAATGGATATAGTCAGGTTAAGTGAGTGGGCAATAAGGTGGCAGATAGAGTATAATGTGGAGAAATGTGAGGTTATGCACTTCTGCAGGAATAATAGAAAACTAGAATATTTTTTAAATGGTGAGAAGCTATTAAATGTTAGTGTTCAGAGAGATTTAGGTGTCTTCATACAGGAAACACAGAGTTAGCATGCAGGTACAGCAAACAATTAGGAAGGCAAATGACATGTTGGCCTTTATTGCAAGGGGGTTGAAGTCCAAGAGTAAGGAAATCTTGCTACAATTGTACAGGGCTTTGGTGAGATCACACTTGGAGTATGGTGCACAGTTTTGGTCTCTTTATCTGAAGAAGGATATTCTTGCCCTAGAGGTGGTGCAACAAAGATTGATTCTTGGGATAAGAGGGTAGTCCTATAAAAAGAGATTGAATAGATTTATTCTGTACTCTCTGGAGTTTAGAAGAATGAGAGGTGATCTAATTGAAACATATAAGATTCTGAGGGAGTTTGACAGGGTTGATGCTGAGAGGTTGTTTCCCTGGCTGGAGAATCTAGACCTAGGGGGCATAGTCTTAGGATAAGGGGTCAGCTATTTAAGACTGAGATGAGAAGGAATCTGTTCACTATGGGGGTTGAGAGTCTTTGGAATTCTCTACCACAAAAGGCTGTTGAATCGTTGAGGTGGATAGATTTTTGGGCCTAAAAATTGGGTGCCTTTGCGCCTCCCCCGGGGCGCAAATGTGTTAGCGACCGGGCACGGCGCTGACATCGAGTCCCACCATATTGGGCAGGAGTTTAGTGGCGGCACTATGGTGTTGCATCCCGATCTCCTGCGCCCGGAAATTATGATGTCATCGCCTCATTAGCACTCCGGACCGGAAATTGACTTTCGCCTCCTGTAGCAGTGCCGCGTAAAACACCAGCAGCCGCAGGCGGTGTGCATTAGAATTGGGGCGATTATTAAAGGCGAGGTGACTGAGGTAAGTAAAAAAAAAAACTTGTCTTTGTTTCTGCTCTTTTGATCCATTTTCTTCACGGGACCCTTCCCGCGATCGCTCAGCACGGCACTCAGCTTGAACGCCAGGCTGATTGCGCGTCTCCCTTGCTTCCTAGGTGGTCCAGGAAGGTGAACCTTTATTTGCAGAGCCTGCAGCAACGGCCCTTCACCTTAAGGGAAGGACAGGCCTTTGAACACGGCCCAGTGTGCAGCGCTGCTGAAGCGTGCACCCTGTTAGTGCTCAAAGAAGGAAGTGATTTAATGCTACACTTCCTTCCGGGTATGCTAAACACAATTTTTTGAGAGGAGGGAAACATTAAATTTAAAGCTTCCCGCCTCTTAAAAGTTACCGTCCCGAAACAGGACTCAAGGGGATCAAGAGATGTGGGGATCAGGTGGGAAAGTGGAGTTGAGGTTGAATATCAGCCATAATCCTAGTGAATGGCGGAGTGGGCTCAATGGGCCATATGGCCTACTCTGCTCCTAATTATGTTCTTATATTCTTTTTGATATGGATACTACTGCCTCTGCTATTTCCTCTCCAGTTTCTTTGGGGGTCCACAGGTGCAATCCATCTGGACGCAAAGCTTTGTCCCCCAAGTTGAGCTAGTTTGTCTAATTCAGTTATAACATCCCTCATGACTTCTGCGACTGTTGTCATTTCCTCTGCAGTGATAACTGAGGCAAAACATCTAGGGGGAAAAATTGCTGCTTTTTATAGCCCTGTTAGCACCTCCGGGAGAGGAGGGCGCTACTGTCCTGTGCCGACCCTTTAAGCGCCGCGAGGCTGGCGTGGGCGGATATCAACGCCAGTTTCGCGGCTCGCAAAGCTGGCGGAAATCCGCTGCCGGGGCGCCACTTAAAGGGGAGGCCTTTAGTGCCCCGGGTCGCCATATTTATTTGTCAGCCGAATCTTGGGTCGGCCCGACAATGGCGGCCCTCATGTCGACTGGGCCGCCATAGTCCATTTCGGGTGCCGGGCTGCTGGCCTGGTTGATTGCATCCCTGGTGGCCCAATGGCAGCCACCAAAGGGCCTGCAGAGTGCACAGAAAGGGGAGGGACTTGTCCACAGCATCTGCGTAGTGCTGGTTTTCTCCATGCACCATTGGACTCAGTGCTGCACAACCGCCCCTCAAAAGGAAGAGGAGCACTGGAGTCAGCGCTTCACTTCCGTTGAGGGGCATACGGTCCAATTCCCTGTCGGGGCGTGACTTCCAGGCCGGGCGCAGGAAGTCCCGGCCCCGGAAGGTTACCACCCCCAATCGGGGTGAAGCACAATTTCTTGCCCCTATGCTGCCACCCTGCCATTTCAGTATCATCTCCTGTGAGTTTATATTGCTCATCCCTTAGTGGCCCTCTTGCTATCTTAACTCACCTTCTGTTACTTATATGTCTATAGAATACTTCATGATTTTCTTTTATATTCATTGACATTTTCATTTCATATTTTGTATTTTCTCTTTGTCTTCCTAAATGTCTTTTTAACTTTTTTCCGAAGCTGATCATATTCTGTTTGAGTGCTTGGACAAGATGAGCCAAAACTTCCTCCAATTAAACTTCTGGAAGTCTGAAGACATTGGGGCCGAAATTTTCCTGCCTGAAATGGGTCGCACCTTATGCTCCTGAAGTGTTCTTTCCGCCGCGTCAGATGAGGTCGCCTCTTTCATTAAATTCAGCTCTTTGTCTTTATTTTTCAGGTGGATTGGAAGTCGGTCATAATGGGGGCAGAAGTCAGGCAGTAAGCAGATCGCCAACAAGAGGGGCGGAAGTGGAGGCACGATGGAATCACTGCCACTGTCAATCATCAGCGGAGTGGTGATGATGTCACGACGCGTGTGTCACCACGCTCTCCCCTTAACTTAAAGGGGAGTGCCTTCGGCATTTTAAATCTTCGGTCCACTGGGCCACCAGTGAAGGTTTGGCCGGGCTAGAGGCCTGGCACCTGAAAGGGGGTGCCAGGCTGCCTGTTAGCTGTCCGGCCGAACCCAGGGCCATAAAAAAAACATGGCTGCCCTCCTCTTGAAGGGCCACCGCGCTGCCATGGCTCACACACACAAGACAAGGTGCACCAATAGAAAAAGTTGTTGGGGGCACCGTGTGGCGGATCAAAGATTATTGGAGCTAAATTTCGCTGGAGGTGCTGGAGATCAGCGTTGCGCTCTTTGATGACGCATTTAGGACAGATCGGCAGCAGCGGAGCAGAAGTGGGGACCACCGGAAAAAACCCAGAGGTGAATTTCACCGGCGGCGGCCATTCAACCGCAAATCGGCGGCCACTGGATTCCACTGCTTGGTTGCTGCTTTCTGGCGGTAAGAGGCCTTTTTGAGAGGCTGAATTTCGACCCTATTGTCTTCTGCCCTGCTACAAATGCTGTTCTCTAGTCACCGATTCCATCGTTCTCCCTGGCCAATGTCTCAGTCTGAATGGTTCTGTTCATAACCTCAGCGTCCCTGACCTGAACTTCCGGCCCCATATTCTTTCCATCACAACCCCTGCCTACTTCCACCTCGGCAATATCGCCCATCTCTACTCATCTACTGTGAAACCCTCATCCATGCTTTTGTTAGCTGATATTGTTCATGGTTCTCTCTCTTGGGTGCAATTCCTCTCCTCTTCAAATCTGTAATCAACCCCATCAAAAAAAACTTCTGTCCATGCAAACTATTGCACAATCGACAAACTCCCTTTCCTCTCCAAAGTCCTTGAACATAGTATTGGCTCGCAAATCCATGCCCATCTTTCTCGCAACTCCATGTTTGAACCCTTGCCAGCAATAGCCTGCAGAGGCTCCTGACCATGATGAGGAACAGGGAGAAGGCGATCAACCAGCTGCCATGGGAGGTGGTTAGCACAGACCTAGGGTAAGGAGGCCCTACTGTCCAAGGGTCCACAGACGACAGTTCTCCTTCTTGGAGCTGAGTGATGATCAATGCTTGCGAAGACTCAGATTTCAAAACTGAGGAAAACATAGAAACATAGAAAATAGGTGCAGGAGTAGGCCATTCGGCCCTTCAAGCCTGCACACCATTCAATATCATGGCTGATCATTCACCTCAGTACCCAATTCCTGCTTTCTCTCCATACCCCTTGATCCCTTTAGTTCTAAGGGCCACATCTAACTCCCTTTTGAATATATCTAACGAACTGGCCTCAACAACTTTCTGTGGTAGAGAATTCTAAATGCTCACAACTCTGAGTGAAGAAGTTTCTCCTCATCTCGGTCCTAAATGGCTTACCCCTTATCCTTAGACTGTGACCCCTAGTTCTGGACTTCCCCAACATCGGGAACATTCTTTCTGCATCAACCTGTCCAATTCCATCAGAATGTTATATGTTTCTATGAGATCCCCTCTCACTCTTCTAAATTCCATTGAATATAAGCCTAGTCAATCCAGTCTTTCTTCATATGTCAGTCCTGTCATCCCGAGAATCAGTCTGGTGAACCTTCGCTGCACTCCCTCAATAGCAAGACTGTCCTTCCTCAGATTAGGAGACCAAAACTGTGCACAATATTCAAGGTGTGGCCTCACCAAGGCCCGATACAACTGTAGCAAGACCTCCCCAAATCCTCTCGCCATGAAGGCCTTCATGCCATTTGCCTTCTGCACTGCCTGCTATATCTGTATGCCAACTTTCAATGACTGATGTACCATGACACCCAGGTCTCGTTGCACCTCACCTTTTACTAATCTGTCAGCATTCAAATAATAATCTGCCTTCCTGTTTTTACCACCAAAGTGGATAACCTCACATTTATCTACATTATACTGCATATGCCATGTATTTGCCCACTCACCTAACCTGTCCAAGTCACCCTGCAGCCTCTTAGCATCCTCCTCATAGCTCAAACTGCCACCCAGCTTAGTGTCATCTGCAAACTTGGAGATATTACATTCAATTCCTTTGTTCAAATCATTAATGTATATTGTAAACAGCTGGGGTCCCAGCACCGAACCTTGCGGTACCCCACTAGTCACTGCCTGCCATTCTGAAAAGGACCCGTTTATCCCGACTCTCTGCTTCCTGTCTGCCAATCAGTTCTCTATCCACGTCCGTACATTACCCCCAATACCATGTGCTTTAATTTTGCACACTACACTTGTGTGGGACCTTGTCAAAAGCCTTTTGAAATCTAAATACACATCCACTGGCTCCCCCTTGTCCACTCTACTAGTGCATCCTCAAAAAATTCCAGAAGATGTGTCAAGCATGATTTCCCTTTCATAAATCCATGCTGATTTGGACCGATCCTGTCACTGCTTTCCAAATGTGCTGCTATTACATCTTTAAGAATTGATTCCAACATTTTCCCCACCACCGATGTCAGGCTGACCGGTCTATAATTCCCTGTTTTCTCTCTCTCTCCTTTTTTAAAATGTGGGGTTACATTAGCTACCCTCCAGTCCATAGGAACTGATCCAGAGTCAATAGACTGTTGAAAAATGATCGCCAATGCATTCACTATTTCTAGGACCACTTCCTTAAGTACTCTGGGATGCAGACTATCAGGCCCTGGGAGTTTATCGGCCTTCAATCCCATCAATTTCGCTAACACCATTTCCTGACTAATAAGGATTTCTTTCAGTTCCTCCTTCTCGCTAGACCCTCGGTCCCCTAGTATTTCCAGAAGGTTATTTGTGTCTTCCTTAATGAAGACAGAACCAAGTATTTGTTCAATTGGTCTGCCATTTCTTTGTTCCCCATTATAAATTCACCTGATTCTGACTGTAATCTTCACTAATCTTTTACTCTTCACATATCTGTAGAAGCTTTTGCAGTCAGTTTTTATGTTCCCTGCAAGCTTACTCTCATATTCTATTTTCCCCCTCCTAATTAAACCCTTTGTCCTCCTCTGCTGAATTCTAAATTTCTCCCAGTCCTCGGGTTTGCTGCTTTTTTTGGCCAATTTATATGCCTCTTCCTTGGATTTAACAATATCCCTAATTTCCCTTGTAAGCCACGGTTGAGCCACCTTCCCAGTTTTATTTTTACGCCAGACAGGGATGTACAATTGTTGAAGTTCATCCATGTGATCTTTAAATGTCTGCCATTGCCTATCCACTGTCAACCCTTTAAGTGTCATTCGCCAGTCTATCCTAGCCAATTCACGTCTCATACCGTCAAAGTTACCTTTCTTTAAGTTAAGGACTCTAATCTCTGACTTACCTGTGTCACTCTCCATCTTAAATGAAGAATTCTACCATATTATGGTCACTCTTCCCCAAGGGGCCTCGCACAACAAGATCGCTAATTAATCCTCTCTCATTACACAACACCCAGCCTAGGATGGCCAGCTCTCTAGTTGGTTCGTTGACATATTGGTCGAGAAAACCATCCCTTATACACTCCAGGAAATCCTCCTTCACCATATTGCTACCAATTTGGTTAGCCCAATCTATATGTAGATTAAAGTCACCCATGATAACTGCTGTACCTTTATTGCACGCATCCCTAATTTCCTGTTTGATGCCATCCCCAACCTCATTATGACTGTTTGGTGGTCTGTACACAATTCCCACTTGCGTTTTCTGCCCTTTGCTGTTCCGCAGCTCTACCCATATAAATTCCACCTCATCCACACTAATGTCGTTCCTTACTATTGCGTTAATCTCCTCTTTAACCAACAACACTACCCACCTTCTTTTTCTTCCAGTCTATCTTTCTTGACTATTGAATACCCTTGGATGTTAAGTTCCCAGCCTTGGTCACCCTGGAGCCATGTCTCCGTAATCCCAATCACGGAGCTCTGCAATGTCCTGCACCAAGATCTGGAACCTCAAACAAGGCTCAGGACAACTCTGACCATTGAGACCAAGGTCACCATAACTCTGAACTTTTATGCTATGAGGACTTTCCAGTCTGCAGACATTTCTAACATTTCACAATTCTCTGCCCATTGCTCCATCCGGCAAGTCACCGGTGCACTGTATAGGAGACGAGTGGACTAGATCTCATTTCCGATGACCAGGTAAAAGCAGGTCGAGCAGCAGCCATGATTTACCAGCATTGCAGGGTTCCCCAGGGTGCAGGGTGCCATTGACTGCACACGTGTTGACCCGAGTGCGCCACACCACCATCCTGAGATCTTTGTCAACCGGAAGGGATTCCATTCCCTCAATGTGCAGCTGGTGTGTGACTACTAACATAGGATCCTGGCAGTTGATGCCAGGTACCCAGCCATGATTCCTTCATTCTGCGCCAGATCAGTGTGCCCACCTACTTCACCAGGCCAAATCAGGATTGTAGATGGCTGCATGGCGACAAGAGATATCCCCTGTCCACTTGGCTGCTGACTCACTACGGAACCCCAGGACATCGGCCGAGCATGCCATAAATGACACTCATTCTGGCACCAGGTGCATCATCGAGCACTGCATTGGGAGCCTCAAGCAGAGGTTCCATTGCCTGGACCGGTCTGGTGGCGCCTTGCAGTACTCTCCTGAATGAGTCTCCATATTTGTGATGGTCTGCTGCATGCTGCACAACCTGGCTCTCATGAGGGGCCAGCCGCTGAAGGTCGAGCCAGCAGTACTACCTGATGAGGAGGAGGAGGAGGATCCCCATTGCCACCCACCCAGGAGGCATCGTCACCATTGCAACCCTGCAAGGGAGGTGCAGATACGTCTGACTGCTGCTCGATTCACATAATCTCATCCACACATGACCTTTCAGCTCCTATTTTCCATGGTCATCCTAATGAGTGTCTTCACACAGGATTGCCCACTCTCAAATGAGACACCTGGATGTACATGCAAAAAATAAAGATTTATGACATAATTAAAGTGAGTGAAAAAAGACATCACAACAAAAAGCACTACAATAAACTTTGACAAAAAAATCATTTCTCACCCTTATAACACGCGTGCCTATCCTACTAGTATGCCTAGTTGTCTCCCGGGTGGCTGCCTAATGCGCCTGGGAAAACTGCTGTCGTTCATATGTCAGAGCTATAGATGTCCTTCTCAGACGCCCTTGACCAACTTTGGGCCTGGAAGGGCCGAGTGCAGACTGGTCAGCACCACCCTGGGAGAGTGCAGTCGACTTGGCTCGGGTGAGGCCATGCGTGGAGGCACTGGCCGAGTGGCAGGTCTGGGGCCACGAATATTGTGGTCCTGAGAGAGCACATCATCAGGATCCTGGTCCGAGGAACCTGAGTCACTCACCGGGGCCGGCACATTACCACCACCATCAAGCTGAGGTAGGTCAGGTCGGTGTTGTGGTGCGATACCGGAAGGTTCCCCGTGGCCTGTGTTGGACCCAGCCGTGAACACAACACCGAGGTGTCTGGTGACATCGAGTTGAGACTGCATGAGAGCAGCCAGAGTCTCAAAGCCAGCAGACATGGCAGCAGTTTGACGCTCCATGGCAGCAATAAGACGCTCCGTGTCCTGTTGCCCAGAGTGCATAAGAGCACTCTGCACTTCCAAGGCCGCGGCCATCCTCTCTAATCCAGCACTGATGCACTCATTCCCTCACGCCTGTGCTGAAATGGCAATTGCCACATCACTGACAGGTTGCAGTATCACAGCTGGATCTGCACGGACAACCTGGGAGTCCACCATCGCCTGCACATTGGCAATGATGGGCTCCATGGTGTGCGCAGAACTTTCGACTATTCGGGAGGCGGACTTCTCCACACTCCTGACCACTTCCGACAGCCTCTCTGGCACCCTAGTCAGTGCCCCCAACATCTGTGAGTGCATGGTCTCCACCCTTCTCTCGTAAGCCGCAACATCGCTGTCATCATGAGTCCTGTTCAGCAGGACTCCGGTGCGGACTCGTCCCCCCGCCCAAGAAATGGCACCTGAGGTTGCCTCGCCTTATCACCATGGTGCAGCCCCCTCTACCAGAGCAACTACTTGAGACTGCGCGCTCCCAGTATCTGAGCTGGTGCGTGTGGGTGGAAGCAGTGACGCGTTGGTGCCATCAGTCTCCTCCTCTTCCTCTTCCTCATCAGTGCGACCCCCAAACGATGGAATGCCATCCAGGGTGTCAGCGGTGCTTGAGCCCTCAATGGAAATTTCATGAGTTATGTGGAGACAGGTCTGATGCAGGCCTCCGCTGCTCTGCATGGTCTCTCCTCAGTATCTTCAGTGATGGCTGTGCTGCCACTCGGTCCCTCATCTGTAAGCATAAATGGGAGATGGGCTGCCGTGAGGGGGAGGTGTGGGATTGACGCATGGAGCCTGCAACTAGCATTCTTTTGGACGGAAAGGCACAGTAGGCGCTGGCACATTCAGATACAGAGCGCATTAAGGGATGGCCTCACTTACCCATGTTGACCACATCAGCATCGGCAGTACCGCAGCCCACGTAGGACCTCTCATCTGTAAGCATAACTGGGAGAAGGGCTGCGTGAGGGGGTAGTGGGGGATTGACGCATGGAGCATGCAACTAGCAGACTTCCAGAAGGAAAGGCATAGTAGGCACTGGCACATTCAAGGAGAGAGCGCATTAAAGGACGGCCTCACTTACTCACATCTGCGTCAGCAGTACCCTGGTCCATGGGGAAGGCGCCATGAGCCTCCACAAGCGCCTCAACCCTCTCCTCCAGGGGTGTGCGGACCTGGATTTCTGCCTCACCACCACCAGGCATCCTCTGTTCCATTCAGTTGTGAGCCAATTTGGCCTGCAAAACAAAGCATGATTGGTGAGTATCACTGTGATCACGCATTGGAAATGAGTGCACGTGTTTGTCCCTGACATGCAGCTGTAAGTGTGAAATGAAAGGGAGCCTCCATTGCAAGAACACACATACATACATACATAGATGTCAACAATGACATGCTGCTGCAGTAACTAAACAGTGAGAAGGGGAATTAACAGAATTATGAAGGAGAGGCACACAGATGCAGATCAGCAGTTGATGGAACAGGTACTCACTTTCATTTGATGGATTATATCATTCAGGCATTTTCTGCACTGTGTCAGCATCCTGATGTGAATGGAGGTGCCTGTAACCTCCCCTGCAATCTCCCTCCAAGCATTACTGATGACCTCCCTGCTTGGCCTTCCAACGTCAGGATACAGGATTTGCCTCCTGCCCTCGACACCTTGTATGAGCATCTCGAGCTCTGCGTCCATAAAGTGGTTTGCCCTTTTTGCTCCTCCAACACCAGCCATCCTGTACCAAAACTCCTTCACCCCTCAGGGCCTAGCTGCAAATCCTGGCTTTTAAGAAGGCCAGGGAGCAGCTGGCTCGTTTGTCCACTTCACCTCCATGCCGAATTTCTCCGTGGTGATCCCGCTGCAATCAAGACACTTACACCACTACACCAATTTTTTTGTGAATTTCAGTCGGGGGCCCGCCGCAAAATTTTCGGCAGTAATCGTCCGAAAAAGTCGGGAGTTGCCAGCTTTCTGGCGCGCCTGAGTTTTGGTCCCACCATGTTGTAAAATGCTTCCAGCACTATTTAACAGCATATCCTCTGATACACCATGAGCGACACCAGTTATAAGTGAATGATGACAAAATATCTGTGCATTTTGATGCCACTCTTTATATTTTGAACTTTAGAAAACAACCCCTCTCTTAGTTTGCCTGCAGCACAAATTGAGAGCTTAAAATTTAGGGAATAAACTTGATTTCCTTTTGCTGTAGTTATTTTGCTGAATAATTTTAAGTTTTAGTTCCTTGAGTCACTGAATTAAACATAATTGGTCTTTATCAACAATCGCGATTTAACACTTGGCCAAAACATTTCTGATGTCACTGTGAACACATTAATCACAACTAAACAACGAAAGAATGGCAACTCCTGCATTGCAGCTCTCCGACACAAGAATAATTGCTTTCATGAGTCAAACCAACTGCATTCCAAAATGCCATTTCTTGAATGACAAATCTATGCTATGCTATATCTATGCTATATCTCCAATAATATTGAAGTTATGTTCAATGCAAGGCAATTAAAAAAATTAAATAGATCTTCTCAATAGGAGCAACATTAACACTCCACACATTCCCTTTGCATTATTTAAAAGTCTTGCATTTCCGAATGTAATGTCCGTCCCAGGATTCACTGCAGCTGAAGCGCAGGGCTCATATTCAATAGAAGATCTGCATTGCTATTTATTGTCACTGAGTTAAATCTTGTCTCAGTGGTAGTACTCTTATCTCTGAGTCAGAAAGTTATGGGTTCAAGCCCCACACAAGGACTTGCGCACATAATCTAGGTTGGCACTTCAGTGCAATAGTGCAGGGAGGGCTGCACTATTGGAAGTACCATCTTTTGGATGAGACATTAAACTGATGCCCTGCCTGCCGTCTCAGGTAGACGTAAAAGATCCCGATTTTGAAAAAGAGCAGAGGAGTTCTCCTGGTCAACATTTATCCCTCAACCATCACCACCAAAAACAGATTAACTGATCATTCATCTCATTGCTGCTTATGGGACTTTGCTGTGTGCTAATTGGCTGCCAGGCTTTCCTAGATAACAAGTACTGCACTTCAAAAGTAAATAATTGGCTTTGAAGTGCTTTGAATGTCCTGGGGACATGAATGGTATGCTTTAAATGTAAGTTCTTTCTCACATTTGGAGCACTAATACCTAGAATCAAATACAGTCCTCATCTCTTCTCGTGGGCATGCTCATATGGATGCGATTTGTCCATTATGTGCAATGGCTGATATAACTTGGTTGCTTTTATGTCAGGGTTTGCAGACTTTAATATACAATATAAATGGACTAGCAGTCCGAATTAAATTATTCCTATCTGTTAAAATCCTAGGAATAATCTTCTGTTTAGATCGTGAATGACATTTTCAGCTGACTCTCAGCCTGAAGAAGTAGAGAGCGCCTCACCTTCAGAGTAGTGTTTCTTGGAATCCAAGATATAAAGATGCCAGGAATACGGTTGAGAATTCAGATTAATTGTGGGTTCCACCACCCTACCCCCATGTGATTTGCTATTTAATGGAGGTGATGAAAGTAAACCGAGTGTAATATACAAGCGACAATGGAGACAGACACAAGCCTCATGCACCAGATTTCAAACTGGGGTCTCCGAGGTCATCAGGTTTTTGTATTGTTTTTTTATTCGTTGCCTGACGAGCACATTACTTCTGTTGACGTATACTAATGAAAAGGAGATGTCAGCCATGGCCCAGGGAGCTCTTTCGCCGCTGAGTCAGAAGATCGTGGGTTGAAGAAATAAAGATCTCACATTAGTAGTGCTTCAGAATGCCCCAAAGCACTTTACAGCCATTGAATTATTTTGAAGTGGCGTCATTGCTGTTTTGTAGGTAAAATTTGCATACAGCAAGGTCCAAAACAGCAAATGAGATGAATGACCAGTTCACCTGATTGCTTGAGGAAGGAATGTTGGCCGGGGCACTGGGAGAATGCCCTGCTTTTCTTCAAAGAGTGCCATAGGATCTTTTACATTCATCTGAACAGGGACATTGGGCCTTGGTTTAACATCTCATCTAAAAGACAGTGTCCAGAATTTCCTGGGAAATATATCGGAGCAGGTCTGGAACCTGCCGTTATCCCAACCCCAGGCGCATTTGCCGGCGTGGCAGCGACCCGAACGAGAGAGGCGGAAACCTAATTTAAATTATTAGTAGGTAGTTGTCAGACCATTAAGCACCTTTTTAACACTAACTTTCAAATTTCCCTGGATGACTACGAGAATCACGCAGCTCGGAAACCACATGTAAATGGCCATTGACCCAGCTGATTAGTTGACAGTATGAAATGTACTATAAAAGCTCTCACCTTACAGCTGACCACTTTCCTCAGGCAGAAGCTGTTGCTGCCTGCATTCCCAGCACAGATTTAGATTTCTAGAGGCTGCAAGTGTTTCCAGCAAAGTCGCCATCCAGTCTCACCTCATTGGTACAACCTATAATTCCATTGACAGATTGCTTCTGTCATCTCTACTTGACCTGCCATCAGCATGGGTGCCGTGTATACTGTCTCACCTTGGTCCTCTGAATCGGACCACGATGAACCCCAACACCGGCAGCACCAGCCACACCGGAAGCATCAGCAACACCACCAACCTTCTCCTCAACCACCTGATGCTCACAGGACAGAGGGCAGTAGCACAGGGCTACACCGCATCAGAGGCGATATCTTTAACACAGGGTAAACAGGCAGAGGATGAGCTTCCTCAACAATATTGAGCAGCAGTGCCAAAGGAGGCTCCGGTTATCGCGCCAGGTCATCGCAGACATTTGCACATTGCTGGAACAAGACCTACAGCTCAGGAGTGGGTGGACACCAGTGGCTGTCAAAGTCACCGGCGCCCTCAACTTCTTCACCTCCGGCTCCTTCCAGGGATCTGCTGCAGACATTTGCGGCATCTCACAGTCGGCCACCCACAGATGCATCACACAGGTCACCTATGCCATCTTTGACAAGTCAGCCAATTATATCAATTTGCTACTGATTAAGTCAGTGCTACTGAGCGGGTGCTCAGCTTTTCCATTCTGTCTAGCTTCCCACAGGTACAGGGCGGCACCAACTGCACACGTGGCCATCAGCTGCTGGGTGGCTGCTGCTTGTGCTGCAATGGAAGCTGAAACATTGGCCATCATGGTTGGTTCCACAGGTGTGTTGATGGAGTTGGCCACCACTTCCATGCAAGAAAGGATGAGCTCCAAATTCTACCCAAAGGCCTGTGCCAAGTTGATATTGGACCCCTCCATCCTCCAATACATTGATGGCAGGCTTTCTGGCAGGCTTCCAACTGCACCAACCATTTCCATCAGCCTTTTTACGGTAGCCTGGCCCATCGAAGTCCTCACCTGAGTCCTCTGCAGCAGAACTCATGTATGACCTCGCCCTCTGGCCTGCGCTATTCTTGCCCCATGCCCGGGCTGCAGCGCACTTGTGTCCGGTGTCTCACCATGTGCAGATCCCGCCTCTATGCAATTTTCTAAATTACATGCAGTGTCAGTATCTGAGCTAGTGGCTGCAAGTATGAAATCGAGTGACTGTGTGTCTTAATCACCGATGTATCTTGTTGTTCTTCCTCCCCCGTCTGGGCAATGGGGAGAGGAGAAAGTATGCTTACACCATGCTTACACCATCTGTAGCTTCTAAGTCAGAAGAGATTGTGGGCTGAGGGGAAAGTGAGATGTGAGAAGGAGGATTAGGTATGAGGATACTGTCATCTTCAATCATAGAAATTTACAGCACAGAAGGAGACATTTGGCCTATTGTGTCTGCGCTGGTCGAAAAAGAGTTATCCAGCCTAATCTCACTTTTCAGCTTGGTCCGTAATCCTGTAGATTACGGCACCTCAAATGCATATCCAAGTACTTTTTAAATGCAATGAATGTTTCTGCCTCCACCACCCTTTCAGACAGTGAGTTACAGTCCCTCACCATCCTCTGGGTGAAAACATTTCTCCTTAACTCCCCTCTAATCCTTCTACCAATTGCTTTAAATCTCTGCTAAGGGAAATAGGTCCTTCTGATCCACTCTATCTAGGCCCCTCATAATTTTATATACCTCAATTAAGTCTCCTCTCAGCTTCCTCTGTTACAAGAAAAACAACCCCAGCCTATCCAATCTTTCCTCATAGCTAAAATTCTCCAGTCCTGGCAACATCCTCGCAAATCTCCTCTGTACCTTCTCTCGTGCAATCACATATTTCCTGTTTGTGGTGACCAGAACTGTATGCAGTACTCTATAGCTGTGGCCTAACTAGTGTTTTATATAGTTCTAGCATACCCTATCTGCTCTTATATTCTATGCCTCGGCTATTAAAGGAAAGTATCCTGAATGCTATCTTAACCACCAAATCTACCTGTCCTTGGACAATGGATTCAGCCCTGCCTGTGGCCACGGCCTCAGTAATGGCGCTTCCCATAATAGGTGGCTCCGTCTCTTTCATGGGGGGATGAGAACATGCAGGCGCACTTCTCCCCCTCCGGTTAGTTCCTGCTGCCTCCGGTTGAGTGCCAAATTGTTCTGCAAGAGAGAGGGAAGTGTATCAGTGAGTGTCATGCAATATGTTTGGTTGACGTTATGATTGAGTAGCTGCCAGTGTGTGCAAGCTTTGCGATGTGGGTGTGAGGCTTACAACAGTGCTAAGTGTGTGAGGGTCAGGGGAAGCATATGAATGTTAGGTATGAGTCCAGACTGATAGAGATTATTGGTAGGGGACTGATGGGGGTGTGATGAATTGAGCAATGGCTGAGATTAGTGGTTCAATTGGTAGGATATGGCATTTGAAGATGCATTCACTGGCCTTGACCGCTCGTGTGAGGTCATTAAACGTCTTCCTGCACTGAATCGAGTTACTTGGGGCTAAACTCCTGACATTGACCTCCGCGGCTATGTGTACCCATTGCCTTCTCGTGTGTCTAGAGGGCCTCCTGAACCCTTGAGGATACAGGACATCTCTCCTCCTTTCCACTTCCTCCACCAAGACGTTCAGTGCAGCATTTGAACTCCTCTGAGGTTCTGCTTTCTCCCATGGTCAGCCATTTTTCTTTTTTTCCCAGGTCAGATTCAGTTGTAGAATGGCTTCCAGCACCTGCTCCAGCCATAATGCACCTCCCCTTTAAGAGATGCAGACTAGCTTTAAGTTGTGCAAGTTACTAACGATATTGCCGATGCATGCAGCAAATGAACAGCATGGTTAGTGCTGGCTGCACGCAGAAATCATTAGAATGAGCAGGCAGCACAAATTTGCCGTGCTGCCTGCAATATACTGAATGGGCGCAGGTTAAACACGCATTGTGATCCCCTGACCATTTTCAGGGGCTATCTAATTTAACTACTATGTTCTTAACACTTTTCACCACATAATGAAATCATTGGCTACCAACAGGATTAGAGTTTGAGAGGTTGGTAATGCACTCGCACATACCATAGAAACACAATACAGCTCAGAGTATGAATGGCTGTTCTTTATTTAATGGTTTCTGTTAGTAACTTGTCATGGCTTTAACCAACAATGCTGGCACAGAAGGTTTACCCATGAACACCTGCTATTTATCAGAGCGTATTGAAAATAAAGTCATGTTAAACTCCTGAAAAGACCTCTGCCTTCCTGAATCACTTTGCATTTTTCCGTGCGACAATTATTGTTTCGGCAAGGCATCACTACTAATCACATCCCGTTCAATCTGAAACCTATCTTGCAGACACCCTATATGAGAGATCACCATTATCAGTCAAGTAATAATTCAAACTTCAACTTTCATTAGTAGATTGCCTGTCCACAAATGCTCTTCCAATGTACAATCATTAAATACTGGCATTGTTGAAAATGACTATCATCCCAGTACAGGTAATGAAGAGCAGTTAACTGTTCGGGGAAAATAGAGAGGTGGAAAACCTACAGGCCTCGATTTTATCCCCCGCCCCAATGGGAGGGAGAGGGGTTAAATTATTCGGATCAAGCAACCCGACCCATTCCCGCCTGTTTAAATTTTAAAAAACCTAAATTAGACCATCGACGAGACTCCTGCAAAAGGCAGACAAGAACCTAATTAACATTCAAAAGTTGTGGTCTGATAACATAACTGTAGGTTGGGGGGCAGGACCGCGCTGTGGGATTGCCACCAGCAGATCCGAGATGGGAGATGCCGACTGCCTAAGGTAAGTGGTGAATATCAGCTCCTTTAAGGAAGAGGCGATGTTGGAGTCCAGCCTCTTCCCCCCTCCTCCACCCCACCCCATACATCACAAGGAAGCCTTCAGCCTCCCACAACCCCAATCACTCAGCCCCCCCCCCATATCATCATATCATCCCATCCATAGTCCAGATCGCAGCCCCATCTTGCAGCCTCCACGCTCCCCCCAATGGCCACTCAGCACCCTCCACCACCCCCAGACCCTATAGCAGCCGAGAGCTTCTGCAACCCTACTGCTTGCCGGGAACCATCCCCACAGGTCCCCAGCCATGGCCTGCTGCTGTTACAGACCACTCCTGCCCATCGGCTGGGCAGTCAATCTGGCTACTGTCGGGTGGGAGTTGGCACAAAATTATTTGAATGGGGCCTGATACTGGCCGCCCTTGCGCTCTCCCCGCCTCCAATTAATATCAAGGTCATGGTGTGTGTTTGGCTGTGGGGAGGGGCTGGGGGGGAAAGATTTCCTCTCTACCTAATGTGTAACAAAATCGTAAACAGGTTCCTCATAAGTGGGGGGGGGGGATGGGGCATTCGGATTTTCTTACACCATAGTGCAGTGAAAATAAATTTAATTGATGCAGGTTATCGGTTACATTGGGCATGTTATGAGGATTTATTATTCTTTTACGATGAGAATTTAAGTAGTTTCCTGATGTCCCCTGTTGCACAACACAGGACCATTGGTGAGTTTAGACAATTGATTCTGAGGTCAGAGTCATTTGAGAGAGGGGTTTGTGATTGTGGGTTATAAGATTAGACTGGAGCAGAGAGGGCTGGGAAAGGTAAATAAATAGGTTTGCAAGAGTGAGAGACAGACTTGGCAGAACGATGTATGATGGAGAGGAACAAGTCTGGGGAAAGGAAGGGAGAAAGAGAATAACAGTAACTGGCAAGCGTATTAAATAACTGCCACCTCATGAGAGGGGAGGCACAGTAACATAGAAAATAGTTGCAGAAGTGACACAGGAGGCCTGGAAACCAGTGCTACAGATAGGGTTTAACTATGGACATGTTTTCACCTACTCCAAATACACTCACTATGCACAAAATACTGCAATTCTCTTCCCCAAAAAGGCTGTGGTTATTGGGACAATTGGAGCTTTCAAGATTGAGACTGATAGATTTTTGTAAGGTAAGGATATCAAGGGAAGGCGTGAAAATGGAGTTGAAGTGCATATCAGCCATGATCTAATTGAATGGCGACATGGTCTCGAGGGGCTGAGTAATCTACTCCTGTTCTGAAGTTCCTATCAAATTTGGCATAAAACCTGTTGCCCTCATCAAAATGGTCATTAGTTCTGACAGATCAGCTGAAAAACATGATGCACGTGACAATTACTGCCCCATAAAATATCGTCCAAGGAGATCTCTGCCAACAAATGTGCATTCTACATCCTTTGACAATCCCTCAGCTAATCTCTTTTTGAAACAAAAATAGAAAGTTCTGGCATTGCACAGCAGGTCAGACAACATCCGTGGAGAAAACAGACAAGGTGAGGATTCAAGTGTGGATGTTTTGTTAGAACTCTGATCAAATGAGGGGTCCACACCTGAAATTCCACAGGGCCTGCACCAGTCTCCTCCCATAACTCTGGTGGGAGATGCATGGAAAACCCAGAAAAAATGACAAACTGTCTGAAAATGGTTGTTCACATGAAAATGGTTGCTTCGCTGGAATTTCTACCAGTTTTCTGCTAAAGTTATGGCAGAACAGGGGAGATGAGGCAAATATTTTTACTCAGTGAGTTGTTGTGATCTGGAATGCACTGCCTGAAAGGGTAGTGGAAGCAGATTCAATAGTAACTTTCAAAAAGGAATTGGTTCAATACTGCAGGGCTGTGGCAAAAGAGCGGGGAAGTGGAACTAATTGGCTAGCTCTTTCACAGGCATGATGGGCCGAATGACCTCCTGTGCTGTATGATTCTATAGGACTTTGGTGGTAGCCTCATGGAATTCATGGCTATAATCTAGCCTGACACTTCAGTTCAGTGTCGTACTTCATTGTTGGAGCTGCCTTTCAAATTCAAATTCAAATGTCTGCATTCAGGGAGAATGTAGGCGGGGCCAGGAGCACCACCTTAGACTTGCCTGAACCTCCTGTGGCAGCTTTTGAGACCGTGCAGTCCTTAGTTGGGGTCACGATCAAAATGGTGTGTGTGTCCCAGTGACATCTTCAGGATGAGACTTTGCCATTTAAATTGGACCCATGTTCCTCTGGGGCATGAGGTCTTTCAATGAATAATTTCAGACTAGTTAAAATGGTTGAGGGAGGGGGGAAGAGGTGGGAATGCATCCTGAATGTGATGCAAAGCCCCTTCCATCTTAATACTCACCCTTGCCACCCCCATCCGTGTCTGCACTGTTCCTAATGGGTGCACTGAGATAAAATTGACCCTTTGTTGTGTGCAAATTGGCTGCCACATTTCTTTACATAACAACAGTGACTTCCAAATGTTTGCAACCATTTTTAGCCAAAAGTGGAAGAGGATGATCCATCTCAGCCTCCACCTGAGGTCTTTTATTTTATTCAATCATGGTGTTGTGTATGGAGAAAGAGTCAGACTGAACACTGTGAGCTCAAAGTAAAGTGTGACCTTAGTCTTTTATTGCAGGTCTCCAGAGTGCGTCTCCAACCTGTGAAGCCTCCTTAAATAACTGTGCTCCCAAGGGATTATGGGATCCCTTGGGATGCCAGCGGATGAGCCCTCTGGTGGCTGTACAGAATAAATATAAGTTTACATATATAACAACACTCCCCCGCCCCCCCCCCCCCCACAAAGTCAATAGTGCAACTATTTACAATGTGAGTCGATCTGTGGCCCTTCTTGCCCTGGTTGATCATCTCAGTGTGAAAGCTGGTGTTGTTGAATCATTTGTTGGGCCCTCGCTGGGCTGCTGTGCAGCTGGCCTTGCTGGGCTGCCTGTTGTGTTGGGCCCTGCTGGGCTGCTGTGGTTAATGCTGTGGAGGCTGTGGATAATGCCTCCCTGGGTGCATTGCTTAACTGCGAGCATGTATTACATTTGTGAACACAGGACTCTAACTCCGCATCGATACCACACGTGGGACCTGGCTATCACTTTCATCATTACGATGCCAGGGTGGCTACTGTGGAGGTCATTGATCAAGGTGTCTCTGCCCTTCTTGGGGACCATCACTCAATTGCCTCACAGAAGGCAGTCTGCCTGAATAGACATTTCATCTTTGCGCCGCTGGAACGGCTTTATCTCTTCCTGCATTTCCACTGGGCCAGCTCCTGTGAAGCACACAGCTTTTGACTAGAAATAATAAGGGATCCTGGCTTGTCCAGGTTTGATCTGCCGGGCAGTGACGGGTGATTGCTCACTCTCAAATGCTTCCATAACCATGGCTAGATCTGCAGGCTGCGCCATTTCCACCCCCGTGGTGGGCAATGGCAGCCTACTGAGAGCATCGGCGCAGTTTTCTGTGCCTGGCCTGTGGCGGATGGCGTAGTTGTATGTGGACAACATGAGCGCCCATCTCTGGATGTGGGCCGATGTGTTGGTGTTTATCTCTTTACTCTCGGAGAACAGGGATATAAGTGTCTTATGGTCAGTTTCCAATTCGAATTTTAGACCAAACAGGTATTGATGCATTTTCTTTACCCCATATACACACGCTAACGCTTCTTTCTCAATCATGCTGTAGGCTCTCTCAGCCTTAGACAGACTCCTGGATGCATAAGCAACTGGTTGCAGTTTCTCAAAATCATTAGCTTGTTGCAATACACACCCGACGCCATATGACGACGCATCACATGCTCGTACCAAACGCTGACATGGATCATATAACACAAAAAATTTGTTTGAACATAATAATTTTCTCGCTTTTACAAAGGCATTTTCTTGGCTTTTGCCCCAAACCCATTCATTCCCTTTACACAGTAAGATATGCAGTGGTTCTAACAGTGTGCTGAGACCTGGTAAGAAGTTACCAAAGTAGTTCAGGAGTCGCAGAAATGACCACAGCTCCGTCACGTTCTGTGGCCTCGGTGCGTTCTCGATTGCCTCCGTCTTCGCGTTGGTGGGCCTGATGCCATCCGTCGCAATCCTCCGTTCCAGGAACTCCACTTCAGGCGCCAGGAAAATGCACTTCAAGCATTTTAACCTGCGCCCCACGCGGTTGAGTCGACTAAGAACCTCCTCCAGGTTCTGCAGATGCTCGACTGTGTTCCGACCTGTGACCAAGATGTCATCCTGGAAGACCACGTTGTGCGGGACCGACTTCAGTAAGCTTTCCATGTTTCTCTGGAATATCGCCGCCGCTGATCGGATTCCAAATGGGCATCTGTTATAAACAAAAAGACCTTTGTGCATATTGATGCAGGTGAAGGACTTCGGTGATTCCTCCAGTTCCTGTGTCATGTAGGCTGAAGTCAGATCCAGCTTCGTGAACGTCTTTCCTCCCGCCAGCGTTGCGAAGAGGTCATCGGCCTTTGGTAGTGAGTATTGGTCCTGCAGGGAGAAACGATTGATAGTTACTTTATAACTGCCACGGATTCTGATGGTGCCGTCTCCCTTGAGGACTAGGACGATGGGACTGGCCCACTCGTTGAACTCGATCGGTGAAATGATGCCCTCTCTTTGCAGCCGGTCTAGCTCGATCTCTACCCTTTCTCTCATCATGTACGGTACTGCTCTCGCCTTGTGATGGCTGGGTCGCGCCCCCGGAATTATGTGGATCTGCACTTTTGCTCCTTGGAATTTCCCGATGCCTGGTTCGAACAGCGAAGGAAATTTATTTAAGACCTGGGCACACAAAGTGTCGTCAGCGGGCGATGATGCTCGGACGTCGTCCCAGTTCCAGCGTATCTTTCCCAGCCAGCTCCTGCCGAGCAGCGTGGGACCATCGCCCGGTACCACCCAGAGTGGTAGCTTGTGCACTGCTCCATCGTAGAAGACCTTTACAGTTGTACTGCCGATTACAGGAATCGGTTCTTTTATGTAAGTTCTTAGTTTCGTGCGAACTGGAGTTAAGACTGGTCTTGAGGCCTTATTGCACCAGAACCTTTCGAAAGTTTTTTTGCCCATGATGGACTGGCTGGCACCTGTGTCCAGCTCCATTGACACCGGGAGTCCATTTAGTTCAACATTCAGCATTATCGGGAGACAATTCTTCGTGAATGTGTGCACTTCCTCCTTGTGTACCTCTGCCTCCTCAATCTGAGGCTCTGGTTCATTGTGATTCTCCGTGGATCTGTCCTCCTTTGCAACATGGTTGTTTGCAGGTTTAACATGATTTGCAGCTCGCCTGCACATTCGTTGGAGGTGTCCCATTGTTCCACAGTCCTTGCAAACGTACTCTTTGAATCGGCATGAATGGAAATAATGATCACCCCCGCAGTGCCAACAAGATGTTAATAGTCTCGCATTCATCACCCTTGATGGTGGACTCTGAGACATCTGCGGACATGTAGTTGCAGGTATGTGTGACCTGCCTTGTACGTTACGATTTGAAAACAACATCACTTTGTTCACAGTATTTGTAGCAGCACTTGTGTGCTGAGATATTTGCTTCGTATTGTCACTGGTGGCAATAAACGCCTGGGCTATCGCTATGGCCTTACTCAAGGTTGGGGTCTCTACAGTCAAAACTTTGCGAAGTATGGTTTCGTGGCCAATGCCAAGTACGAAAAAGTCTCTGAGCATGTGCTCCAAATGTCCTTCAAATTCGCAATGTCCTGCAAGGCTTCTTAGCTCGGGGACATAACTCGCAACTTCCTGGCCTTCAGACCTTTTGTAGGTGTTGAACCGGTACCTCGCCATCAGAATGCTTTCCTTCGGGTTCAAATGCTCTCAGACCTGTGTGCACAAAATATCATATGATTTCTCCGTGCATTTTGCTTGAGTGAGCAGATTCTTCATGAGGCCATACCTTGGTGCCCCACAGACGGTGAGGAGGATCGCCCTTCGTTTGGCAGCGCTCTCTTCCCCATCTAGCTCATTGGCCACGAAATATTGGTCGAGATGCTCCACAAAAGTTTCCCAATCATCTCCCTCCGAGAATTTCTCCACGATGCCCACTGTTCTCTGCATCTTTGGGTTCATTATCTGTATCTCGTTGCCAGTTGTGTATGGAGAAAGAGTCAGACTGAATACTCTGAGCTCAAAGTAAAGTGTGACCTTAGTCTTTTATTGCAGGTCTCCAGAGTGCCTCTCCAACCTGTGAAGCCTCCTTAAATACCTGTGCTCCCAAGGGATTATGGGATCCCTTGGGACTCCAGGAGATGAGCCCTCTCGTGGCTGTACAGAGTAAATACAAGTTTACATATATAACACATGGGATGTGGGCATCGCTGGCAAGGCCAGCATTTATTGCCCATCCCTAATTGCCCTTGAGAAGATGGTGGTGAGCCGCCTTCTTGAACAGCTGCAGTCTAAGGTGAAGGTACTCCCACAGTGTTGTTAGGGAGGGAGTTCTAGGGTTTTGACCCAGCGATGATGAAGAAACGGCGATATACTTCCAAGTCAGGATGGTGAGTGTCTTGGAGGGGAATGTGAAGGTGGTGATGTTCCCATGCACCTGCTGCTTTTGTCCTTCTAGGTGGTAGAGGTCATGGGTTTTGGAGGTGCTGCCGAAGAAGGCCTGGTGAGTTGCTGCAGTGCATCTTTTGGATGGTATATACTGCAGCCATTGTGCGCTAATGGTGGAGGGAGTGAATGTTTAATGTGGTGATGGGGTGCCAATCAAGCAGGCTGCTTTAGCCTCGATGGTGTTGAGCTTCTTGAGTGTTGTTGCAGCTACATTCATCCAGGCAAATGGAGAGTATTCCATCACACTGGACTTCAGCCAGTGGAGAGTTTTCCCCCTCATTCCCGTTGACTTCAGTTTTACACGGCTCCTTGATGCCCCAATCGGTCAAATGCTACCTTGATGTCAAGGGCAGTTACACTCACCTCACATTTGGAATTCAGCTCTTTTATACATGTTTGGACCAAGGCTGTAATGAGGTCTGGAGCCGAGTGGTCCTGGCGGTACCTAAACTGGGCATCGGTGAGCAGATTATTGGTGAATAAGTGCCACTTGATAGCACTGTCGATGGCATATTCCATCACTTTGCTGATGATTGAGAATAGACTAATAGGGCGGTAATTGGCCAGATTGGATTTGTCCTGCTTTTTGAGGACAGGACATACCTGGGCAGTTTTCCACATTATCGGATAGATGCCAGTTTTGTAGCTGCAGTGGAACAGTTTGGCTGGAGGTGCGGCTCGTTCTGGGATGGACAGTGAAGTCCCCCACCCAAAGTACATTCTGTGAACTTGCTACTCTCAGTGCTTTTTCCAAGTGATGTTCAACATGGAGGAGTACTGATTCATCAGCTGAGTGAGGGCAGTAGATGGTAATCAGCAGGAGGTATTCTTGCTCATACTTGACCTGAAGCCATGATACTTCATGGGATCCGGAGTCAATGTTGAGGATTGCCAGAGCCACTCCCTCTTGACAGGATATCACTGTGCCCCCACGTCGGGTGGGTCTGTCCTGCCGGTGGGACAGGGCATACCCAGGGATGGTGATGGAGGAGTCTGGGACATTGGCTGAAAGGTATGATTCTGTGAGCATGACAATGTCAGGCTGTTGCTTGACTAGTCTGTGGGATAGCTCTCCCAATTTTGGCACAGGACCCCAGATGTTGGTGAGGAGAACTTTGCAGGGTAGTCTGGGCTTGGTGTGCCGTTGTGTCCGTAGCAGGTGCCAAGATCGATGCTGAGTGGTCCGTCTGGTTTTTTTATTCTTATTGTTTCTCATAGCAGTTTGCTACAACTGAGTGACTTGCTAGGCCATTTCAGAGGGCAGTTAAGTGTCAATCACATTGTTGTGGGACTGGAGTCACATATAGGCCAGACCAGGTAAGGATGGCAGATTTCCTTCTCTAAAGGACATTAGTGAACCAGATGGGTTTTTACGACAATCTGATAATTTCATGGTCATCATTACTGATACTAGCTTTTTATTCCAGATTTATTTAATCCATCAATGGTAGTGTTGTGTATCTGTTCTGCCACCAGGGAGCGCATTCCCTGAAGTCCCAAGGGATCCCAGCATCCCTTGGGAGCACTGTATATAAGCCGGCCCCTAAGGCCTGTTGCTCACTCTGGAGTGTCTTAATAAAGACTGAGGTCTCTGTTACTTTAACCTCCCTGTGTGCAGTCTCATCTGTGTTAGGAACACAATAACTGGCGACAAGTATACGAATCCAATGCAGAGATGCAGCAAACTGTGGGCATCCTGGAGAAGTTCTCGGAGGGTGATGACTGGGTAGCCTATGTCGAACGACTAGGCCAGTACTTTGTAGCCAACGAGCTGGACGGAGAAGGAAGCGCTGCAAAAAGGAGACCGGTCATCCTCACGGTCTGCGAGGCGCCGACCTACAGCCTCATGAAGAATCTTCTGGCTCTGGTGAAACCCACAGATAAGTCGTATGAGGAGCTGTGTACACTGGTTCGGGAGCATCTTAACCCGAGGGAGAGCGTGCTGATGGCGAGGTATCGGTTCTACACGTGCCAGCGATCAGAAGGTCAGGAAGTGGTGAGCTACGTCGCCGAGCTAAGGTGACATGCAGGGCAATGTGAGTTTGTATAACCCGTGTGTATAACCCATGTAAAAGACTTGTGCTGGCATGTGGTGCGTCGTCGTACGGAGTCGGGTGTGTATGACAACAAGCTAACGTTGCGGGGAAGTTGCAACCTGTCGCCTATGCCTCCAGGAGCTTGTCTAAGGTCAAGAAGGCCTACAGCATGATTGAGAAAGAGGCATCAGCGTGTGTGTTTGGAGTAAAGAAAATGCATCAGTACCTGTTTGGCCTCAAATTTGAGCTGGAAACCGATCACAAGCCCCTCATATCCTTGTCCGCTGAAAACAAGGGGATAAATATTAATGCCTCAGCCCGCATACAAAGGTGGGCACTCGCGCTATCAGTGTATAACTATACCATCTGCCACAGGCCAGGCACCGAGAACTGTGCGGATGCTCTCAGTCGGCTACCATTGCCCACCACGGGGGTGGAAATGGTGCAGCCTGCAAACTTGTTGATGATGGCGCAGCCCGCAGACTTGTTGATGGTCAGGGAAGCATTTGAAAATGATAAATCACCAGTCACAGCCTGCCAGATTAGGACTTGGACCAGCCAAGATCCTCTGCTGTCCTCGTAAAAAACTGTGTACTGCATGGGAGCTGGGCCAGCATCCCCGTTGAAATGCAAGAGCTAATCAAGCCGTTCCAATGGCGAAAGGACGAGCTGTCCATTCAGGCAGACTGCCTGTTGTGGGGTAACCGCGAAGTGCTACCCAAAAAGGGCAGGGAGACGTTCATCTCGGATGTCCATAGCACACACCCGGGCATAGTAATGATGAAAGCGATAGCCAGATCCCACGTGTGGTGGCCCGGTATCGACTCTGACTTAGAGTCCTGTGTACGTCAATGCAGCGGGTGTGCTCAGTTGAGCAACGCGCCCAGAGAGGCACCACTAAGTTTGTGGTCCTGGCCCTCCAGACCATGGTCGAGGATCCATGTCGACTATGCGGGCCCGTTTCCCGGTAAAATGTTCCTGGTGGTGGTGGTGCTTTTTCAAAATGGATTGAATGTGAAATAATGTCAGGAAGCACCGCCACTGCCACCATTGAAAGCCTGAGGGCCATGTTTGCCACCCACGGCCTGCTGACATACTGGTCAGTGACAACGGGCCATGTTTCACCAATGCCGAATTTAAAGAATTCATGACCCGCAATGGGATCAAACATATCACCTTGGCCCCGTTTAAACCAGCCTCCAAAGGGCAGGCAGAGTGGGCAGTACAAACAATCAAACTGAGCCTTAAACGAGTCACAGAAGGTTCTCTCCAAACCCACCTGTCCCGAGTACTGCTCAGCTACTGCACGAGACCCTACTCGCTCACAGGGTGTCCTCGGCTGAGCTACTCATGAACAGGACACTTAAAACCAGACTCTCGCTGGTTCACCCCAACCTGTATGATCAGGTAGAGAGCAGGCGGCAGCAACAAAATGTAAACGATGGTCGCGCCACTGTGTCACGGGAAATTGATCTGAATGACCCTGTGTATGTGCTAAACTATGGACATGGTCCCAAGTGGATCGCAGGCACGGTGATAGCTAAAGAATGGAGTAGGGTGTTTGTAGTCAAACTAGACAATGGACAAATTTGCAGAAAGCACCTGGACCAAACTGCCCTGAACAACCCACAGCAGACACCACCTTTTTCGCGCCGACAACACACACCCAAAGGATCAACGACACCACCCCGGACCAGGAAATCGAACCCATCACGCCCAACAGTCCAGCAAGGCCAGGCTCACACAGCAGTTCTGCAGGGCCAACAACACGCCAGCCCAGCGAGGGCACAGCCAACACACCAGAACAGACATTTGTACTGAGGTGGTCCACCAGGGAAAGAAAGGCTCCCGACCGCCTCACCTTGTAAATAGTTTTCACTTTGACTTTGCGGGGGGAGTGATGTTGTATATCTGTAAAGCATGCACTCCTATGTTCCGCCACCAGGGAGCGCATCCCCTGAAGTCCCAAGGGATCCCAGCATCCCTTGGGAGCGCTGTATATAAGCAGGCCCCTAAGGCCTGTTGCTCACTCTGGAGTGTCTTAATAAAGACTGAGGTCACTGTTACTTTAACCTCCCTGTTTGCAATCTCATCTATGTTTGGAACACAATAGGTAGAAACAGCTTGGTTAGAGGCGCTGCGAGTTCTGGAGCACAAGTATTCAACACGACAGCCGAGATGTTGTCGGGGCCCATAGCCTTCGCTGTATCCAGTGCGCTCAGCCATTTCTTGATATGACGTGGAGTGAATCAAGTTTACTGAAGACTGGCTTCTGTGATGGTGGGGACATCAGGAGTAGGCCGATATGGATCATCCACTCGGCACTTCAGGCTGAAGATGGTTGCAAAGGTTTCAGCCCTGTCTTTTACACTTATGTGCTGGGCTCCGCCATCATTCAGGATGGGGATGTTTATGAAGCCTCCTCCTCCCGTTAGTTGCTTAATTATCCATCACCATTCATGAGTGGATGTGGCAGGACTGTTGGTTGTGAGATTGTTTGCTTTGTCTATAGCATGCTGCTTCCACTATTTAACATGCATGTAGTCCTGTGTTCCTGTATTCCCAGGTTTGCACCTAATGTTTAGGTACACCTGCTGCTGCTGCTCCTGGCATGCTCTTCTACATTCCTCATTGATCCAGGGTTGGTACCCTGGCTTGATGGTAATGATAGAGTGCCGAGCCATGAGGTTACAGATTATTGTGTAATTCAATTCTGCTGCTGCTGATGGCCCACAGTGCCTCATGGATGCCCAGTTTTAAGCTGTTAGATCTGTTCTGTATGTATCCCCTTTAGCACGGTGGTAGTGCTACACAACACAATGGAGGCTGTCCTCAGTGTGAAGACGGGACTTCATCTCCACAATGACTGTAGTGGTCACTGCTACCACTGCTGCCATGGACAGATGCATCAGCGACAGGTAGATTGGTGAGGCTAGGTAGGTTTTTCCCTCATGCTGGTTCTCTCACCACCTGCTGCAGGCCCTGTCTTGCAGCTATGTCCTTCAGACCAAGGCTAGCTCAGTCAATAGTGGTGCTACTGAACCACTCTTGGTGATGGACATTGAAGTCCTCCACCCAGAGTACATTCTGTGCCCTTGCTACTCTCAGTGCTTCAACATGGAGGAGTATCGATTCTTCAGCCTAGGGAAGGTGGTAGATTGTAATGCGGAGGAGGTTTCCTTGTCCATGATTGACCTGATGCCATGTGTCAATGTTGAGGACTCCTAGGGCCACTCCCTCCCGACAGTATAGCACTGTGATGGCACCTCTGGACATAGCCAGGTGTGGTGACGGAGGAGTCTGGGTCGTTGACTGAGTAGTATCATTTTGTGAGTATGGCTATGTCAGGCTGTTGCTTGACTAGTCTGTGGGACAACTCTCCTAATTTTGGCACAAGTTCCCAGATGTTAGTGAAGAGGACTTTGCTGGGTTGACTGGGCTGGGTGTGCCTTTGTTGTGTCCGGTGTCAGGTGGTCCATCCAGTTTTATTCTTACTGTTTTTCATAGCGGTTTGATACAACTTGCTCGGCAGCTAAGAGATAATCACATTGCTGTCGGTCTGGAGTAAGATCTATGCCAGACCGGGTAAGGGCGGCAGATTTCCTCCCCTAAAGGACAGTAGTGAACTAGATGGATTTTTATAACAATCTGGTTGTGCCATGGTTACCATTACTGATGGTCTCTTTTTATTCCAGATTTATTTAATGGGATTTAAATTCCCCAGCTGCGTTTAAGAAATCCATGCTGAGGGCCAAATCGTTCTGTCATTGACAGGACCATTTGGATCCAGTCCTCATTACAGCCTTGGTCCAAACATGGACAACCGAGCTTAATTCCACATGTGAGGTAAGCGTGACTGCCCTTGACCTCAATGCAGAAACAACTGGGTTTGGCACCAAGAAGCCATATTAAATCTGAAGTGAATGGGAATCTAGTGGGTGGAGTCACACCTAGCCCAAAGGAAAATGGTTGTGGCTGTTGGAAACCATCATTGAAGAAGAGAAAGTCTAACCACCGTCCCTTGGCATTCAATAGTATTACCATCACCGAATCCCCCACCATCAACATCCTGGAGGTCACTATTGACCAGAAACTTAACTGGACCAGTCACATAAACACTGTAGCAACAAGAACAGGTCAGATACTGGGTATTCTGCGGCGAGTGTCTCACCTTCTGACTCCCCAAAGCCTTTCCACCATCTACAAGGCACAAGCCAGGAGTGTGATGGAATACTTTCCACTTGCCTGGATGGGTTCAGCTGTAAAATTCAGAACTAATCTGTACACTTGATCGGCATTTCATCCACTAGCCTAAACATCCACCCACTCCCTGCCTCCCACCATCATCATCAGCAAATTGTGGCTGAGGTGTCTGCTTTCTATAGGATGCACTGCAGCATATCAGCAAGGCTTCTTTGGCAGCAACTTCTAAATCTGCGACCTCGACCACCTAGAAAGATAAGGGAAGCAGGTACATGGGAACACCAACACCTTCAAGTTCCCCTCCAAGTTGCACACCATCCTGATTTGGACATATATCAGCATTCCTTTACCGTCGCATGGTCAACATTCCCAGAACTCCCTACCTAACAGCACTGTGGGAATACTTTCACCGCACGGACTGCAGCGATTCAGGAAGACAGTTCACCACCATCTTAATGGCAATTAGAGATGGGCAGTGACACCCAGATTCCTGGATTAAATATTTTAAAAATTGCTTTAGGACGTGAGAACGTGAAAGGCACTTTATAAAAGTTGTTTCTTTCTTCTTTCAAAAGCTTGTAAAAAGCTAAAGCAAATGCGAAAGAAAAATTGTATTTAGAATTTAAATTGTGACTTGTAACATGAGGCATTAATAGAAACATAGAAAAATAGGGCCCAAGTTTCCACACGTGCCTAGAACGGTGCAGTCCCGACCTGGGCGCCCGTTTTTCGCGCCACAAAGTGCACCTAAAAAAATCCTCGGTATTCTCCACCTACCTGCAGGTCCTCTGGCCCTCGGCGCAGCCAGCACGAGCTGTGGGGGGGTGGAGCCAGGTCCCTGCGCTGAAAACAGAGCCGGGACCTCTGCACATGCGCGCTACAGTGGGCACGCAAGTGCAGTAACTCCAGGCGCCGAACTGTGTGGGAGGGGCCCGAAGTACGCAGCCCCTAGCCCTGGCCCAATGGCCTCACTGGGACTGCGTGAATAAGGCTCCTCCCACGGCCAGCTCCTGCTCCCCGCCCCCCCGACCAGACCCGACACTCGCTCCCCGCCCCCCCCCCCCGCCTCCGGACCAGACCCGACACCCGCGCCCCCCTCCCCCCCCGACTGACCCGACCCGACCCGCGCTCCTGTTCCTGCTCCGCCCTCCCCCCCCCCGCCCGACTGGACCCGACCCGACCTGCGCTCCTGTTCCCGCCCCCCCGACTGGACCCGACCCGACCTGCGCTCCTGTTCCCGCCCCCCCGACTGGACCCGACCCGACCCGCGCTCCTGTTCCCGCCCCCCCGACTGGACCTGACCTGACCCGCGCTCCTGTTCCCACTCCCCGCCCCCCGCCCGACTGGACCCGACCCGACCCGCGCTCCTGTTCCCGCTCCCCGACTGGACCCGACCCGACCCGCGCTCCTGTTCCCGCTCCCCGACTGGACCCGACCCGACCCGCGCTCCTGTTCCCGCTCCCCGACTGGACCCGACCCGACCTGCGCTCCTGTTCCAGCTCCCCGACTGGACCCGACCCGACCCGCGCTCCTGTTCCCGCTCCCCGACTGGACCCGACCCGACCTGCGCTCCTGTTCCAGCTCCCCGACTGGACCCGACCCGACCCGCGCTCCTGTTCCCGCTCCCCGACTGGACCTGACCTGACCCGCGCTCCTGTTCCCGCTCCCCGCCCCCTCGTCCCTACCCGCGCTCCGGTTCCCGCTCCCCGACTGGACCTGACCCGACCTGCGCTCCTGTTCCCGCTCCACGCCCCCCCGACCCGACCCGCGCTCCTGTTCCCGCTCCCCGCCCCCCCGACTGGACCCGACCCGACCCGCGCTCCTGTTCCCGCTCCCCGCCTCCCCGACCCGACCCGCGCTCCTGTTCCCGCTCCCCCGACTGGACCCGACCCGACCCGCGCTCCTGTTCCCGCTCCCCGCCTCCCCGACCCGACCCGCGCTCCTGTTCCCGCTCCCCCAACTGGACCCGACCCGACCCGCGCTCCTGTTCCCGCTCCCCGATTGGACCCGACCCGACCCGCGCTCCTGTTCCCGCTCCCCGATTGGACCCGACCCGACCCGCGCTCCTGTTCCCGCTCCCCACCCCCCCGACTGGACCCAACCCGACCCGCACTCCCGCCCCGACTCCCGCTCCCGGACTGGATCTGACCTGACCTCCCCCCCGCCTCTCTCCCTTTCTCCCCCCCCCCGAACCGAACCGAACCCGAACATCCCCGACCCGACCCAACCCAACGCAACGCCACCTACCTGTAAATCTAGTGCTGGGGACGGGCCCTGCCCGAAGTCTCCGGCCGGCCCGTTCAGCCTTCGGTCCCGAAAGGCCTGCCTGAAGCACTTTCACACAGGTAGGAAGATGGTTTATTTAATCTTTTCTTTGCTTATAAATGTTTATTCAGGTTGGATTTATTTGTATAATATTTGTATAAGTATAAATAAGGATTTATTATAGAATTTAATGACTTCCCTCCCCCCACCCCCGCCCCCCCCACCTCGTTCTGGACACCTAATTTGTAACCTGTGCCTGATTTTTTAATGTGTAGAACAGGTTTTTTCAGTTCGACAAAAATCTTCACTTGCTCCATTCTACTTTAGTTTGGAGTACGTTTTCACTGTGGAAACTTTCAAATCAGGCGTCAGTGGCCGGACACGCCCCCTTTTGAAGAAAAAATTCTGTTCCAAAGTAGAACTGTTCCACCTGACTAGAACTGCAGAAAAAAAAATGTGGAGAATTGCGATTTCTAAGATAGTCCGTTCTCCACCAGTTGCTCCTAAAAATCAGGCGCAAATCATGTGGAAACTTGGGCCCATAGAAACATAGAAAATAGGTGAGGAGTAGGCCATTCAGCCCTTTGAGCCTGCACCACCATTCAATAAGATCATGGCTGATCATTCCCTCAGTACTCCTTTCCCGCTTTCTCTCCATACCCCTTGATCCGCTTAATCGTAAGGGTCATATCTCACTCCCTCTTGAATATATCCAATGAACTGGCCTCAACAACTTTTGTGGTAGAGAATTCCATTGGTTCACAATTCTCTGAGTGAAGAAGTTTCTCCTCATCTCTGTCCTAAATGGCTTACCCTTTATCCTTAGACTGTGTCCCCTGGTTCTGGACTTCCCCAACATCGGGAACATTCTTCTTGCCAATCCTGTCTGAATTTTATATGTTTCTATGAGATCCCCTCTCATCCTTCTAAACTCCAGTGAATACAGGCCCTGTCGATCCAGTCTCTCCTCACATCTCAGTCCTGCGATCCCGGGAATCAGTCTGGTGAACCTTCGCTGCACTCCCTCAATAGCAAGAACGTCCTTCCTCAGATTAGGAGACCAAAACTGAACACAATATTCCAGGTGAGACCTCACCAAGGCCCTGTACAACTGCAGTAAGATCTCCCTGCTCCTATACTCAAATCCCCTAGCAATGAAGGCCAACATACCATTTGCCTTCTTCACCGCCTGCTGTACCTGCATGCCAACTTTCAATGACTGATGAACCATGACACCCAGGTCTTGTTGCAACTCCCCCTTTCCTAATCTGCCACCATTCAGATAATATTCTGCCTTCGTGTTTTTGCCCCCAAAATGGATAACCTCACATTTATCCACATTATATTGCATCTGCCATGCATTTGCCCACTCACCTAACCTGTCCAAGTCACCCTGCAGCCTTTTAGTGTCCTCCTCACAGCTCACACCGCCATCAAGTTTAGTGTCATCTGCAAACTTGGAAATATTACACTCAATTCCTTCATCAAAATTGTTAATGTATAATGTACAGAGCTGGGGTCCCAGCACTGAGCCCTGTGGCACTCCACTAATCACAGCCTGCCATTCTGAAAAGGATCTGTTTATCCCGACTCTCTGCTTCCTGTCTGCCAACCAGTTCTCTGTCCACGTCAGTACATTACCCCCAATATCATGTGCTTTGATTTTGCACACCAATCTCTTGTGTGGGACCTTGTCAAAAGCCTTTTGAAATCCAAATACACCATATCCACTGGTTCTCCCTTGTCCACGTTACTAGTTACATCCTCAAAAAATTCTAGAAGATTTGTCAAGCATGATTTCCCTTTCATAAATCCATGCTGACTTGGCTCTGCTATTTCATCTTTAATAATTGATTCCAACATTTTCCCCACTACTGATGTCAGGCTAACCAGTCTATAATTACCCGTTTTCTCTCTCCCTCCTTTTTTAAACAGTGGTGTTACATTAGCTACTCTCCAATCCATAGGAACTGATCCAGAATCGATAGACTGTTGGAAAATGATCACCAATGCATCCACTATTTCTCTGGCCACTTCCTTAATTACTCTGGAATGCAGACTATCAGGCCCCGGGGATTTATCGGCCTTCAATCCCATCAATTTCCCTAACACAATTTCCCGCTTTGTAAGGATATCCTTCAGTTCCTCCTTCTCACTGGACCCTTGGTCTCCTAGTATTTCTGGAAGGTTATTTGTGTCTTCCTTTGTGAAAACAGAACCAAAGTATTTGTTTAACTGGTCCGCCATTTCTTTGTTCCCCATTATAAATTCACCTGAATCTAACTACGTTTGTCTTCACTAATCTTTTTCTCTTCACATATCTATAGAAGCTTTGCAGTCAGTTTTTATGTTCTCAGCAAGTTTCCTCTCATACTCTATTTCCCCCCTCCTAATTAAACCCTTTGTCCTCCTCTGCTGTATTACAAAATTTTCCGAGTCCTTAGGTTTGCTGCTTTTTCTGGCCAATTTATATGCCTCTTCCTTGGATTTAACACTATCCTTAATTTCCCTTGTTTTATTTTTACTCCAGACAGGGATGTACAATTGTTGAAGTTCATCCATGGTCACTCTTCCCCAAGGTGCCTCGCACAGCAAGATTGTTAATTAGTCTTTTCTCATTACACATCACCCAGTCTAGGATGGCCAGCCCTCTAGTTGGTTCCTTGACATATTGGTCTAGAAAACTATCCCTAATACACTCCAGGAAATCCTCCTCCACCGCATTGCTGTTAGTTTGGTTAACCCAATCTATATGTAGATTAAAGTCACCCATGATAACTGCTGTACCTTTATTGCACGCATCCCTAATTTCTTGTTTGATGCTGTCCCCATCCTCATTACGATTGTTTGGCGGTCTGTACACAACTCCCACTAGCGTTTTCTTTGGTATTCTGTAGCTCCACCCATACAGATTCCACATCATCCAAGCTAATGTCCTTCCTTACTATTGCATTAATTTCCTCTTTCACCAGCAACATCACCTCACCTGCTTTTCCTTTCTGTCTATCCTTCCTAAATGTTGAATACCACTGGATGTTGAGTTCCCAGTCTTGGTCACCCTGGAGCCTTGTCTCCATGATGCCAATTATATCATAACCGTTAACTGCTATCTGAGCAGTTAATTTGTCCACCTTATTCTGAATACTCCTTGTATTGAGGCACAGAGCTTTCATGCTTGTCTTATTAACACCCTTTGCTCCTTTAGGATTTTGCTGTAATGTGGCCCTTTTTACTTTTTGCCTTGGGTTTCTCTACCCTCCACTTTTACTTTTCTTCTTTCTATCTTTTGCTTCTGCCCCCATTCTACTTCCCTCTGTCTCCCTGCATAGGTTCCCATCCCCCTGCCATATTAGATTAACCCCTCCCCAACAGCACTAGCAAACACTCCCCCTAGGACATTGATTCCGGTCCTGCCCAGGTGCAGACTGTCCGGTTTGTACTGGTCCCAGCTTGCCCAGGACCGGTTCCAATGTCCCAGGAATTTGAATCCCTCCCTTCTGCACCACTCCTCAAGCCACATATTCATCTGAGCTATCCTGAGATTTCTACTCTGACTAGCATGTGGCACTAGTAGCAATCCTGAGATTACTACTTTTGAGGTCCTACTTTTTAATTTAGCTCCTAGCTCCCTAAATTCGTCTTGTAGGACGTCATCCTGGTTTTTACCTACATCGTTGGTACCTATATGCACCACGACAATTGGCTGTTTAGCCTCCCCGTTCAAAATGTCCTGCACCCGCTCTGAGACATCCTTAACCCTTGTACCAGGGAGGCAACATACCATACTGGAGTCTCGGTTGTGGCCGCAGAAACATCTATCTATTCCCTTACAATAGAATCCCCTATCACTATAGCTCTCCCACTCTTTTTCCTGCCCTCCTGTGCAGCAGAGCCACCCACGGTGCCATGGACTTGGCTGTTGCTGCCCTCCCCTGATGAGTCATCCCCCTCAACAGTACCTAAACCATTTTTGCATGTAATTGTATTCTTGTGCATTTTGACAGAGATGTTTCTTTTGTTGTATTTGAGGTCCTGAGAGACCGGTGTAATAATTATTTTCCAATATTTGTCCAGGTCTTCATATTGAATAAAAAAATTAGAGAACGCAAATGAATATAATGGCAGGTTTATATTGTGTGCAAGCCTCTTATTCAGCTCCCCACAATCATATATTTTTTGCAATGGTATGGGATATTGAAAAGAAACCACAATGACACAGTTAAACATGAGGTGAAATTGGATATGGCCAGGGAGGCAAAACAGGAATAATCACATTTGCCGACCATTATACCACATGCCTGATATTCAATTATACTGAAGTCAGTGGGACGGAATAGCAGGCGGAGCTGCAGGGTGACTTGGACAGGTTAGGTGAGTGGGCAAATACATGGCAGATGCAGTATAATGTGGATAAATGTGAGGTTATCCATTTTGGGGGCAAAAACACAAAGGCAGAATATTATCTGAATGGCGGCAGACTAGGAAAAGGGGAGGTGCAACGAGACCTGGTTGTCATGGTTCATCAGTCACTGAAAGTGGGCATGCAGGTACAGCAGGCGGTGAAGAAGGCAAATGGTATGTTGGCCTTCATAGCTAGGGGATTTGAATATAGAAGCAGGGAGGTCATAATGCAGCTGTACAGGGCCTTAGTGAGGCCTTACCTGGAATATTGTGTTCAGTTTTGTTCTTCTAGTCTGAGGAAGGATGTCCTTGCTATTGAGGAAGTGCAGCGAAGGTTCACCAGACTGATTCCAGGGATGGCTGGGCTGTCATAAGAGGAGAGACTGGATCAACTGGGCCTTTATTCACTGGAGTTTAGAAGGATGAGAGGGGATCTCATAGAAACATATAAGATTCTGATGGGACTGGACAGGTTAGATGCGGGTAGAATGTTCCTGATGTTGGGGAAGTCCAGAATCAGGGGATATAGTCTTAGGATAAGGGATAGGCCATTTATGACTGAGATGAGGAGAAACTTCTTCACTTAGAGAGTTGTTAACCTGTGGAATTTCCTGCCGCAGAGAGTTGTTGATGCCAGTTCACTGGATATATTCAAGAGGGAGTTAGATATGGCCCTTACGGCTAAAGGGATCAAGGGGTATGGAGAGAAAGCGGGAAAGGGGTACTGAAGGAATGATCAGCCATGATCTTATTGAATGGCGGTGCAGGCTCGAAGGGCCGAATGGCCTTCTCCTGCATCTATTTTCTATGTTTCTATGTAACAGGCGACTGATGCAATACCACCTGTTTTGCATCCCGCACATGTCCAATTTCACCAATGATGCAATTTGCCTCCAAACAGGTTACTGGATTGGGAAAATGTTACCATCATAAAAATGTTTTTTCTATCTTCAATCCCACAGCAATGCAGCCAAGTCCTCTTTAAAATCCAACATTTTCAGACTGCTTGCACTCAATTATGAAGGAAATGTTGCTGACTGAAAATGTTTTGGAATTTTCCGCACTTTGAAATTTGCTCTGGAGTATTTAGCTAAGGAATTCTAAATGGACATGAGTTACTTTACATCTGATCAACTCCATATGTTAGACTTGATAGCCTGATAACAATTGGTTTGGAATAATTCCTATGTACATTCTTATTGGTTTTCTTAGAAGTGAGTTAGGAGGTTGCAACATTATCAAAAGGTTCAGGTGACAATGTAAACTATAAACCTGAAGCTTGAATAGTTTAGAAAATGTCAAAACCCAGAGATTAGGTTACAGACCAGAATCAGACAGAAGTCAGTTGTTTTGAATCAAAAGCAGATTGGCTTACACATGATTGTGAAATGTTTGAGAGCCACTCCGTCATATAAATATATATGGATGGAGTTCTTGGTTAAATGCATTTTTGTGCAGGTTCCAGCATTTCCTGCTGATTTGCAGAGTGATTCAGTCTCAATGCAGAAGGGAATTTTGATCCATTGTGATATCACTCCCGCAGGCTGATAGGAAAGTAATTTCCAGATTGTTCACTCCCTTCCCCGCACACACTGGGTCAACATCAATAGGTGAATCGAGGGCACCCAGACTGACGAGTGCAAGGTGCAATATCGATATGCAGAACAAGACCACTAGGTGCATGAAGTTAACAGACGTCCCGTGAGACCTTGTCAATGCCACGTGAATACTGCACTCAGTTGGTGAACTGTGTGTGTGGGTGCCGCAGAGAGTCAAAAGCCAAAGGTATACTGAGCTTGTGAGTTCAGGTCGCGCCCCAAATTAGCCAAACTTCGGCCTCTAGGATGCAGTCTGATATGTGTTCTAAATTGGTGCTAGTTTAAGGAGGACCCAACTCAAGGCTTTGGGCCTCCAATGGCATCGAGCGCAGGTCCAGTTAGGGCAGCCTGGGATAGAGATCACGGCAGAGTGCTTCTTAATGACAAGAGGAAGGATATTGCACTGCAGCATTCACAAATCACTACGCAAAGCCTGTGGATTGATCTCAAATTTCCTAAATCAAATATTGTTGTTCCACAGAGTTGTCGGTGGCGGGGTAGTGGGTGACCTCACTCCATCGAGGCAATTTTATAGGTCGGCACTGCCAGTGAGCAGCCTTGCAATTTTCCGACTAATAAGGTGAGAAAATCAAAGGACAGTGAGTTTCCGAATTTCTGATATGTACCCATAGTACAAGTTTCCCTGTCTGCAGTGCGAACTAGTAAAGTTATCTTCTATGTCTCTCAAACATGTTCCTTTAATTAAACAATATCGAAAAAAGGATCAGTGTTGTATCGATGACATTATAGGGATAGAGATCCCTTTGGATCCTTCACATTGTTCCACTTAACTCATAACAGGATAGTTTGTGGACTCCTATAGTCTGCTTCTGTATTTGTATTCTGGTGCTGAGGCTTTGTGGTGTGGTCCCTACAACTGTGTCCTAGTTTGCAATGGAATGTGGCCAGAACAGAGCATATCATGCAATCTCTGTTGCAGAAAAAGTGAAATGTCCCTGTTATAATGCAATCAGCAAGCAGGTTTTTATGTGCTATAATTCAACATCCCATGTTGTTCCCAGTTTGGCACCAATGGCCCTGCTGATATCTGTAATCTTCTTCCTAGGCAGTCCCCCGGAGTCGAGGATGACTTGCTTCCACACTAATATAAGTTCTAAGGGTACTGATGAGTCCAATGTGGGATCTACAGACTCTGTCACAAGTGGGGCAGGTGGTGGTTGAAGGAACGCATGGGTGGGGTGCTTGGTTTGTCATATGCTTCTTCCGCTGGTTGGACATGGCTTCCGCCTGCTCTCGACGGAGAAACTCAAAGTGTTCGGCGCCTTCTCGAATGCTTCTCCTCCACTTTGGCCAGGGATTCCCAAGCATCGGTGGGGATGGTACATTTTTTCAAGGAGGCTTTGAGGGGGTCCTTGACGCGTTTTCTCTGTGATCCTGGGTCTCGTTTGCCGTGACGGAGCTCGGAGTAGAGTGCATGTTTGGGGAGTCTTGTATCAGGTATGCGGACAATGTGGCCCGTCCATCAGAGCTGATTGAGCGTGATCAATGCCTCAATGCTGGGGATGTTGGCCTGAGAGAGAACACTGACGTTGGTATGACTATCCTGCCAATGAATTTTCAGGATTTTGCGGAGGCAGTGTTGATGGTACTTCTCCAGTGCTTTGAGGTGTCTTCTGAATGTTGCCCATGTCTCTGAAGCATTTAAGAGGGCAGGTATCACTGCTGTTCTGTAGACTATGAGCTTGGTTCTGGGTTTGCGATCTTAGAATCATAGAATCATAGAAATTTACAGCACGGAAGGTGGCCATTTTGGCCCATCGTGTCCGCGCCGGCCGACCAAGAGCTATCCACTCTTCAAACATTGTCATTTGCACTGTCATTTACAAGAATGTTGCCTGGCTGGAGAATTTTGGCAATGAGGAAAGATTGAAGATGCTAGGTCCGTTTTCTTTGGAACAGAGAAGGGAGACCTGATTGAGGTGTATAAAATTATGAGAGGCCTGGATAGAGTAGATAGGAAGGACCTGTTTCCTTTGGCAGGTGGGTTAACAACCATAGGGTATAGATTTAAAGTAATTGGGGGGAGGTTTAGAGAAGATATGAGGAGAAATGTCTTCACCCAGAGGGTGGTGGAGGTCTGGAACTCACTGACTGAAAGGGTGGTAGAGGCAGAAACCCTCACCACATTTAAAAAATACTTGGATGTGCACTTAAAGTGCCGTAATCTACAGGGCTACGGACCAAGAGCTGGAAAGTACGATTAGGCCCAACCTCTTCTGCACCCTTTCCAGTGCAATCACATCTTTCCTGTAATGTGGTGACCAGAACTGCACACAGTACTCCAGCTCCTGCCTAAACAGTGTTCTATACAGTTCAAGCATAACCACCTTGCTCATGTATTCCATGCCTTGATTAATAAAGGCAAGTATTCCATATGCCTTCTCAACCACCTTATCCACCTGGCCTGCTGCCTCTAAGGATCTGTGGACCTGCACTCCAAGGTCCCTTTGTTCCTCTACACTTTTCAGTGCAGTAACGTTTAATGTGTATTCCTTGCTTTGTTAGACCTCCCTAAAAGCATTACCTCACACTTATCTGGATTGAATTCCATTTGTCACTGTTCTGCCCACCTGACCAGTACAATGATATCTTCCTGCAGTCTGCAGCTTTTGTTTCTTTGTCTTCGTTGTCTCTAAGATTCAGACCCTCTGTTAGGCCGCCTCTGCCTCTTCCCTAACTTCCTCGAGCTCACCAGGCCAAACTAGTAGAGTGGACAAGGGAGAACAAGTGGATGTGGTGTATTTGGACTTTCAAAAGGCTTTTGACAAGGTCCCACACAAGAGATTAGTGTGCAAAATTAAAGCACATGGTATTGGGGGTAATGTATTGACGTGGATAGAGAACTAGCTGGCCGACAGGAAGTAAAGAGTAGGAATAAACGGGTCCTTTTCAGAATGGCAGGCAATGATTAATGGGGTACCGCAAAGTTCAGTGCTGGGACACCAGATATTTACAATATACATCAATGATTTAGATGAAGGAATTGAATGTAATATCTCCACGTTTGTAGATGACACTAAGCTGGGTGGTAGTGTGAGCTGCGAGGAGGATGCTAAGAGGCTGCAGGGTGACTTGGACAGGTTAGGTGAGTGGGCAAATGCATGGCAGATGCAGTATAATGTGGATAAATGTGAGGTTATCCACTTTAGTGTCAAAAATAGGAAGGCAGAATATTATCTGAATGGTGACAGATTAGTAAAAGGGGAGGGGCACCGAGACCTGGGTATCGTGGTACATCAGTCATTGAAAGTTGGCATGCAGGTACAGCAGGTGGTGAAGAAGGCAAATGGCATGTTGGCCTTCATAGTGAGAGGATTTGAGTATAGGAGCAGGGAAGTCTTACTGCAGTTGTACAGGGCCTTGGTGAGGCCACACCTTGAATATTGTGTACAGTTTTGGTCTCCTAATCTGAGGAAGGACATTCTTGCTATTGAGGGAGTGCAGCGAAGGTTCACCAGACTGATTCCCTGGATGGCAGGACTGACATATGACAAAGACATATAAGACTGGATCGACTAGGCTTATATTTAATGGAATTTAGAAGAATGCGAGGGGATCTCATAGAAACATATAAAATTCTGATGGAATTGGACAGGTTAGATGCAGGAAGAATGTTCCCAATGCTGGGGAAGTCCAGAACCAGGGGTCACAGTCTAAGGATAATGGGTAAGCCATTTAGGACCGAAATGAGGAGGAACTTCTTCACTCAGAGAGTTGTGAACCTGTGGCATTCTCTACCACAGAAAACTGTTGAGGCCAGTTTGTTAGATATATTCAAAAGGGTGTTAGATGTGGCCCTTGCGTATGGAGAGAAAGCAGGAATGGGGTACTAAAGTTGCATGATCAACCATGATCATATTGAATAGTGGTGCAGGCTTGAAGGGCCGAATGGCCTACTCTTGCACCTATTTTCTATGTTTCTATGTTTCTTCTAAGCTGCCCCCTGCCTTAGCCCTGACCTCACATCTTTTTCCAGCTTCTCTCCTATCTCCCCTCATGACCTTTCCAAGCTCATCCTGTCCATGAGACCCACTTCCTGCTCCCTAGATCCGATTCCCATCAAACTGCTGACCATCCAACTTCCTTTTCTGGCTCACATGTTAGCTGACATCTGTCATGTATCTTACATTATTATATATAACTGTATCCTAACATGCTATACATGACTGTAATAAGATATGACCTGTAACCACCAGCATACCTTACCACCAGGGGTGCACTTGCAAGAGACAGGTATATAAGGACAGGTCTCAGGCAAGTGCAGCATTTCAGAGCTGTGAAATAAAGGTGCAGGTCCAGAGTGACCTTGACTTCACTACATGCCTCGTGTGAATCTGTACTGAGGGGACAGGACTTTACAATGGTGACGAGGATGGGATCCGAATCGGATGGGTCGGAAAGAGGACCAGAAGATGGTGGGGACAGTACCCGGGACACCGATGTACAGCGGGTCAACGCGATCAATGGCCGCTGCTCCTACAACAGGACGCCTCATATAATGATGAGGGGCCTACTCAACGGGATATCTGTCAACATGGAGCTGGATACGGGAGTGAGTCAATCTCTCATGGGCGCTCAACAATTTGAACAACTGTGGCCGCATAAAAGAGACAGACCAAAACTCACAAAGGTTGACACCAAACTATGGACCTATACCAAAGAAATCGTACCAGTCCTCGGCAACGTCATGCTCTCTATCACTCACAAAGGGACAGTTAACCGACTTCCCCTGTGGATTGTCCCCAGAGACCCCCCAGCACTGCTGGGGAGAAGCTGGCTGGCAAAACTAAACTGGAAATGGGATGATGTCCATGCCATGTCATTAGAGGAACGGACCTCCTGCTCAACAGTTATAAAGCGATTTGAACATCTCTTTCAGCCAGGTGTAGGCACTTTCAAAGGGGCCAAAGTCAAAATCTACATCACACAGGATGCTAGACCGGTCCATCACAAGGCCAGAGCTGTACCCTATGTGATGAGGGAAAGGATTGAACACGAACTAGATAGGCTTCTGTGGGAAGGCATTATATCACCTGTGGAATTTAACGACTGGGCAAGTCCCATTGTCCCAGTCATGAAGCCTGATGGATCAGTACGAATCTGTGGGGACTACAAATCTACCATAAACAGAGTCTCCCTACAGGACCAGTACCCGCTGCCCAGAGCAGAGGACTTATTTGCCAAATTGGCTGGAGGTAAACTTTTTAAAAAATTAGATCTCACATCTGCGTATATGACACAAGAATTGACCGAGGAATCCAAGCTACTCACCACCATTAACACACATCGAGGCCTTTTCATGAACAATCGATGCCCATTCGGCATCAGGTCAGCAGCTGCCATATTCCAGCGCAACATGGAGAGTCTGCTCAAGTCCATCCCGGGGACGGTTGTATTTCAAGACGACATACTTATCACAGGCAGGGACACCGACTCCCATCTCCGTAATTTGGAGGAAGTACTAAAGCGGTTGGATCGGATAGGCCTACGAGTCAAGAAATCCAAGTGCCTGTTTCTCGCACCCGAGGTTGAATTTTTGGGCAGAAGGATTGCCGCTGATGGAATCCGCCCAACAGAGTCCAAAACAGAAGCAATTCGCCTGGCATCCAGGCCCCGGGATGTCTCAGAACTGCGCGCCTTTCTCGGGCTACTCAATTATTTTGGGAACTTTATGCAGAACTTAAGCACGCTGCTGGAGCCTCTCCACGTGCTACTCAGGAAGGGGTGCGATTGGTTTTGGGGGGACACCCAGGAACGCGCCTTCAATAAGGCACGCAACCTTCTGTGTTCCAACAGTGTTTTGACTTTCTTTGACCCAGGTAAAAAGCTAGTTCTCTCATGCGATGCGTCAGCGTATGGGGTCGGGTGCGTTTTGCAACATGTCAATAGTGCGGGCAAATTACAACCCATAGCTTATGCCTCCAGGTCACTTTCGCGGGCCGAGCGCGGGTACAGAACGGTAGAGAAGGAGGCGCTCGCGTGCGTGTATGGTGTCAAAAAGATGCACCAATACCTTTTCGGGGTCAAGTTCGCATTAGAAATCGACCACAAGCCCCTCACGTCCCTCCTATCCAAGAGCAAGGCAATAAACGCCAACGCCTCGGCGCGAATTCAACGGTGGGCACTCATGCTGGCGTCCTACGACTATACCATAAGGCACAGACCAGATACAGACAACGCGCTCAGCAGGCTACCCCTGGCGACCACGGAAGGGTATGATGAACAGGACTGTGAGATAGTCATGGCAATCAATGCCTTTGAGTCCACAGGTTTGCCCATGACGGCTCGCCAAATCAGAGCCTGGACGGCCAGCGACCCTACGTTATCCTTACTAAAAAGATGTGTCCTAACCGGTGACTGGGCAGAGGCTCGCGATGCCTGCCCCGAGGAATTAAAACCCTTTCACAGGCACATGCTTGAGCTATCACTACAAGCAGACAGCATGATGTGCGGCAGCTGAGTAGTCATGCCTCTGCGAGGCAGAGAGTCATTTTTCCGGGAGCTCCACCACGAGCACCCGGGGATCATTCTCATGAAGGCCAGAGCCAGATCCCACGTCTGGTGGCCTGGTATTGACGCGGACTTGGAGCTCTGCGTCTGAAGGTGCACCATTTGTGCCCAACTCAGCAATGCCCCCAGGGAGGCTCCACTGAGCCCCTGGCCCTGGCCTACCAAACCGTGGTCGCGGGTGCATGTAGACTATGCGGGCCCATTCATAGGTAAAATGTTCCTCGAAGTTGTAGATGCATTTTCAAAGTGGATCGAATGCACCATTTTAAACTCGAGCACAACCTCCACCACTGTGGAGAGCCTCGCAACCATGTTTGCAATGCACGGAATCCCTGACATATTGGTCAGTGACAATGGTCCGTGCTTCACCAGCGCAGAATTCCAAGACTTTATAATTGACCACGGCATAAATCACGTCAAGACGGCACCGTTCAAGCCAGCCTCCAACGGCCAGGCGGAGAGAGCAGTGCAAATCATTAAACAAGGCATGCTTAAAATCCAAGGTCCCACGCTGCAGGGTCCCATGCATACAGATCTCGTCTGCACTCACTGACTGGGATCTCCCCCACGCAACTGTTGATGAAAAGGACTTTAAAAACAAGGCTCTCATTAATCCTCCCAGACATGCACAAAATCATTGAGGCAAAGCGCCGTAAGCTGACTGAGTAGCATGACAGAAATTCGAGGGGGAGATGGAATGAGATAGGGGACAAAGTGTTTGTACTAAACTATGGCAGGGGTCCCAAATGGCTTGCAGGGACAGTAACGGGCAAGGAAGGAAACAGGCTACTGGTAGTACAAATGGACAATGGCAAAACCTGCCGGAGGCATGTAAGCCAAGTGAAAAGCAGATTTATTAACAACACTGCGGAACCAGAGGCAGACTACAATGTGGAACTCGCTCCACATCTGGTGGACAGACAGAGGGAACAACCTGAGGAAAGGGCAATCCCAACAGACAGCCCAGGTAAGTCAACAACAATCACACCAATTGAAACAGACAGCCCAGGTGAGATACCAGCAACCACACCCAAAGAAAAACAGACACCAAGGCAAACAACTGAACCACAACTCAGACGCTCCACGCGAGAGCGTAGACCACCTGAGAGACTGAACCTATAAAGACAATAAGACCTTGGGGGAGGGTGATGTCATGTATCTTACATTATTATATATAACTGTATCCTAACATGCTATACATGACTGTAATAAGATATGACCTGTAACCACCTGCATACCTTACCACCAGCTGTGCACTTGCAAGAGACAGGTATATAGGGACAGGTCTCAGGCAAGTGCAGCATTCCAGAGCTGTGAAATAAAGGTGCAGGTCCAGAGTGACCTTGACTTCACTATATGCCTCGTGTGAATCTGTACTGAGGGGACAGGACTTTACAACATTGTTCACGGTTCTCTCTCCTCAGGTACTGTCCCCCTCCCCCTCAAATCTGCCATCATCCGACCTCTCCTCAAAAAACCAACTCTTGACCCTTCTGTCTTTGCAAACTACCGTTCCATCTCCAACCTCCCTGCCTCTCAAGTTCTTGAATGTGTTGTTGCCTCCCAAATCCGTGCTCATCTTTCCCACAATTCCATGTTTGAATCCCTCCAATCCAGTTTCCACACCTGCTACAGTACCGAAATAGCATCCTTTGTGACTGTGACAAAGGCAAACTATCCCTCCTCGTCCTTCTTGACTTGTCTGCAGCCATTGACATGGTTGACCACTCTGTCCTTCTCCAACGACTCTCCATCATCGTCCAGCTGGGTGGGATAGCACTCATCTGGTTCCTTTCTTATTTATCTAATCTAAGCCAGAGAATCACCTGCAATGGATTCTCTTCCTGCCCCCGTATCGTTACCTCTGGTGTCCCCCAAGGATCTCTCCTTGGTATCCTCCTATTTCTCATCTACATGTTGCCTCTTGGCGACATCATCTGAAAACACAGCGTCAGTTTCCACATGTACGCTGATGACTCCCAGCTCTACGTCACTACCACTTCTCTCGACCCTTCCTACATTGTCAGTCATCCAGTTCTGGATGAGCAGAAATTTTCTCCAGTTGAATATTGGGAAGACCGAAGCCATTGTTTTTGGTCTCTGCCACAAACTCCGTTTCCTAGTCACTGACTCCGTCCCTGTCCCCAATTTCTATCTGAGGCTGAACCAGACTGTTCGCAACCTTGGTGTCACATTTAACCCTGAAATGAGCTTTCGACCACATATCCGCAGCATAACTAAGACTGCCTATTTCCACCTCCGTAATATTGTCCATCTCCGCCCTTGCCTCAGCTTATCCACTGCTGAAGCCATGCCTTTGTTACCTCTAGACTTGACAATTCCAATGTACGCCTGGCTGACCTCCTACAGTCTACCCTACCTAAACTAGAGGTGATCCAAAACTTGGCTGCCCATGTCCTAACTCGCACCATCCTGCTCACCCATCACCCCTGTGCTTGCTAACCTACATTGGTTTCCGGTTAAGCAACGCCTTGATTTCAAAATTCTCATCCTTATTTTCAAATCCCTCCATGGCCTTGCCCCTCCCTATCTGTGTAATCTCCTCCAGCCCCACAACCCCCCGAGATATCTGTGCTCCTCAAATTCTGTCCAAGTGAGCATCCCTGATTATAATCGCTCAACTATTAATGGCCTTGCCTTCTGTTGCCTAGGCCCCAAGCTCTGGAACTCCCTGCCTAAACCTCTCCGCTTCTCTACGTCTTTTTCATCCTTCAAGACTCTCTTTGACCAAGCTTTCTGTGCTAATTTCTACTTATATGGCTTGTTTCAATTTTTTAATTTCATAATACTCCTGTGAAGTGCCTTGAGACATTTCACTACATTAAAGGCGCTATATAAATATAAGTTATTGTTGTAGTGCAATCCAGATCACAACAACTTGATGCATAAAAAAAGTTTCCTGATGTCACCTCTGGTTCTTTTGCCAATCACCTTAAATCTGTGTCCTCTGGTTACTGATCCTTCTGCCAGCGGAAAAAGTTTCTCTGTATTTACCCTTATCAAAACCATTCATGATTTTGAACACCTCTATCAAATCTCTTACCCTTCCTGCTCTAAAGAGAAAAATAAGGTCAGAAAATTGGGAATCTGATTTCAAATTCACTGCTGCTGCACGTAGTCCCCAGATGTCAGGAAACTCACCAGTGTAAGAGGAGAGGAGAGGTTGGAAAAGTTAGGATGCTCTCCTTGGAATAGAGAAGGTTAAGAGGTGACTTTATAGAGGTTTTCAAGATGATGAGAGGTTTTGAGGCAAGAAAGACTTGCATTTATATAATGCCTTTCATGACCACCGAATGTCTCAAAGCACTTTATAGCCAATGAAGTACTTTGGAAAGTAGTCACTGTTGTAATGTGGCAGCCAATTTGTGCCACAGCAAGTCCCACAAACAGCAATGTGATAATGACCACATAATCTGTTTTTGTTATGTTGATTGAAGGATAAATATTGGCCAGGACACCGGGGATAACTCCCTTGCTTTTCTTCTAAATAGTGCCATGGGATCTTTTACATCCACTGAAGAGAAGAGGTGAGTCCTCGGTTTAATGTCTCACCTGAAAGACGATACCTCTAACAGTGCAGCACTCCCTCAGTACTGCACTGGAGTGTCATCCTAGATTATGTGCACAAGTTCCTGGAGTGGGACATGAACCCACAACCTTCTGACTCTGAGACTGAGCCCCAGCTGACACAGATAGATAGAGAAAGGCATTTCCCTCTGGTAAGTAGGCCAATAACCGGAGGTGATAGATTTAAAATCATTGGCAAAAGATCTAGAAGGGAGATGAGGAGATTTTATTTCACTGAGAACGTTATCGGGATCTGGAACACTCTGCCTGAAAAGATGGTGGAATTGATTTCATAAATAATTTTAAAGGGAGCTGGACAGATGCTTGAGGATGAGGAACTTACAGTGTGACAAATAAAAACTGGGGGGGACGCGACTAAGCACGACCCCGCTTTTTCATAGATCCAGCTCCGGCATGGCGAGCCTCTTCTGTGCTGTAAGTTTCAAGATTCTATGATTGTCAGAGGTGCTGTCTCTCTGGTGACAAGTTAAACTGAAGCCCTGCCTGCCTTTGAAGTTGGACATTAATGATCCCATAACACTAAACAAAAAAAAGCTGGGGGTTCTTGGCCAACATTTTGCCTCATTCAACACTCAAAGCAAACCAGTTTAACTGGCTGTTTATCTTGTTTGCTGTTTGTGGACTCTTCCTGTGTGTAAAATGGCAACTGAATTTAGCTGCATAATAGCAGTGACAGAATTCATTGTATATAAAGCACGCTGCAGTGTGTCTGAGTGATGCAACATCCGGCACAGATTAGATGGACAGAATGGCCTCCAACTGTACCAATCTGTTAAACCACATGAAAGGTCAAAATTCACGGGAACCCCCCCAGTGTTTGGGCTCAGTGGAAAGGAAATTTAATTTGGGATTATCTACCTGAAAGTTTGAAATCCTAAAGTGCTTATGGAAGAAACTACGAACTTTAATTGAATTTTGGACTTTTACAAGACAAATTCAAGTCTGTAGGCAGGCCTAAGGAACTAAAGGAGCCAACTTGATTATTGGAACTGTCTGGGTGTTGAGACTAAAGTAAATTGTCTGGAGAAATGGATATTCGAAAACCCTTCTCCACAAGGGACATTAACATTACAAAAATAACTCACAGGTAGCCAGCCATCAAACTGAACCGAGAAAAGCCATCTTCAGCATGAATAAGAACAAAGGGCCCACTACAGCCTGTATGCGAAAACCAAGCACAAAAGGACATTGCGATTACCAAACTAATATTTCCATCAGGAAACAGATTTAGAAGAGCAACCCACCCATGACATATTAACTTTTAACGAGTTCGCCAAAATATTACAAAGGAATGTCATGCCTGCCAAATTTAAACAAAGAATTCTGGACTGATTTGGCATGAAGATTAGGACAACTCAAACGGTATAACTGGCCCCCTGTTTTAACAAAGGGTGTGCCATACTGCGACGATGCCATCAAGAAGGAAGAGAAACCAATGTGACAGTTGAAAACCAACTTCTCCAGCCTTGAAGTCCTGAAGCCCAAAAAGGAAGGAAAAACATCACCATCGCAGCAGAAACCGACCACAGCCAATGTGGTACCTCCAAAACCACCGCGATCGACCAAACTTGAAACAAAGCTCCAACAGAAAGAAACTGAAGAATCGAAAGTTTCCACTCTACAGCTGCTCCTGAGCTACCAACGGGTAAAACATTACCTAAAGAACTGTAAAAACCTATTTCTAACGAAAGGAAACAGGTACTTAGCCCACAAATCCAAAACGCGCCTTACCGCATCAGCGGACTCAACCCAACTGAAGATTGCGCAGTGAGAAGTCTCCTTTGACGTTCGGGTATGGCAAGCAGAACCTACAGAATTCAATGAACCCCGAAATCGGGAACTACTGCTAACTGACCAGAAAGGATTGGTAAGCATAGTCCTTGCCTGCCCTGTAGTCTAACCTAGCTAGGATTAGGTATTGGGAGGTGGGAGGTGTAATTTTTACTGTAACCCCCTTTGAATGTGTAATGTATTGTTCTTTATTAGAGTGATTATAAGTTTGACATTGTACTTTCTTGTCTGCAATAAAATCAATGTTCTTTTGCATCAACCCAGTTGTCCTTTGCACTTTATCACACCTCCCAAATAAATCCAGAGTTTAGAACCCAAGGGAGTGGGAGCGATTCGAACCGCGCACGTAGGTCAGAGGTGAGCCTGACTCCCCCCGGAGACCACCTCTTACACACACCCTCACCACCACCTGCCGTTTAAAACCCCTTTTCACAGTCTCCACCCTCACCTCTGACAATAAGTGTGAGGAGCTCATGGACTTCTTTGTCTCGACGATTGAGACCATCCAATCAGCTGCCTCTGCCACTTGCCTTCCTACCCCTAGCCCACTGGGCCAAACTTCCTCTAAAGTTCCCCTCTGCCCTCACCCTGAACTCGCATCTTTCTCCAGTTTCTCTCCGATCTCCCCTCTTGACCTCACATGCTCATCTTGTCCATGAGACCCACTGCCTAGGCCCCAAGCTCTAGAACTCCCTCCCTAGACCTTTCCGTCTTTCTATCTCTTTTTCCTCCTTTAAGATTGTAATGTATGTATGCTTGAGTTTACCTGTCACCAGGGGGAGCGACCGCCGGAGGTCATTGGGCCACAGACACACGCGTGCAGCCCTTGTATATAAAGAAAGCCTCCATGGCAGATATTTAAAGATCACATGGATGACCTACAACAATTGTACATCTCTGTCTGGCATAAAAATAAAATGGGGAAAGTGGTTCAACCGTGGCTAACAAGGGAAATTAGGGATAGTGTTAAATCCAAGGAAGAGGCATACAAATTGGCCAGGAAAAGCAGCAAACCTGAGGACTGGGAGAAATTTAGAATTCAGCAGAGGAGGACTAAGGGTTTAATTAAGAGGGGGAAAATAGAATATGAGAGTAAGCTTGCTGGGAACATAAAAACTGACTGCAAAAGCTTCTATAGATATGTGAAGAGAAAAAGATTATTGAAGACTAATGTAGGTCCCTTGCAGTCAGAATCAGGTGAATTCATATTGGAGAACAGGAAATGGCAGACCAATTGAACAAATACTTTGGTTCTGTCTTCACGAAGGAAGACACGAATAACATCCCAAAAATACTAGGGGACCAGGGTCTAGCGAGAAGGAGGAACTGAGGGAACTGAGGGAAATCCTTATTAGTCAGGAAATGGTGTTAGGGGAATTGATGGGATTGAAGGCCGATAAATCTCCAGGGCCTGGTAGTATGCATCCCAGAGTACTTAAGGAAGTGGCCCTAGAAATAGTAGATGCATTGGTGATCATTTTCCAACATTCCATGGACTCTGGATCAGTTCCTATGGATTGGAGGGTAGCTAATGTAACCCCATTTTTTAAAAAAGGAGGGAGAGAGAAAACAGGGAATTATAGACCTGTTAGCCTGATATCGCTAGTGGGGAAAATGTTGGAATGAATTATTAAAGATGTAATAGCAGCGCATTTGGAAAGCAGTGACAGGATCGGTCCAAGTCAGCATGGATTTATGAAAGGGAAATCATGCTTGACAAATCTTCTAGAATTTTTTGAGGATATAACTAGTAGAGTGGATAAGGGAGAACCAGTGGATGTGGTGTATTTGGACTTTCAAAAGGCTTTTGACATGGTCCCATACAAGAGATCAGTGTGTAAAATTAATGCATTTGTTATAATCTACCAAAATTCTCTGGACTCTGGGGAGGTACCAGCGGATTGGAGAGCAGCTAATGTAACGCCTCTGTTTAAAAAAGGGGGCAGGCAAAAGGCAGGTAACTATAGGCCGGTTAGTTTAACATCTGTAGTGGGGAAAATGCTTGAAACTATCATTAAGGAAGAAATAGCGGGACATCTGGATAGGAATAGTGCAATCAAGCAGACGCAGCATGGATTCATGAAAGGGAAATCATGTTTAACTAACTTACTGGAATTCTTTGAGGATATAACGAGCATGGTGGATAGAGGTGTACCGATGGATGTGGTGTATTTAGATTTCCAAAAGGCATTCGATAAGGTGCCGTACAAAAGGTTACTGCAGAAGATAAAGGTACGCGGAGTCAGAGGAAATGTATTAGCATGGATAGAGAATTGGCTGGCGAACAGAAAGCAGAGAGTCGGGATAAATGGGTCCTTTTCGGGTTGGAAATCAGTGGTTAGTGGTGTGCCACAGGGATCAGTGCTGGGACCACAACTGTTTACAATATACATAGATGACCTAGAGGAGGGGACAGAGTGTAGTGCAACAAAATTTGCATATGACACAAAGATTAGTGGGAAAGCGGGTTGTGTAGAGGACTCAGAGAGGCTACAAGGAGATTTGGATAGGTTAAGCGAATGGGCTAAGGTTTGGCAGATGGAATACACTGTCGGAAAGTGTGAGGTCATCCACCTTGGGAAAAAAAACAGTAAAAGGGAATATTATTTTAATGGGGAGAAATTACAACATGCTGTGGTGCAGAGGGACCTGGGGGTCCTTGTGCATGAAACTCTTTTTGGAGTTCATCTGCAAAACAAAAAAACATTAAACGGTGCCACCCGACCTGGGTGACACTCCAGACATTTACAAGGCCCTTTTTTTTTCCTCTTTTTTTTTTGTGTTTTTCTTTTTTTTGGTTTTTTTTTTGGGCACTAAAATCACAATTTTCCCCAGTGCCCCCTATAAAAGGGAAGGGGGACACTAAAAGCACCGGCAATTAAAACAAATTAAACTTAAAAACGTAAAATCAAATTAAAATTTGGTTGCCGGGCGTGATGATGCACTCCAGTCCCTCCGGTGCCCACCTCTCGCGGAAGGCCGCGAGCGTACCGGTGGACACCACGTGCTCCATCTCCAAGGACACCCTGGACCGGATGTAAGAGCGGAAGAGAGGCAGGCAGTCAGGTTGAACGACCCGCTCGACCGCCCGCTGCCTGGACCGGCTGATGGCACCCTTGGCCGTGCCCAGGAGCAGTCCTACGAGGAGGCCTTCGGACCTACCCACTCCCCTCCGCACAGGGTGCCCAAAGATCAGGAGAGTGGGACTGAAGTGCAGCCGGAATTTCAGGAGCAGCCCCTTCAAATAATAAAACAGGGGCTGCAACCTTGTGCATTCCATAAAAACATGGAACACGGACTCTTCCAGACCGCAGAAATTGGAGGCGGCCTGGGAGTCCGGGAACCGGCTTAAAAATTTGTTGCTCGGCACTGCTCCATGCACCACCCTCCAGGCCAAGTCCCCGATGAATAGTGGGAGGACCCCTGCGTAGAGTGCCCTCCATTGGGGACCCCCGCCTCCTCCGGACGGCAAGGTGGTACGCCATGGCGTGTCCGGACAGCCGGCGAGGATGGCAAAGTTGAGGGTGTGCAGGAGCAGCCCGTACAGGAAACCCCTCCGCGCGGAACTGAAAGGCACGGAGGGGATTTCCCCGAGGCGGCTTAAGTTGTGAGGCGCCGGCCCCCGAGGGAGGTTCCGGGGTTTGACGCCGATGAGGAATTCCGTCCGGACGGGGGTCAGTTCGGACGGGATCTCCCCACGTGCTTGAGCCTCCTCGATGCACCTAACGGAGTCAGGGCCCAGAGCTGTCTTTAGCGACTCGATGGCATTGGCCGCGTGGCGGACGTTGGCAGAATTTAGGCGCCGCGCCAGCGTGTCTGGCGCCATCCAGCCCGCTCCTCCGCCATCGAGCAGGTCCCTGACCCTGGTCACCTCACCAGCCACAGCCCTCTCTTCCGACCGCCACATAAAACCTCGGCCGTGGAGGTACGGATTCCCGAGCAGCGGTTCCTGCAGGACGGCCGCCACTCCAGCCGGCGGAGAGCTGCGCTTGGTGGAGACTTTGTTCCAGACCCTGATGAGTTCCCTGTAAAAGACAGGCAGCTCCCGGAGGGCGGTCCTGGCACCCCCCAAGTTCACAAACAGAAGCTGCGTGTCATAATTGAGGTCGCGCTGCTGGCGGAAGAAATACCTCGCCAGAGCACACCACCTAGGAGGGGGCTCGACGTAAAGGTATCTCTGCAGGGTCTGAAGACGGAAAGTCGCGAGCTGGGCGCTGACGCACACCAACGACTGACCGCCCTCCTCAAGCGGGAGACTCAAGACCGCGGCAGAGACCCAGTGCTTCCTGCTGTTCCAGAAGAAGTCCACCAGCTTCTTCTGTATCTTGGCGACAAACGCAGGGGGAGGGGTCAAAGTGACCAGCCGGTACCACAGCATTGCGGCCACCAGCTGGTTTATGACTAGCGCTCGACCCCTGTAGGACAGCACTCGGAGCAGTCCTGTCCAGCGCCCTAGGCGAGCGGCGACCTTGGCCTCCAGCTCCTGCCAGTTCGCCGGCCAGGCTCCCTCGTCGGGGCTAAGGTAGACTCCCAGATAGAGGAGATGGGTCGTGCTCCAGGCAAAAGGCCTGAGCTCCTCCGGCAGGGAGTCCACCCGCCACTGACCCACCAGGAGTCCGGAACATTTCTCCCAGTTGATCCTGGCGGAGGACGCGGCCGAGTAAATCTCCTGGCACTCACGCATCCTCCGCAGGTCAGCGGGATCCTCTACCGCGAGGAGCACGTCATCGGCGTAAGCCGAGAGGACGACCTCCACGCCCGGCCCTTGCAGAGCCAGTCCCGTCAACCTCGTCCGCAAGAGGCGCAGGAAAGGCTCCACGCAAACGGCGTATAACTGGCCGGACATGGGGCATCCCTGGCGCACCCCTCTCCTAAAGCGAAGGGGCGCCATCAAGGACCCGTTAACCTTAATCAGACACTCCGCGGCGGCGTACAAAAGTCGGATCCGGGCGACGAAATGCGTCCCGAACCCGAAAGCGCGCAGAGTTCCGAGCAGATAGTCGTGATCCACCCTGTCGAACGCCTTCTCTTGGTCGAGGGATAGGAAGGCGACCGACAGACCAGCCTCCTGGGAACAATGGATGAGGTCCCGGACCAGATGGATGTTATCGTGGATTGTCCGGCCCGGGACCGTGTAGGACTGGTCGGGGTGGACCATGTGGTCCAGCACGGCACCAAGGCGAGCAGACATCGCCCTGGCGAAGATTTTGTAGTCCGTGCTGAGGAGGGAGACCGGGCGCCAGTTCTTAAGGAGGCGGAGATCGCCCTTCTTAGGCAGCAGGACGATGACTGCCCTGCGCCAAGAGAGGGGCATCTCCCCGGTCGCCAGACTTTCCCCCAGGACCCGCGCGTAGTCGCTCCCATAGTCCCAGAACGCCCTGTGGAACTCCACGGTCAGCCCGTCCAGCCCCGGGGATTTTCCCCTCGAGAGCCAGTCGAGGGCACCGGTCAGCTCCGCCAGGCTTAGCGGAGCTTCCAGATTTTCGGCGCCCTCCGGGCTGACCTTCGGCAGGTCCTCCCACAAAACTCTACGCGCTTCCTCGCTGGACGGATCCGGAGAGAACAGAGCCCCGTAATATTCACGGGCCCTGTTGTTGACGCCCTCCGGATCCGAGACGAGAGAGCCGTCGTCGGCCAGCAGCGTCAAGAGCTGCTTACGGACACTCTGCCTTTTTTCCAGCGAGTAGAAGAAGGGGGAGCCGCGGTCCAGATCCCGCAGGAACCGGATCCGCGACCTCACGAACGCGCCTCGGGACCCGACGAGCTGCAGGTCCTTCAGCGCGGCCTTCTTCGCTTCGTACACCGTCCGCAGGGCCGGGCCCTGGACGACTTGACCGAGACGGGCTTCCAGGTCGAGCACCTCTTTTTCTAGGCGCCCGACTCTGGCCGCCCGCCTCTTGGTCGACCCCCTCGCGTACTCTTGACAGAAGACGCGGACGTGAGCCTTGCCCACGTCCCACCATAGCCTCAAGGAGGGGAAGCCCCCCTGCTTCCTTCTCCAGTCGGACCAGAATCGACGGAACGATTCCTGGAACCGCACGTCCTCCAGCAGCCGGTTGTTAAAGTGCCAGTACGCGGACCCCGTCCTCGCGCGGAGCGAAGCGAGCTCCGCCCACACCAGGTGGTGGTCCGAACACGGCACCGGCCGCATGGAGGCCGCCGGGACGCAGGAAACGTACGCCCGAGACACGTAAAGGCGGTCGACTCTAGACCATCCAACTCCAGGCCTCACCCAAGTAAAGGCGCTGGAGTCGGGGTGGAGATTTCGCCAGACGTCCACCAAGTCGAAGGACCCGACCAGGTCCCTCAACTTCTCCATCGCCGTCATGCACTGCGGGGCACCAGAGCGGTCCCTCGCCTCGAGGGTGCAGTTAAAATCCCCCCCGAGGACAATGCAGTCGCCGACGTCGACGGAGCCAAGAAGAGCGGACACCTCTTCAAAGAAGCGTGTTTGCTGCGGGCCGGGCTGAGGGGCGTACACGTTCACGAGATGGAGCGGCACGTCCCCCAGGCGAACCGTTACGTGCAGCAAGCGGCCTGGCACGGGCTCCTCGACCCCCAAGATCTCCGGCTGAAAATGCGGGCCCAGCAAGATGGCCACCCCACTAGAAATGGCGGTGAGGTGGCTCATGCGGATCTCTCCTTGCCATTCCAGGAGCCACGTGGCTTCGTCTCCCGGAACGGTGTGGGTTTCTTGCAGGAAGCACACCGCATATTTCCCCTCCCGCAGGAGCGAAAAATTGTCAAATCTACGGCGTGCCCCTCTGCCGCCGTTGATGTTGAGGCTGGCTATGGTTATCTTCATGGCAAAAGCATAGTGCAACCTCTACCTTAACCTATTGTGGGGGAGGGAGCGGAGTCTTTTGTTGAACTGCGCTCCCTCCGCAGCCCAGCGAGGAGTCCCTCGAGCTCGCGCAGCTCAAGGTGTTGCGTCTTTGTCAAGGGCCCGCCCGCGGCCAAGGTTTTGACGGCGGCGCGGACGGACCCCTTGATCAGCTCTGGCTCGGACCATTTTTCCAGGGCCAGTCGGGCTTGGTCGCAGCGACCCCGGCTCTGGGCCAAAAAGTCCCGGAGTTCCTTTGCAGGAATGAGGATGGTCTCGGCGGCGGCCGCGAGCAGATCCACCGCCTCGCTGGCGGTGGTCTCTCGGTCTTCACCCGCGTCCCCCACCGAGTCCCCGTCCTCCTCCGGGAGGTGGCCGCCAGCAGCCGGCCCATCGACCGCACAAGGTACGGCAAATGACCCGGCCGCTCCAACCGGCCCTGGCTCTGCCCCGATCCCACCCCCAGGATCGTCGGCAGAGGAGTCCCCACTGGGCTCTTTTAAAAATGGTGCTGGGTCGGGAAATGACAGCGGAAGGGGTTCCCCCTCTGCCCCAGGAACCGGGGAACAAGGAGAGACCCGGCCATAGGAAATCCCCAGGCTCTCCAAGTGCTCCAGCTCCAAAGCAAGGGGCGAGGGTGGGTATTCCTCCCCCTCCCCGCTGCCACCCCCCGGCCCAGCATCTACAGTGTCATTATAAACATTTGTTTCGGTTTCTGCCGGGTCGAGCGACTCCCGGGATAAGTTGGGTATTGGCTGGGCGGGCTCAGGTTCGGCCTTTTCTGCCCCGCCCGCCTCAGTCCCCAGGACGCCCGGCCCGGCGGCAATGCATTCCTCCGCGGTCCCCACGCCCCCCACGACAGGCAGATCTTCCACGCCATCCCCGGGAGGCAGAGGCTGGGCAGCCTCGACTGTCTCACCCTCCCCGGGGACAGACACCTCGCGCCTACGGCGCTGCTTGGGGGCGCTGGTGGGGGACGCGGGACACGCGGCGGGCACCGACTCCTCCGCGGAGGGATGTTGTTCCCCCTCCGCCTCAACGGAGCGGCGCCTCCTTTTGTTGCTGGAGGTGCGCTGAGGCAGGGAGACCTCCATGTCTGCCGAGGCCTCCCGCTCCGCCCCCCGCTTTTTCTTTTCTTGCCCGCGCCCGGGCCCCTCTGTGGTGTTGTTCAAGGGCTCGGGCACGGGCTCGGGGCACCCCGCGCTCGCCGGTGGCTGGGTTGGGCCGAGCGCGGTGGTCAATCTTTCTGGCGCACTGAGGGGACCCGCCTCTAGATGTTTCTCCTTGTTCCGCGCCTTCTTTCCGTTCGGATGCTCTCCCTCCCCCCCCGCCGGAGGCCCCGAAAACAAAGGCCTCCGACGATGCCCGCGCACCTACGGCTCCCGGCACGCGGACGCAACTAGGGGGAGGGGTGGCGGCGGCGCCAGCCTTGGCCGCCTTCGGTGGTTTGGCGGCCTTGGAGGCGGGGCAGTTCTTGCGAACGTGCCCCACCTCCCTACAGGCATGGCACCGCACGCCGTCCGACGTCCAAAAGACGCGGTAGGCAGTCCCCTCGTGCACCACATTAAAGTTCCCCTCCGTCGTCTCCTCCCGCGCAGCCGGACAAAGAGCTGGCGGTGGAAGGAGAACACGTGGCGCAGGCTGCTCTCCCTGAGGCCGAGCGGTATGGGGTTGATCCCCGACCTTACCTCCCCTAGTTGGTGTAGGTGAGGGAGGAGGAGCTCAGCGGGAACAAAGGGCAGGACGTTTGAAACGATGACCCTCTGCGCGGTGGCCTCGAGAGGGTCCACCGGCAGGAATGTCCCGCCCACCGTGAGCCCCTTTTCGAGGGCCAGGGACACCGCCCGCTCCGACCCCAGGAAGAAAACAGCCTTCCCAGACATCTTGGAGGCCGCGACAATGGCCGAGGGGCCGACTACCCCAGCCATCGCCCGCACGCACTCCTCAATGCTCATTGTGGGGTGAGTGTAGCTCTTGACCCCGTGTTTTCTGGTAATTAATCTGAAAGGTGGCAGGGCAGCGGATGGCGCAGGAGGTGCCGTGGAAGCGGTTGCCACCTGCGCATACGTCTTCGCTGGCCCTGCCACCGGCGTGGATGGGGTCGCCATCACGGGGTCCCTTTAAGGGCTACACCCACCCCAAAGTCACAGGCCTTAATGGTCTTGATTGGCCTCGTTTGATTTGACTGAGCAGAGGAGCTCTTAACGAGGCACCTCTCCCCTAGTTGGCAATTGGGGAGGGGCCTTGCTCCCTCTGCTCAGTTGTCTTAATTGTTTTATCTTTTTTTTTAATTTAGGAGGAAGGGGTCTCAGAGAGAGAGGGGAGAAACAGAGAAAGAGAGAGGGGGGTGGGAAGGGGGGGTGAACTGCGAGGTCAGGTCTCCCCTCGCAGCTGTGGGTGGGTGCAATCCCCAGATGGCAAAAACACAAACACAGTCTTTGGGATGGTCTTCAGGTGAGGGGAGAAGATGTCTTCACCTGGGGCAGCTAGAGCCAACCAGGCACACACTCCCAACGATGTTTAATTAGGTGATGAAATTCTTGAGCCTGGTAGCTCCAGCTATCCCAGGCTAGGCAATTGGGGGGGGGGTTCAATTGTGTGTGGGGCCTAGTTGTAAGCAAGGCCCCCACACACACTTCCACACACACACACCCCCCGCGATGTTCCGGCCCTCAGTGGTCTTCTTTCCTCCCCCCACCGATTCAACAAAGTCTTTTTGGGACTGCACCAATACACCCACCTGTTGAATGGTAGAGTCTCCCTCCTTCCACACTGGATGTTTGTTGGTCTTTCCCCCTCTCTCCAACTCTTTGCAGAATGGTAAAATGTTGTTTAAAAGTTTTCTGCTTCCTCCTCTCCCTCTGGGTGAAAGTTGGTGGTGAAGCCCCTTCCTTCCTTCTCTTCCTGGGCTGTTCTCAGGGCTCTCCAGGCAGGAGCACAGGTTGACAGATGCTCCTCTCACTGCTCACAGCTCCAACTGAGCAGGACACGCCTCCACTGCTCCACGATTGGTTCCTTGTGCATGAAACTCTTTTCGAGAAAACCAGAGTGGAAAATGCAGGAATCGATTCCACTATTTTACACATGCAAAGCCAGCACTCTACCATTTGAGCTAATTCCCCAGTAAATGACTAGACAAACTGCACCAGAGTGTCAGCCTAGATTTTTTTTTGTATTCAAGTCCCTGGAAAGTGGGACTTGAACCCACAACGTTCTGACTCAAAGGCGAGAGTGCTACCCACTAAGCCACAGCTGAGGTTAAAGCCTACTGCACCTGGTATTCCCAGGCAGTCTCCCATCCAAGTACTAACCAGGCCTGACTCTGCTTAGCTTCTGAGATCAGACAAGATCGGGCATTTTCAGACTAGTGTGGCCATAGAAACTCTTTTGAGTTTACCTGAAAATAAACATAAACATTAAACCATGCCACCCGCCTGGGTGACAAAGCAGACATTTTTAAGGCCCCTTTTTTTTCTTCTTTTTTTTTGGTTTTTTTTTTTGGGGCGCTAAAATCAAATTTTTCCAGTGCCCCCTATAAAAGGGGAGGGGGACACTAAAAGCACCGGCAATGAAAACAAATTAAACTTTAAAACGTAAAATCAAATTAAAATTTGGTTGCCGGGCGTGATGATGCACTCCAGTCCCTCCGGTGCCCACCTCTCGCGGAAGGCCGCGAGCGTACCGGTGGACACCGCGTGCTCCATCTCCAAGGACACCCTGGACCGGATGTAAGAGCGGAAGAGAGGCAGGCAGTCAGGTTGAACGACCCCCTCGACCGCCCGCTGCCTGGACCGGCTGATGGCATCCTTGGCCGTGCCCAGGAGCAGTCCTACGAGGAGGCCTTCGGACCTACCCGCTCCCCTCCGCACAGGGTGCCCAAAGATCAGGAGAGTGGGACTGAAGTGCAGCCAGAATTTCAGGAGCAGCCCCTTCAAATAATAAAACAAGGGCTGCAACCTTGTGCATTCCATAAAAACATGGAACACGGACTCCTCCAGACCGCAGAAATTGCAGGCGGCCTGGGAGTCCGTGAACTGGCTTAAAAATTTGTTGCATGGCACTGCTCCGTGCACCACCCTCCAGGCCAAGTCCCCGATGAATAGTGGGAGGACCCCTGCGTAGAGTGCCCTCCATCGGGGACCCCCGCCTCCTCCGGACGGCAAGATGGTACGCCATGGCGTGTCCGGACGGCCGGCGAGGATGGCAAAGTTGAGGGTGTGCAGGAGCAACCCGTACAGGAAACCCCTCCGCGCGGAACTGAAAGGCACGGAGGGGATTTCCCCGAGGCGGCTCAAGTTGTGAGGCGCCGGCCCCCGAGGGAGGTTCCGGGGTTTGGCGCCGATGAGGAATTCCGTCCGGACGGGGGTCAGTTCGGACGGGATCTCCCCACGTGCTTGAGCCTCCTCGATGCACCTAACGGAGTCAGGGCCCAGAGCTGTTTTTAGCGACTCGATGGCATCGGCCGCGTGGCGGACGTTGGCAGAATTTAGGCGCCGCGCCAGCGTGTCTGGCGCCATCCAGCCCGCTCCTCCGCCATCGAGCAGGTCCCTGACCCTGGTCACCTCACCAGCCACAGCCCTCTCTTCCGACCGCCACATAAAACCTCGGCCGTGGAGGTACGGATTCCCGAGCAGCGGTTCCTGCAGGACGGCCGCCACTCCAGCCGGCGGAGAGCTGCGCTTGGTGGAGACTTTGTTCCAGACCCTGATGAGTTCCCTGTAAAAGACAGGCAGCTCCCGAAGGGCGGTCCTGGCACCCCCCAAGTTCACAAACAGGAGCTGCGTGTCATAATTGAGGTCGCGCTGCTGGCGGAAGAAATACCTCGCCAGAGCACACCACCTAGGAGGGGGCTCGACGTAAAGGTATCTCTGCAGGGTCTGAAGACGGAAAGTCGCGAGCTGGGCGCTGACGCACACCAACGACTGACCGCCCTCCTCAAGCGGGAGACTCAAGACCGCAGCAGAGACCCAGTGCTTCCTGCTGTTCCAGAAGAAGTCCACCAGCTTCTTCTGTATCTTGGCGACAAACGCAGGGGGAAGGGTCAAAGTGACCAGCCGGTACCACAGCATTGCGGCCACCAGCTGGTTTATGACTAGCGCTCGACCCCTGTAGGACAGCACTCGGAGCAGTCCTGTCCAGCGCCCTAGGCGAGCGGCGACCTTGGCCTCCAGCTCCTGCCAGTTCGCCGGCCAGGCTCCCTCGTCGGGGCTAAGGTAGACTCCCAGATAGAGGAGATGGGTCGTGCTCCAGGCAAAAGGCCTGAGCTCCTCCGGCAGGGAGTCCACCCGCCACTGACCCACCAGGAGTCCGGAACATTTCTCCCAGTTGATCCTGGCGGAGGACGCGGCCGAGTAAATCTCCTGGCACTCACGCATCCTCCGCAGGTCAGCGGGATCCTCTACCGCGAGGAGCACTCCTTGTGCATGAATCCCCCCAAAAAAAAGTTTGCAGGTGCAGCAGGCAATCAGGAAGACAAATGGAATGTTGGCCTTCATTGCGAGACGGATGGCGTACAAAAGCAGGGAGGTCCTGCTGCAACTGTATAAGGTATTGGTAAGGCCGCACCTGGAGTACTGCGTGCAGTTTTGGTCACCTTACTTAAGGAAGGATATACTAGCTTTGGAGGGGGTACAGAGACGATTCACTAGGCTGATTCGAGAAATGAGGGGGTTAACTTATGATGATAGATTGAGTAGACTGGGTCTTTACTCCTTGGAGTTCAGAAGTATGAGGGGTGATCTTATAGAAACATTTAAAATCATGAAAGGGATAGACAAGATAGAGGCAGAGAGGTTGTTTCCATTGGTGGGGGAGACTAGAACTAGGGGGCACAGCCTCAAAATACGGAGGAGCCAATTTAAAACCAAGTTGAGAAAGAATTTCTTCTCCCAGAGGGTTGTGAATCTATGGAATTCTCTGCCCAAGGAAGCAGTTGAGGCTAGCTCATTGAATGTTTTCAAGTCAAAGATAGATAGATTTTTAAGCAATAAGGGAATTAAGGGTTACGGGGAGAGGGCGGGTAAGTGGAGCTGAGTCCACGACCAGATCAGCCATGATCTTATTGAATGGCGGAGCAGGCTCGAGGGGCTAGATGGCCTACTCCTGTTCCTAATTCTTATGTTCTTATGTTCTTATGGATAGAGAACATGGCAGACAGGAAGCAAAGAGTGGGAATAAATGGGTCCTTTTCAGAATGGCAGGCAGTGACTAATGGGATACTTCAAGATTCAGTGCTGGGACCCCAGCTATTTACAATATACATTAAGATTTAGATGAAGGAATTAAATGTGATATCTCCAAGTTTACAAATGACACTAAGTTGGGTGGCGATGTGAGCTGTGAGGAGGATGCTAAGAGGCTGCAGGGTGACTTGGACAGGTTAGGTGAATGGGAAAATGCATGGCAGATGCAGTATAATGTGGATAAGTGTGAGGTTATCCACTTCGGTGGCAAAAACAGGAAGGCAGATTATTATCTGAATGGTGACAGATTAGTAAAAGGAGAAGTGCAACGAGACCTGGGTATCATGGTACATCAGTCATTGAAAGGCATGCAGGTACAGCAGGCAGCAAAGAAAGCAAATGTTATGTTGGCCTTCATAGCAAGAGGATTTGAGTATAGGAGCAGGGAGGTTTTGCTGCAGTTGTACAGGGTCTTGGTGAGACCATACCTTGACTATTGGGTGCAGTTTTGGTCTCCTATTCTGAGGAAGGACATTCTTGCTATTGAGGGAGTGCAGCGAAGATTCACCTGACTGATTCCTGGGATGGCAGGACTGACATATGAAGAAAGATTGGATCAACTAGGCTTATATTCACTGGAATTTAGAAGAATGAGAGGGGATCTCATAGAAGCATATAAAATTCTGACGGGATTGAACAGGTTAGATGCAGGAAGAATGTTCCCGAATTTGGGAAAGTCCAGAACCAGGAGTCACAGCCTAAGGATAAAGGGTAAGCCATCTAGGATCAAGATGAAGATAAACATTTTCACCCAGAGAATTGTGAACCTATGGAATTCTCAACCACAGAAAGTTGTTGAGTCCAGCTCGTTGGAAATATTCAAAAGGGAGTTTAATGTGTTCCTTACAGCTAAAGGGATCAGGGGGTATGTGGAGAAGGCAGGAGTGGGGTATTGAAGTTACATGATCAGCCATGATCATATTGAATGGTGGTGTCGGCTCGAAGGGCCGAATGGCCTGCTTCTGCACCTATTTTCTATGTTTCTGTGTTTAATCCTCACTTTGAGAACTAATAAAGTAGAGTCAGGTCGTGGTACTCAGCCTATTGAGTTATTGCATACACCACATTTGACGACGATGCACAATACAAACTTTCACGCTCACTAAAAAAAAGAGCACCGTTGGAATCCTGGAGCGATTCGTGGAGGGAGAGGACTGGGAGGAATTTACGGATCACCTCGACCAGTACTTCGTGGCCAACAAGATGGATGAAGACGCTGAAGCAGTTAGACGCAGGGCATTTTCCTCACGGTTTGTGGTCCAAAAATCTATGGCCTCATAAAGAATCTGCTCTCACATGCACGTCCAACGGAAAGGACCTATGAGGAATTGTGTGCTCTGATTCGGGACCATCTCAAACCTAAAGAAGGCATCATTATCTCGAGATATCGCTTTGTAGGGGGTGGTCTGTGGAGTCAGGTTCACCTCTGACCTTCTGAGCGGTTCGAATTGCTCCCACTCCCTGGGTTCTCGACTTTGGATTTATTTGGGGATGTGACAAAGTGCAAGAGACAACTGGTTTTGGTGCAATGAACTTCGATTTTATTGCGGACAAGGAAAGTATAATGTCAAGCTTGATATGACTAGTAAAAAAAACGCTTCATCACACACTCAAAAGGGGTTACAGAAAATGGTACACCTCCGACCTCTCAATGCCTAACTCTGACTAGGTTAAATTCCAAGGCAAACAGGGATCATGCTCACCAATCCTTTAGTATCAGTTGGTGGTGGTTCGCGATTTCGGGGTTCGCGGGATTCTGTAGGTTCTGCTTGCCGCATCCCGAACATCATAGAAGACTTCTTACTGCGTAGTCTTTCAGTTGGGTGTTGTCCGCTGATGCGGTAGAGCACATATTGGACTTATGGGATGAGTACCCACTTTCTTCCATCAGCAGTAGGTTTTAAAGACTCTTTAGGTAATGTTTCACCTGTTGGTCGCTAGGACTAGATTGTAGAGTGGAAACTTTCCAATCTTCGGTTTCTTCTTAAGGAGTTTTGGTTTTGGAATTGGTCGATCATGGTGCTTTCGATGTTACCACGTTGGCTGTGGTCAGTTGCTGCCACGATGGTGATGTCTGAAGTTACTGGGAGCTGCTTTCTCTGCCGCGATGATGTTCTTCCTTCTTCTTTCGATAGCAGGGCAGTGTGGTCCAGGAGTGTCGTCCAGGTTGGAGATGTTGGTGCTCAGAAGAGTTGCATAAAACTGTTGCGGTGGTCTCTCTCCGTCTTCCCCTCTTCGAATAAATGAATGCCTGCTCCATTTTCGTTAAAAACCAGGCATCAGTTATACTTTGGGAGCCATTCTAATCCGCGTGCCAAATCAGCCCCGATTTTTTGTTTTCATTTTGGTGGGCTCGATATCTCTTTGTCATATTTTGGTGGGTCTAATAATGGTAACCTGTCTCGGATGTGTCGATCTTTCGAATTTGTTTCTTGATCGGGAAAATTAGCTTTGGTATTTGCAATGTCCGCCTGGGTTTTCCATGTGGGCTGGATGGGCCATTATCATTCTGTATGCGCTGGATGGGTTTCTTGCTCAGGGTGATGGCTGGCTATCTCTGGATTGATTGTTCCTATGTTAATGTCTCCCGGGGAAAAGGATTTTCGAGTTTACACAATTCCGTAGACAATTTGTTTAGCTTCAATACCCCAGATAGCTTCAATACCCAAAACTGGTTTCTTTGAAGGATAGTTATCCTTTAGTTTTTAGCCCTTTCCACACGGACCCAATCTGCCTTGTAAAAATCCCAAATTCGCTAAAAACTCGTAGTTTCTTCCATGTGCACTTTAGGATCCCAAACTTTCTGGTTGACAGTTCCAAATTAAATTCCTTTTCCAATGAGTCCAATCACTGGGGAGCGGGGTTCCCACAAATTTTGCAATCCTACAGCTTTTACAAGCATGTTCGTTCTGAGGGCCAGGACATGGCAGAATTTGTTGCCGACCTGAGACGTCTCGCTGGGCCGTGTAAGTTTGGAACTGCGTTGGAAGACATGCTGCGCAACATCTTTGTAATAGCCATAAACCACGAGGTGATCCTGCGGAAGCTGCTGGCTGCGGAGATGCTGGATCTGAGCAGGGCCATCATGATTACCCAGGCTTGCCTGACCACAGTCGATCGTACAAAGCACATATTCTCGCAGAGTCGGAACTCGACGGCAAGTACTGTGCACCAAATTGTGTCGTCGGTTGGCAGAGCTGCACCTGGCAGGGCCTACCCGACTGTGTTTGCGAAATCTGTAGCTGCTCGAAGTCCGCCATTAGGCACGAATCCGATTTCACCCTGTTGGCGTTGTGGGGGCAATCATCGGCCTCATCAGTGCCATTTCAGACAGTATATTTGTAGAGGCTGTGCAAAAATCAGACGCCTTCAGCGGATGTGTCCGCAGCTCAGCAAGCGTGCTGCGACACACCACGTGGATGATGATGACCGATCCGGAGTGGATCCGGCAATGCAACCCGAGATACCCGAGGAGGAAGTGTATAGTGTACATTCGTTCCTGACAAAGAGCCAACCGATAATGATTGAAGTAAAATTGAACGGCGTACCGGTATCTATAGAATTAGACACGGGTGCGAGTCAGTCAATTATGAGCCAGAGGACTTTCGAAAAGCTGTGGGACACCAAAGCTGAGTCCAGTAAATGTAATATTGCTTACCTACACCAAAGAACTCATACCAGTGATTGGCAGTGCAGCAGTCAAGGTGTTGTATGATGGGGCGGTTCATGATCTATTGCTGTGGATCGTTCCAGGCAATACTCCAACGCTGTTCGGCAGGAGTTGGCTCAAAAATTAAAGTGGAACTGGAACGATATTAAAGCTTCGTCATCGATGGATGACGCTTCGTGCGCTCAAGTGCTGAGCAAATTTTTCTCGCTGTTTGAACCGGGCATCGGCAACTTCACGGGAGCCAAGGTGTAGATCCACCTGAACTCAGATGCAAGACAGTTCCATCACAAAGCCCAGGCGGTCCTGTACATGATGAGGGAGAAGGTCAAAATCAAACTAGACAGACTCCAACGTGAAGGGGTAATTTCACCGGTCGAATTTAATGAATGGGCTAGTCCCATTGTTCCTGTGCTGAAGAGTGATGGCACTGTCAAGATTTGTGGAGACTACAAGGTTACGATCAACCGAGTTTTGAAACAGGATCAGTGCCCGTTACTCAAGGCTGATGACCTGTTTGCAATGCTAGCTGGGGAAAGTCATTCACCAAATTGGATCTGACGTTGGCCTATATGACACAGGAGCTTGTCGAATTGTCGAAGAAACTTACGTGCATCAATACGCATAAAGGACTGTTCATTTACAACAGGTGTTCTTTCGGAATTCGCTCAGCTGCAGCCATGCAGAGAAACATGGAGAGTTCACCAAAGTCCGTCCCTAGAACCGTGGTGTTCCAAGACGACATTCTGGTCACAGGTCGTGACACTGCCGAACACCTGCACAACCTGGAAGAGGTTCTGCGTCATCAGGACAAAGTGGGACTCAGGCTGAAACGATCAAAGTGCGTCTTTATGGCACTGGAAGTCGAATTTCTGGGAAGGAAGATTGCTGCAGACAGCATCAGGCCTACGGACTCAAAAACAGAGGCCATCAAAAATGTACCCAGACCCCAGAATGTGACGGAGCTGCGTTCGTTCCTTGGTCTTCTCAACTACTTCGGTAATTTCTTACCTAAATTGAGCACTTTATTAGAGTCACTGCACATGCTGCTCAGAAAAGACGACAACTGGGTTTGGGGTGTATCTCAAGACAGGGCCTTCGAGAAGGCTAGAAATCTGCTTTGTTCCAACAAATTGCTGGTACATTATGACCCGTGCAAGCGTTTAGTATTGGCCTGTGATACTTCATCACATGGGGTTGGTTGCGTGCTCCAACAACCCAATGAGTCGGGCAAACTACAAACCATTGCGTACGCGTCGAGAAACATGTCTAAAGAGGAAAGATCCTACGGCATGGTAAAGAAAGAAGCTTTAGCCTGCGTATTTGGGGTTAAAAAGATGCACCAGTATCTGTTTGGGCTTCATTTCGAGCTTGAAACCGAACACAAGCCACTCATATCTCTGTTTTCAGAGCATAGAGGTATCAATACCAATGTGTCGCCCCGCATCCAGAGATGGGCGCTGACATTATCTGCCTATGATTATGTCATTCGCCATAGACCTGGCACCGAGAATTGTGCCGATGCATTGAGCCGTTTACCGTTGCCCATGCCGGAGGTGAAAATGCCACAGCCCGCAGACCTACTGTTGGTCATGGATGCCTGTCACTGCTCAACAAGTTAGGATCTGGACCAGCCAGGATCCGGTCCTATCGGTTGTAAAACCTTGTGTGCTTAGAGGTGATTGGTCGGCCATTGCCAGGGAAGTGTGTGATGAGACCAAACCTTACAACCGTCGCAAAGACAAACTATCCATTCAATCTGATTGTTTGCTATGGGGTAATTGTGTTGTTATGCCCAAGAAAGGCAGGGAGAGATTTGTATGGGATTTACACAGTACCCATCCCAGTATTGTGATGATGAAGGCCATTGCCAGGTCTCATGTTTGGTGGCCTGGCATTGACTCTGATTTGGAGTCATGTGTGCATCACTTGCATGCAGTTAAGCAATGAACCAGTGGAATCTCCGCTAAGTCTGTGGCCGTGGCCATCCAAATCATGGTTGAGGATCCACATCGACTATGAGGGTCCTTTCCTGGGCAAAATGTTTTTGGTGGCAGTGGATGCGTATTCCAAATGGATAGAATGTGTAATCATGTCATCCAGCACATCCACAGCAACCATTGAGAGCCTCCGTGCCATGTTCGCCACTCATGGTCTGCCCAACATCGTTGTGAGCGACAATGGAGCGTGCTTCACGAGTTTGGAGTTTCAAGAGTTTATGAGACTTAATGGTATCAAGCACATAAGGTCAGCACCATTCAAACCCGCGTCCAATGATCAAGCGGAGCGGGCTGTCCAAACCATCAAGCAGAGCCTAAAACGCGTAACTCACGGTTCTTTGCAGACTTGTTTGTCACGCATACTGCTTAGTTACAGGATGAGACCCCACACGCTTACCGGGGTCCCCCCTGCTGAACTGTTGATGAAGAGAGGCCTCAAGACCAGGCTCTCGCTTGTTCACCCTGATCTTAATGATCACGTCGAAAACAGACGATAACGTCAGCAGTGGTATCATGATCGCACTGCTGTGTCATGCGACATCTCTATTAATGATCGTATGTATGTGCTAAATTATGGTCAAGGCCCCAAGTGGGTCACTGGCACTGTTACAGTCAAGGAGGGTAACAGGGTGCTTATTGTCAGGCTCACTAATGGGAAAACATGCAGGAGGCACATTGATCAGACGAAATTGCGGCACACAGACGAACCGGAACAGCTTGAAGAAGACACCATCAATAATCAACCGATTAATATTCAGCCATCAGAAGACCCTGCTGTTGTCAATGAACCTGGACCTTCAATCCCCGACATGACACTGCCACTCCCATCAGATCGGCTATCCAGCCTCAAGTCATGAATGACTCATGAATGACTCAGATCTGGAATTGAACTAAGACGATCAACTAGGGAGCGGAAAGCCCCGAACCGTCTCAATTTGTAAATAGGACTGATACCAAGGTCTTGGGGGGAATGAAGTAATGTATGTATGCCTAGGTTTACCTGCCACCAGAGGGAACGACCATCGGAGGTCATTGGGCCACAGACACACACGTGCAGCCCTTGTATATAAAGAAAGCCTCCATGTTTAACCCTCACTTTGAGAGCTAATAAAGTAGAGTCAGTTCGCACCTGATTGAGTTCATGGTACTAAGCCTTTGAGTTATTGCATACGCAACAAAGATGTTGCTTAAACCTATCTCTTCGACGATGCTTTTGGCCATCTGCCCTAATTTCTTGTGGCTTGGTGGCAATTTTTTGTCTTATAATACTCCTGTCCTTGGAATGTTTTGCTACGTTAAAGGTGCTATATAAATCCAAGTTGTTGTTTCATTCTGATAACTTCCCTAATCAAGTGGAGAAGCTGTGTACCAGTAAGTGATGCTGAAACCATTTCACTCCCTTTACAGGAGGGAGCAGGAGCATTTCAGATTCTGTCTGTCTTATTCCAGCATAGCTTCTTTTAAAACTATTCTGCAATGTACACAGAGCCATTTCAACTGGACATCTGATCAGCAGGACCTGTTTTCCTGAAACAGTTCTTTACTGCCAAGGAGATATCACAGACTCCTGGTTCTAAGGCTGGGTCCTGTGTTTGTGATGTGCAGCAGTTTCCAACTACACCTTCTGTGTCGAACCACTTGTCTTGATCTTGTGGCACTTAGCTGATTTTGTACGTGTTCATTTGTAAAGTGTGTTTGGTAACCTGAAGATGAAGGGTGAATATTTGAATACATCAAGAATAACCAATACACATGAGCCAAAATACATTACCTTATGAAGCACAACAGAGCACTGTGTTCTGCAATAAAATTCAAGTGGAATTTCACTGTTACTTCATAAAATTTACACATCAGTTGAAAAACACACAAAGTGAGCAGCACATTTACAGCTGCTAAGTCACATCCGATTATTTCACTGACAGCCAACTCAAGCTGATTTAATCAGACAGTCTTTTCAGCTATTTGACTCAACAATTGCTTTACTTCCTTTCACCTTTTCCCCAAAATGTCTAACTTCACATTTCTTTGTATTAAACCATGTATCTGTCCACTCTGCTAGACTATATGCCGATCCAACCTGGTTGGAGACACCAGGAGTCAGCCAGTGCAGGGAGAAGTGTGAACCGTCCCGGGAGGGCGACAAAATCGAAGCAGACGACAAAAATCGACGTCACCGGAATCCAGGTAGCTGATTGGTGGCGTAGCTTGGAGCGAGGTCGAGCCCAGTGGAAGGGTCGGGACCCAGGAGCGAGAGGATTGGAGGTCAGGACCGGCAAGGAGCGGAGGTCGGGACCGTCGAGGAACGCAGTTCGGGACCGGCGAGGAGCGCAGTTCGGGACCGGCGAGGAGCGGAGGCCGGGACCGGCGAGGAGCGCAGGCCGGGACCGGCGAGGAGCGGAAGTCGGGACCGGCGAGGAGCGGAAGTCGGGACCGGCGAGGAGCGCAGGCCGGGACCGGCGAGGAGCGCAGTTTGGGACCGGCGAGGAGCGGAAGTCGGGACCGGCGAGGAGCGCAGGCCGGGACCGGCGAGGAGCGCAGTTTGGGACCGGCGAGGAGCGGAAGTCGGGACCGGCGAGGAGCGCAGGCCGGGACCGGCGAGGAGCGCAGTTTGGGACCGGCGAGGAGCGGAAGTCGGGACCGGCGAGGAGCGCAGTTTGGGACCGGCGAGGAGCGGAAGTCGGGACCGGCGAGGAGCGCAGGCCGGGACCGGCGAGGAGCGCAGTTTGGGACCGGCGAGGAGCGGAAGTCGGGACCGGCGAGGAGCGCAGGCCGGGACCGGCGAGGAGCGCAGTTTGGGACCGGCGAGGAGCGGAAGTCGGGACCGGCGAGGAGCGCAGGCCGGGACCGGCGAGGAGCGCAGTTTGGGACCGGCGAGGAGCGGAAGTCGGGACCGGCGAGGAGCGCAGGCCGGGACCGGCGAGGAGCGCAGGCCGGGACCGGCGAGGAGCGCAGTTTGGGACCGGCGAGGAGCGCAGGCCGGGACCGGCGAGGAGCGCAGGCCGGGACCGGCGAGGAGCGGAAGTCGGGACCGTCGAGGAGCGCAGTTTGGGACCGGCGAGGAGCGGAGGTCGGGACCGGCGAGGAGCGCAGGCCGGGACCGGCGAGGAGCGGAAGTCGGGACCGGCGAGGAGCGCAGGCCGGGACCGGCGAGGAGCGGAAGTCGGGACCGGCGAGGAGCGGAAGTCGGGACCAGCGAGGAGCGCAGGCCGGGACCGGCGAGGAGCGGAAGTCGGGACCGGCGAGGAGCGCAGGCCGGGACCGGCGAGGAGCGGAGGTCGGGACCGGCGAGGAACGCAGTTTGGGACCGGCGAGGAGCGGAGGTCGGGACCGGCGAGGAGCGCAGGCTGGGACCGGCGAGGAGCGGAGGTCGGGACCGGCGAGGAACGCAGTTTGGGACCAGCGAGGAGCGCAGGCCGGGACCGGCGAGGAGCGGAGGTCGGGACCGGCGAGGAGCGGAGGTCGGGACCGGCGAGGAGCGGAGGTCGGGACCGGCGAGGAGCGCAGGTCAGGAGCGGCGAGGAGCGGAGGTCGGGACCAGCGAGGAGCGGAGGTCAGGACCGGCGAGGAGCGCAGGTCAGGAGCGGCGAGGAGCGCAGGCCGGGACCGGCGAGGAGCGGAGGTTGGGACCAGCGAGGAGCGGAGGTCGGGACCAGCGAGGAGCGCAGTTCGAGGCCAGCGAGGAGCGGAGGTCGGGACCAGCGAGGAGCGGAGGTCGGGACCAGCGAGGAGTGAAGGTCGGGACCAGCGAGGAGCGCAGTTCGAGGCCAGCGAGGAGCGGAGGTCGGGACTGGCGAGGAGCGGAGGTCGGGACCAGCGAGGAGCGGAGGTCGGGACCAGCGAGGAGTGAAGGTCGGGACCAGCGAGGAGCGCAGTTCGAGGCCAGCGAGGAGCAGAGGTCGGGACTGGCGAGGAGCGGAGGTCGGGACCGGCGAGGAGCGCAGTTCGGGACCAGCGAGGAGCGGAGGTCGGGACCAGCGAGGAGTGAAGGTTGGGACCAGCGAGGAGCGCAGTTCGAGGCCAGCGAGGAGCGGAGGTCGGGACCAGCGAGGAGTGAAGGTTGGGACCAGCGAGGAGCGCAGTTCGAGGCCAGCGAGGAGCAGAGGTCGGGACGGGCGAGGAGCGCAGTTCGGGACCAGCGAGGAGCAGAGGTCGGGACTGGCGAGGAGTGAAGGTTGGGACCAGCGAGGAGCGCAGTTCGAGGCCAGCGAGGAGCGGAGGTCGGGACCAGCGAGGAGTGAAGGTTGGGACCAGCGAGGAGCGCAGTTCGAGGCCAGCGAGGAGCGGAGGTCGGGACCAGCGAGGAGTGAAGGTTGGGACCAGCGAGGAGCGCAGTTCGAGGCCAGCGAGGAGCAGAGGTCGGGACGGGCGAGGAGCGCAGTTCGGGACCAGCGAGGAGCAGAGGTCGGGACTGGCGAGGAGCGGAGGTCGGGACCGGCGAGGAGCGCAGTTCGGGACCAGCGAGGAGCGGAGGTCAGGACCGGCAAGGCCAAAGACCAGCAGTGAGGTTGTGGCCCAGGGAAAGAGCAGCACGGGCTAACAAGGAAGTCATATAACCTCCACTGCCTCCTATGAATCCCAGGGATAGAGGTCCTGTGGGATCAAGGAAGGAGGACAGTAGGAGTATGTTTGAGTTTGTGTGCATGTACTAGGCTCATGCAGCAGAGCCTGGTCTCCAGTTATCTTGGATCCTCTTGCTACTGGACCAAGACCTTGCTCTGTCAAGCCCATGTGATAGCTGGTGTGCAACAGCCACCCCACGTTAAAAGAATTCATGCACAGGTATCTTCCACCCTTTAAAATGAAGTTCGAGACCTGGAACGTCAGGACCCTCATGGACAACCCCAAAGGAATGCCGTACTACTATCGTTTCCCAGGAACTCACATGTTTTGAGGTAGACAAAGAGGAATTCTACTCCAGCCTTGGCGACTTTAACACCAGAGTTGGAAAGGACATAGACCTCTGGGGAAGTGTGATTGGCAGAGAGAGGTAGGGAAAACCAACTCCAATGGTACCCTCCTTCTGACGAAATGCTCAGAAAATGGCCTTGTCATAACCAACACATTATTCCATTAGAGAGACAAGTACAAAGCTACATGGCAACACCCTTGCTCCAAGCACTGGCATCTGTTAGACTACGTCATCATCCGAGCGAGGGACCGCAAGGACATCCGCATCACCTGCACCATGATCGGAGCTGACGGCAGCTGGATGAACCACAGCCTAATCTGCTCTGTCATCTCCATCAATTTAGCCCAAAGCAGTAGCGGCAACAGAAACAATGCCGCAGGAAAATCAATGCTGGAGCACTCAAAGACCTTGCTAAGAAAGCCCTATTCAGTCAGCGTCTCACATCCAACCCGATGACTCCCAGTGATCCAGAGACGCAGAGTGTCCGCAGCGCCTGGTTTGCCTTCAAGGCCTCCATAATTAGCACCTGTGAAGAGCCGCTCTGTCACTTGACCAGGAAACAGCAAGACTAGTTCGACGAGAATGACCAGGAGATCCAGGAGCTAATAAGCCGCAAGCGCAAGGCATTCTTGAACTGGAAACAGCAACACAACTTGGGAGCAAAAAAGCAGCTCTACAGACATAGAAACATAGAAACATAGAAAATAGGTGCAGGAGTAGGCCATTCGGCCCTTCTAGCCTGCACCGCCATTCAATGAGTTCATGGCTGAACATTCAACTTCAGTACCCCATTCCTGCTTTCTCGCCATACCCCTTGATCCCCCTAGTAGTAAGGACCTCATCTAACTCCTTTTTGAATATATTTAGTGAATTGGCCTCAACAACTTTCTGTGGTAGAGAATTCCACAGGTTCACCACTCTCTGGGTGAAGAAGTTCCTCCGCATCTCGGTCCTAAATGGCTTACCCCTTAGCCTTAGACTGTGACCTCTGGTTCTGGACTTCCCCAACATTGGGAACATTCTTCCTGCATCTAACCTGTCTAACCCCGTCAGAATTTTAAATGTTTCTATGAGGTCCCCTCTCATTCTTCTGAACTCCAGTGAATACAAGCCCAGTTGATCCAGTCTTTCTTGATAGGTCAGTCCCGCCATCCCGGGAATCAGTCTGGTGAACCTTCGCTGCACTCCCTCAATAGCAAGAATGTCCTTCCTCAGGTTAGGAGACCAAAACTGTACACAATACTCCAGGTGTGGCCTCACCAATGCCCTGTACAACTGTAGCAACACCTCCCTGCCCCTGTACTCAAATCCCCTTGCTATGAAGGCCAACATGCCATTTGCTTTCTTAACCGCCTGCTGCACCTGCATGCCAACCTTCAATGACTAATGTACCACGACACCCAGGTCTCTTTGCACCTCCCCTTTTCCTAATCTGTCACCATTCAGATAATAGTCTGTCTCTGTTTTTACCACCAAAGTGGATAACCTCACACTTATCCACATTATACTTCATCTGCCATGCATTTGCCCACTCACCTAACCTATCCAAGTCGCTCTGCAGCCTCACAGCATCCTCCTCGCAGCTCACACTGCCACCCAACTTAGTGTCATCCGCAAATTTGGAGATACTACATTTAATCCCCTCATCTAAATCATTAATGTACAGTGTAAACAGCTGGGGCCCCAGCACAGAACCCTGCGGTACCCCACTAGTCACTGCCTGCCATTCTGAACAGTACCCATTTACTCCTACTCTTTGCTTCCTGTCTGACAACCAGTTCTCAATCCATGTCAGCACACTACCCCCAATCCCATGTGCTCTAACTTTGCACATCAATCTCTTGTGTGGGACCTTGTCGAACGCCTTCTGAAAGTCCAAATATACCACATCAACTGGTTCTCCCTTGTCCACTCTACTGGAAACATCCTCAAAAAATTCCAGAAGATTTGTCAAGCATGATTTCCCTTTCACAAATCCATGCTGACTTGGACCTATCATGTCACCTCTTTCCAAATGCACTGCTATGACATCCTTAATAATTGATTCCATCATTTTACCCACTACCGATGTCAGGCTGACCGGTCTATAATTCCCTGTTTTCTCTCTCCCTCCTTTTTTAAAAAGTGGGGCTACATTGGCTAACCTCCACTCTATAGGAACTGATCCAGAGTCAATGGAATGTTGGAAAATGACTGTCAATGCATCCACTATTTCCAAGGCCACCTCCTTAAGTACTCTGGGATGCAGTCCATCAGGCCCTGGGGATTTATCGGCCTTCAATCCCATCAATTTCCCCAACACAATTTCCCGGCTAATAAGGATTTCCCTCCTCCTTACTAGACCCCCCGACCCCTTTTATAACCGGAAGGTTGTTTGTGTCCTCCTTCGTGAATACCGAACCAAAGTACTTGTTCAATTGGTCTGCCATTTCTTTGTTCCCCGTTATGACTTCCCCTGATTCTGACTGCAGGGGACCTACGTTTGTCTTTACTAACCTTTTTCTCTTTACATATCTACAGAAACTTTTGCAATCCGTCTTAATGTTCCCTGCAAGCTTCTTCTCATACTTGATTTTCCCTGCCCTAATCAAACCCTTTGTCCTCCTCTGCTGAGTTCTAAATTTCTCCCAGTCCCCAGGTTCGCTGCTCTTTCTGGCCAATTTGTATGCCACTTCCTTGGCTTTAATACTATCCCTGATTTCCCTTGATAGCCATGGTTGAGTCACCTTCCCTTTTTTATTTTTATGCCAGACAGGAATGTACAATTGTTGTGCTTCATCCATGCGGTCTCTAAATGTCTGCCATTGCCCATCCACAGTTAACCCCTTAAGTATCATTCGCCAATCCATCCCAGCCAATTCACGCCTCATACCTTCAAAGTTAGCCTTCTTTAAGTTCTGGACCATGGTCTCTGAATTAACTGTTTCATTCTCCATCCTAATGCAGAATTCCACCATATTATGGTCACTCTTCCCCAAGGGTCCTCGCACAACGAGATTGCTAATTAATCCTCTCTCATTACATAACACCCAGTCTAAGATGGCCTCCCCCCTAGTTGGTTCCTTGACATATTGGTCTAAAAAACCTGAAGGCTGAGGTCCAACAAAAAACTTGCAACCTAAAGAACAAATGGTGGGTTGAGAATGCGCAGGAGATCAAGCAACTAACCGAAAACCACAACGTGGGTGGATTCTTTAGCGCAGTCAAGACCACCTATGGCCCAATCACCCAGGGTCCTACCCAACTGTGGGCCAAGAACGGAGAGGTACTCATCAGGAACAGAGAGGCAGTCAGTGCCTGTTGGAAGGAACACTTCGAAGATCTCCTGAACTGAGACTCTGACTTCAACGTGAGTGTCCTCGACTCTATCCCGCAGCATACCACCCACCACCACCTCAGCACAACCCCAGCCCGCTATATGAGGTTGAAAAGGCCATCTGACAACTGAAGAACAGCAAGACCTCAGGAGTAGATGGAATCCCCGCCGAAGCACTAAAACATGGCAGAGAAGCACTATTGGCGTGAATACATGAACTAATTTCTCTTGTTTGGAAGGAAGAGTGCATGCCGGGGCATCTCAGAGATGCCTTAATCGTGATCATCTTCAGGAAAGGCGACAAGACCGATTGCGGTAATTACAGAGGAGTTTCCCTGCTGTCTGCCACAGGGAAAGTCATCACAAGAATCTTCCTCAGTCGCCTTCTCCCTGTGGTTGAAGAGCTCCTCCCAGAGTCGCAATGCGGATTCTGCCCATTAAGGGGCATATTGGACATGATCTGCACTGTGCGGCAAATTTAAGAGATATGCAGGGAACAGCATCAATCCCTGTACATGGCCTTCTTTGACCTCACAAAGGCCTTCGACACTGTCAACCGTGAGGGATTATGGAGCGTTCTCCTCGAGTTCAGCTGCCCTCAAAAATTTGTCACCATCCTCCGCCTGCTTCGCAATGACATGCAAGGCGTGATCCTGACCAACCGATCCACCACAGACCCAATACACATATGGACCAGGGCCAAGCAAGACTGTGTCATCGCAACAATGCTCTTCTCGATCTTCCTTGCTGCAATGCTCCACCTCACCCTCATAAAGCTCCCCGCTGGAGTGGAGCTAATCTACACAACAAGCGGGAAACTGTTCAACTCCATCGCCTCCAGTCCAGATCCAATATGAATTACAATATGCAGACAACGCTTGCATCTGCGCACGCTCAGAGGTTGAACTCCAAACCATCATCAACATCTTCACCGAAGCGTACGAGAGTATGGGCCTTACACTAAACATCCGTAAGACAAAGGTCCTCTACGAACCTGCCCCCGTCACACAGTACTGCTTCCCTGATTATTAAAATCCACGATGAGGCCTTGAACAACGTAGACCATTTTCCATACCTCAGGAGCCTACTGTCAACAAGGGCAGGCGTCGACGATGAAGTCCAACACCGCCTTCAGTGTGCCAGTGCAGCCTTCGGTCGCCTGAGGAAGAGAGTGTTTGAAGATCAGGACCTCAAATCTGGCACCAAACTCATGGTCCACAGAGCAGTAGTGATACCCACCCTCCTATTTGCTTCAGAGACATAGACTATGTACAGCAGGCACCTCAAAGCACTGGAAAAGTACCACCTCCGCAAGATCCTGCAAATCCATTGGCAGGATAGGTTCTTGCTCAGGCCAACATCCTCAGCATCAAAGCATTGACCACGCTCAATCAGCTCCGATGCATGGGCCATATCGTCCGCATGCCCAATATGAGACTCCCAAAACAAGTGCTCTTCTCCGAGCTCCGACACGGCAAGCGAGCCCCAGTTGGGCAGAGGAAACACTTCAAGGACACCCTCAAAGCCTCCTTGAAAAAGTGCAACATCTCCACCGACACCTGGGAATCCCTGACCCAAGAACACTCAAAATGGAGGAGAAGCATCCGGGAAGGCGCCGAAAACCTCGAGACACATCGCCGGGAGCAAACGGAGACCAAGCGGAAACAGCGGAAAGAGCGCACAGCAACACAAGCACCCCACCCATTCCTTCAACCGACGTCCCTTTAACCACCATCTGTCCCACCTGTGACAGAGACTGTATGTCCCGTATCAGACTCATCAATCACCTGAGAACTCACTTTTAGTGTGGAAGCAAGTCATCCTCAACTGGCTAAGTTACTGGCTAAGAAGAAGGAGAAGAAGAAGGCTGTTGTGTCTTTCTATGTTCTGCCTCATAGTTTGCCACGTCCATTAATTTGCCATCACCATACACCCTCTTGTGCCTATAACCAAATGATTTATATAGATGGAGACCAAAAGAGGCCCCAACTCAGATTCTGGTGGTCACTGCTAATCATATCCTTCTCACAGATCTCTGTAGATCACAATTAACTACTAACAACAACAACAACTTGCATTGACATAGGGCTAGAACCTCCACTTTGAGCTTATCGCCCAAAAATGGGCGTTATTTCGGCATGTGCATTAAAAAAGGGTTTTCAGATCGCCGGCTTCTTGCTCATTCTCAAAAAACATAGTTTACATTTTTGAAAATGGGCGCTACCGCGAGCGATATCAAATGGGCGGTAGCGTTAAATTTTTCTGACCATCTGCCATAAAATGTGGCCTTCCTTAGCAATGGCATGGCAACGCTCGATTCCCGCGATTCTGGAGGTCAAAGGTCACCATGACATGCGCAGAAGAGGAGACAGAGAGAGAGAGAGTTAGAGGCACTGAAAGCGTGTGTGGCTGTGATGTATGCTTGTTTGGCTGTTGTGGGAGGAACGATGGAAATTCACCAGCAGCAATAAGCCCACTAAGCACCAAGAACATAGTTGGCACCGAGTTTTGTCCAACAAATAACATATAAAATGGAAGGGATGGAGGAGGCCCTGGAGCTGGTAGCCAGGAACACTGGTGGCAGAGGGCTCCCAGTGGTCCCGGAGCGCGGCACTGCACCCCAAGGTGATGCACCCCCATTGCCAACCACACATGAGAACCAGGAGCAACCTCTTGCTTCTAGCCTGGAGCACCTTCCCACCTCGGGACTGTCCTCTCCCGTATCCGTCCAAGCAGCGCTTCGGCAGTCACCTCCCCCCCCCCCCACCCCCGAGCAATGAAGCATTGCCTGAGGACCTCCTCGGCCAGGCAGCTTGGAGTCAGGAGGGGAAGGGGAAGGGTAGAGGTGGGGAGGAGAAGTGGGGGGGAGGGGTGTGGAAGGATTTGTTTGTACAGAAAAACTGATGATTTCAGACTAATGTTCGGTTTAAATCTTTTTTATTTAACAAAACCTTGCAGCACATTGGCTCAGATAGCTGCACCATTACACGCTGGTGATTCCTTAACATCAAAGGGTATAATGACACTTAACTTCAATCAACTTAAACTTCAACTGTCACCCAGGTGATTCCCACCATTGATGTATCACTTGCACACCCAGCAGTGTGTCAGCCTTGTAAATAACACCAACATTCTTTCAGGCAAGGCGATCATTGATGAGCTCCTGACGTAAAGCTCTTGCAGCTATCATGCTACCATGGGCCCTTTCATGTGGTCTACAAGGGGGCGGGGGCATGGCTTCAGCGTCAGCCTGATTGTCTGGCCCGATGTCAGCGTCCACCTCCTCGTCCTCCTCTTCCTCCCTCTGGTGATGTGGGCTGTCAGACTCATCAGGCAATTCTTGTCCCTTCCTGATAGCCAAGTTGTGTAGCATGGAGCAGACTACCATGAATTGAGCTACCTGCTCAGGGTGGTATTGGAGCTCGCTTCCTTAGCGGTCCAGGCATCTAAAGTGCTGCTTCAGCACTCCAATGGTTTTCTCCACAATATTGCGAGTTGCTCTGTGGCTCTCATTGTATTGCCTCTTGGCCTCAGTATGGGTGTCACGCAGAGGGGTCATCAGCCAGGTGGCGAGGCCATATCCTTTGTTACCAAGCAACCAGCATTGACCTTGTGGCTCATTGTTAAACAAGTCTGATATAGTGCTCTCACGCAGGATGTGCACATTATGGATGCTGACCGGAAATTGAGCATTCACAGCCAGTATAATTTGCTGGTGGTCAACAACCAGCTGGACATTCAGGGAGTGGAATCCCTTGCGGTTCCTGAAAACCTCAGCATCCTGAAAAGATGTCTACATCACAATGTGTATACAGTCTATTGCTCCCTAGCAAGCCACTCAGTTGTACAAAACTGCTACAAAGAAGAACACTATGAACAAAACTGATGGACCACCCGGCATTGACCTAGGCTGGACACGATAAAGGCACATCCAGACCAAACGACCCTCCTCACTAACATCTGGGGATTTGTACCAAGATTGGGAGAGCTGTCCCACAGCCTGACCTTGTCATACTCACAGAATTAGAGGCCGTGATTTTGCTGACCTCGCGGATCTGTGGTGGGCGCCCCGCTGCTGTCTCCATTCCTGCTTCTGAAATTAATTTCCCTTGATAAACCCGTCCAACATGTTTCCCGGCCAATTAGAGGAACCGAGTCCGGTGATGTCATTTGATGACGCGTCATCAGCCGGTTTCCTTAAAGGGACCTTGTCCAACTTTATTTTAACAGTTGTGCTGTCAGTGTTCAACAGCATTGAGAGGTTGCAAACACTGACAAGCAAGCACAGCAAGGCTGAACTCAGGCTCTCCTATGACTCCCTCCATATGCTCATGGAGGAAGTCACAGCATGCAGAGAGGTTCTCTTCTCTTCCCATAGGCAGAAGAGACCTCCCCAGGAGACCAACACAGCCTGGTTGCACATTGCACAGGAGGACACAAGCAGTGATGTGGTCAGGAGGACCTGGATGCAGTGCCGCAAATGTTTGATGTGGGGTGTTGCCAACCTGCCGCATCATGTGGTGACCAGGTTTTACAGCATCAAGTGAAGTAAATCTGGCCATCCCTAATCTCCCAGGCAGCAATGTGGTCAGTGTTTATGCTCTCTTTCCTGTGCAGCATCAGGTGATTGCGGAGACTTTTGGTGGTTTGTTGTTGGTGCTGCTGGTGTGTCCAGTGCTTCTGGTGTTCGGGATGATCGTGGTGGCATTCTGAGGACCAAGGTGAGAGAATATAAAGGATACCAATGCTTATGGAGTAGAGATGACAGATGTGATCTGTCAATGGTGCGAGAGGTAATATGGTCAGACTGGATGGAGACTTGTGTAAAGACTTGCAGCATGGTGAATCTGTTTGTAAATGCAGTGAGGAAGAGTTTGTGGCTGAGGGAAGATATCTCTGTAAGTTGAGAGCTTTTACTGTAAATTTGAAGCTGTCAACTCAACAGCTGATTTAATGGCCATTGACCTCCAGTCTCAGCTTCACAGATGTGGTCCCCGACCAGCTGGGCCTCGTGAGCAAGCTGTCAAATGCAGAAGGTGAGGTGAAATTCATTTTAAGTGGTTCTAAACAAGCCACTAATTACCTGAATTGGGTCCCCCACTGTAACCCCACCTCTGTATGTCAGGTCTGTTCAGCATTAACAGGTCCGACATCGGAGAAAGGTGTATGGCAACAGGTTCACAGCGGGGTCCTGACCCGATGGGGGAACAAAACACTTTCCCACCCGACCAGCCACCGATGGCACCCGCTGTCCTCCCGCAAAATCCAGTCCAGGCCTTTTAGTCAACGTACCAGACTCCTCCATAACCCTCCCTGGATATATCCCGTCCCCGCCAAACAGAACCGACCAGAGGTGGTAGCACAGTGGTAAACAGTTGGAAGAGAGCGGCCCTGGGTGTCCTCAACATTGACTCAGGTCAAACATGTGCAAGGAAATGTCCTGCTGATTACCACATACCGCCCTCCCTCAGCTGATGAATCAGTACTCCATGTTGAACACCACTTGGAAGAAGCATTGAGGGTAACAACAGCACAAAATATACTTTGGGTGGAGGCTTCAATGTCCATCACCAAGAATGGATCGGTAACACTGCTGACTGAGCTGGCCCAGTCCTGAAGGACGTAGCTGCCAGACTGGCGTGTGGCAGGTGGTGAGAGAACCAATAGGAGGGAAAAACCTACTTGACCTCGTCCTCACCAATCTACCTGTCACAGATGTATCTGTCCATGACAGTATTGGTAACAGTGACCACCGCACATTCCTTGTGGAGGAAAAGTCACAATTTCACACTGAGGACACCTCCAGCATGCTGTGTGGCATCGTGCTAAATGGGATAGATTCAGAATAGATCTAGCAGCTCAAAACGGGTCATCGATGAGATGCTGTGGGCCATCAGCAGCAGCAGAATTATATTCCACCACAATCTGCAACCTCATGGCCTGGCATATCCCTCACTCTACCATCACTCAAGCTAGGGGAGAAGTGTAGAAGAGCATTCCAGGAGCAGCACAAGGCATACCTAAAAATGAAGTGCCAACCTTGTGAAGCTACAACACAAGATTACATGCATACTAAATAGTGGAAGCAGCATGCGAAAGGCAGAGCTAAGTGATCTCACAACCAACGGATCAGATCAACGCTCTGCAGTCCTGTCACATCTACTTGTGAATGGTGGTGGAGAATTAAACAACGAACAGGAGGAGGAGGCTCCATGAACATCCCCATCCTCAGTGCTGGTGGAGCCCAGCATATGAGTGCAAAGACAAAGCTGAAGCGTTCGTAACTATCTTCAGCCAGAAGTGCAGAGTGGATGATCCATCTCTCCATCTCAGCTGTAAGGGGTGTAAGAGGGGGGGGGTGGGTGTTGTTTGTTGTGGTCTCTATGAGGGGGTCAGGTTCCCTTCTGACCAACTTGAGCGGTTTCAAATCGCTCCCCCTCCCTTGGGTTCTGTACTCTGGATTTATTTGGGGGGGGGGTGACAAAAGTGCAGAGGACGCTGGTTTGATGCAAAGAACTTTGGTTTTATTACAGTCAGGGTAATACAGGCTTATTACTCTGGTAAGAAAATACACGGCCAAACTTACAATCACTTTAATAAAGAACAAGACAAGGAAAGGTACAAGGCCAAACTTATAATCACTCTAATAAAGTACCATACGCTACACATTCAAATGGGGTTGCAGTAAAATTATACCACCCACCTCCCAATACCTAATTCTAGCTAGGTTAGACTCCAGGAGAGGGACTTATGCTTACCAATCCTTTTGATAGTTAATGGTAGATGGTGATGTTCTTCTTTCCTTCAGGACTTCAAGACTTCGAGGCTGGAGAAGTTAGTTTTACAACTGTCACGTTGGTTTCTCTCCTTGTCTTGATGAGGTAGTAGCGACCACCTCTCTCTCCCACTAACCTCTGTTGAAAACAGGGGCAGTTATATGATTTCAGTGTTCTAATCTTGCCGCCCAATCTGTTCACAATCCTTTGTATAATTTTGGCAGGTTTGGTTCTTCTTTGTAATATTTTGTCAGGCTCGTTAAAGTTGATATGTCTTGGGTGGGTTGATCTTCGAAAAACTGTTTCCTAATGGAAAAATTAGTTTGGTAATTGCAATGTCCTTTTGTGCTTAGTCTTTCGCATACAGGCTGGATTTGGGCCTCCTTGTGATGTATATGCTGAAAATGGTTTGTCCAGACCCATGTTGATAGGGAGCTATCTCTGGGTGATACTGTGATGGTAATGTCTCTTGTGGAGGAAGATTTCCAAATACTCATTCTTCCAGATAGGTTACCTCAGTCCTCACACCCAGACAGTTCCAATAATCAAGTGGGCTTCCTTTCTTCCCTCGGTCCGCCCACAGGCTTGAATTTGTCTTGTAAAAGTTCATAACTCTATTAAAGTTCATAGTTTCTTCTATAAGCACTTTAGAGTTCCAAACTTTTCAGTAAATAGTCCCAAATTAAATTTCCTTTCAAATGAGCCCAAACACAGGGGGGGTTCTGGTGAATTTTGCTCTCTGCAGTCCCCCCTGTTGACACTCTACCTTCTTTGAGTGTCAATCAAGGTAAGCAAAAGTCTTGCTCCCGATAGTCAACCTTCCCTGCATTTATACGAGCTAAACATTACCCCCGTTGAAATGCAATGCAATATACAGGTGAATACAGTCATTACAATTCGGTTATAGCATAGAGGGGGTATGATGTCCCTCTTTTACTTGGTACTCACAGTAAAATGACGGTATACAGTCATACACAACTTTAAGTAAAGTCAAATGAAAACACATAGTAACGCATTCTCAAATAGCATGAAGGTCCATAGTCAAACATGTTTTAAGTTCAGTAAAATGAAGGTACATAGTCAAAACATTTAAGTAGCGCTCTTACAACACTCGCGATGTTGCGGTTTACAGCAGGTAAAATCAGGCACAAATTAAACATGGTAGTATGGTGTCACACCTCCCTGTGCGATTTCCAAGTTCAGCCAAGGAGCGTACAGCACCCTTTGGTGCCTGACCTGACGGCCTCTGCATTTCACTCGGCAAGTGAGACACCACAAGTAAAGTATAATCGCGAGTTGACAAATAACTAAAGTGTGGGAAGCGATTCGGATCCAGATTGGGACCTTATATTTCTCAAAAGTTCCCACCAAGGTGGAATGGTGATCTCAAGAATCTTTTTCCCTATCTCAATGGTTTTCTGTTCTAGGGTATAGAAATGTTTTTGTGACATAATTACGGCTTTTAGCAGAGCGGTGAGATGTTCGGGTAGAGGGGGAATTGCATAGCCAAAATGTACAACATAATCCTGCAGGTTTGTAATGTTTTCCTTCACAGTGAGGTGAACAGTGGAGGGTTCAGGAATGGGGACAATCCATTCCTGGGCCACTTGAACTGATGCCTCAGGTTTGAAGCAAAAACTGCTGTCACTCACCGGACACCAGAAGTGTCCATGTTGGTAGTGGGGCGCACTGGTGGTGACACAATATGTCCCACCCCCTGTGTATGTTACCTGTGGAGGGACATGGTCTTGTGACATTAACTCCATGGTACAGTTAATAGGCTGTGCCCGCCAGCAGCTTTAAACCCACACTGTGACTTTGAATGGGCGCTCAATACTGTGCTTCTTTTAACAGCTGCGCAGATAGATTCTTTCCTTACCCCAATTAACTAATACATATATACTTATCATTACACAGATAATCTTACACTATTCTAAAACTTATTCACTAAACATCCTTAAATTCACATCGCTATATATGTACATCTGCCACCCGTCTCCAGGTGGCCAGGTTAATTCCTGCCTTCTCTTTTTCTTCTTCCCCCGCTGGGTGTCCAGCGAGGTAGGTAATAGGTCGGTCTGCACCGCCTGATCCTAAGTATCCTGACCGGACGTGGGTTTGAGTCCCACATTATCGGGGGAATATCCCCTCCAGTGCTGCAGCACACCGCTCCTCTGGGGGTGGCTGCCTGGTCGAGGGCTATGGGCTGGGGACTCCCACTTGGTGGCTGTTCCACCGCTATCTCTTCTGGGGGTCCCTTGTTGCCCGAGGCTACCGGCTGGGTGTCCCTGCTCACGGGCTGGTCTCTGACCTTTGGTGCCCTTTTGCAGCTGGTCCCTTTCCCGAGGCTGAACCATTCAAATTGGAGCGCTGGTGACCATGGTGTCTTTGGCCGTTGTGTGCAGGGAGACCTTCTTAAGGCTCCGGCTGCTGGAGTTGCGTCCGAGTCCCAAATGATTGGGCGGACAGCTCCTCCAGTAACACAGTCCACCGCTCCTCTAGGTGCAGTCTGTGGATCTGCCACGTCCCCTGTGGGATTTCCACAGTCGGGAGCTGTTGGCTGGAGGTCCCTGTCTTTAGCACGGTTTACAGGTTTTGGCCGTCCCTTATGTTTAGCTGCTGCCCCTGGGTTGAAAGGTTTGCACTGATTTATGTGGAACCACTTTGTTCGGCGGGGCAATTTTATGGCATAGACCATGGGGCTTGCCTTGTCGACAATGTGGAACGGTCCCATGTACAGTGCCTCAAAGACCCCTACTCTAGTGTAGTTTCTCACCATAACCTATCTCCCACTCATGGTGTTTGCGGGGTTCTAGCAGCAGTCGGTTGCTCCGATGCTGTTTTCCCATGTTGCTAGCAGCCTGCCAGTGAATCTGTTTAAGGTGTTCAAACAGATTCCTGACAAAGCTGTCCTGGTTCACTTCCCTCAGCTGACTTTCCGTGAGTACCGGGGCTAATACATGGGTGGGGGTTCGCATGGCTCTGCCGGTCATGAGCTCGTACGGGAAGTACCCCGTGCTCTTTGACTGGCTGGCCCAGATCCCCATGATGACCAGTGGTAGGACCTTTACCCACCCCTTGGGTGAGTCCCCTGTCTCTTTGCACAGCCTTTCTTTGATGGTGCGGTTTAAACGCTCCACAGGCCCGGATGACTGCGGGTTGTGGGCGACATGCCATTTTCCTCTGATGCCAAGTACCTTAAGGGTCTCCTGCCCGGTGAAGTGACTCCCTTGGTCAGACTCCACATATTGTGGTAGTCCCCATCGAGAGAACACTTCTCTGACCAGGATCCTAGCTGTTCCCAAGGCAGTGGCTGTTCGGCATGGGAAGAATTCCACCCATTTGGTGAATACATCCACTAATACTAGGCAGTTCTTGTAACCTCCCTGGTCAGTGGGTAGGGGCCCGATGTAATTGATTTGGATCGACTGCCAGGGTCCCTCTACCCTTCTGATATGTCCCATAGACACCCTTCTTTTCTGGGAGTCGGGGTTGTTGGCCGCGCACACCAGACAGCTAGCGCAGAACTCGCGGACGTCTTCCTTGAGTCCTGGCCACCACCCTGCCTCTTGGCCAAGTGGTCTCAGGTCCGGGGTGTCCTGCTCCTGGACATTCGTGGGCCAGCTGGAGGAATCCTCTCCAGTGTTGTTGTGGTACTACCCATTACTCCCCCTGAACAGCATGCCTTCTTTAATGGCAATTGCTGCGGTGCCGTACGGGCCGTCTATCCTTCCCTCTTTAGCTAGCGTGTTTAGGACAGTTTTGAGGACGGGGTCTTGGGTCTGAACCGTTTTTAGGTCTGGGGGAAAAGCTATCCCTGCCTTCCCTGCGTCCCCATCCTGCCCCTGACTGCTGCTATGGGTCCTGGGTTGTACGGATCCCAGAGCTTGCCCGTGCTTGGCTAACATGTCAGCCTGCTGGTTTCCCTCACTACGGGGTTCTGTGGTGGAATGTGCCTTCACCTTATGTATGTAGATATTCCCTTCCTTCCCCACGGCTTTCATGATCCAGTAGGAGCTTAATTGCCAGGGGTCTCCCGTCTGCGGATGTGTATCCGCGGCGGGACCAGATAGCCAGGTACTCCGTACACGAATTACATGTGAACATACTATCCGAGCAAATCGTGTATGGGATAGGGAGTTCTTCGGGGTGTGTGACTACGTACACTACCGCAGACAGTTCAGTGTGCTGGGTGCTCATAGTACTGGGGAGTTTAATCGCCAGGGCAATGCCTGCCTCGGGGTCATAAACTCCACAGCCTGTGAGTCGTTCACCCGCAGACACTGTGCTTGAACCGTCCACATAGATCTCTCAGCCTGTGGGGTGTAACCCAGCCCGAAAGCCTATGTTAATTTCCCATACCCCTTCTACGGAACACAGGTGGGCTGTCCCTGGATAAATCATGTTGGCTGCGCTTCTTGGCTCGCAGAGACCCTTTATCGGTTGGTCCATTTGAGAGAGGAGCAAGGTCCAGTGAGCAATGCGGGCATTGCTCACTGTCCCGTCCTTAATTCTCCCATCCAGGAGCATTTGGGTGGGCGTATGGTGGGTAAGGAGTGTGATAGGGGACACCCCTGTGAAGATCAGTGATCTTTTCACAGCCCAGTGAGTGGCTAGGAGGTGCCGCTCACAGTTGGAGTATCCCTTCTCCACGTCCGTGAATATCCTGGAGGAGTAGACCACTGGCCTCAGCTGGCCGTGCCGCTCTTGGAGCAGTACTGCACTCAGGCTATCCCCACTGGCTGCTACCTCCAGGAAAAACTCTTTACCCCCATCTGTGGCCCCTAGAGTTGGCGCGGTCTGCAGGTCTTTCTTGAGTTGGATAAATGCTGCCTCGCAACCTTTGTCCCATTCCCACTCCACTCCCTTGTGTAGGAGTCGGAGCAGAGGGGCTGCTGTTTTTGAATTTGAATTTGAAATGAAATTTCTGCAGTAGCCGGTTAGCCCTAGAAAGAATCTTACTCCTGTTACTGTGTTGGGGGCGGGTAACTTCTGCACTGCTTCCCTTCTAGCTTTGTCAATGGCTCTCTCCCCAGCGCGCACAGCCAGTCCCAGGAATTTTACTTCCTTCAGGCCGATCTGTGCCTTCTTGGGGTTTACTTTAAATCCTTCTTCTTTCAGCAGCTCCAGCAGTTCAGCCAGCAGTGGGCCATGCTCCTCCCTCTCATCGGTGAATAGGAGCAGATCATCCACATACTGTACTAATTGTTGGGGTCTGCTGAAGCTCTTTAAACAGTTGGCCATACACTGATGGAAAATACTGGGGCTGTTGTGGAAGCCCTGAGAGCAACAGTTCCAAGTATATTGCTGTCCTTTAAAGGTAAAAGCAAACTTGTACTGATCTTCCCTTCTTAAAGGTATGGACCAGAACCCGTTGTAAATATCCAGCACCGTGAAGGTGGTCGCGGAGGCTGGGATACTCCCAATGAGGTCGGCGACAGCAACAACGGTGGGTGCACAGGCGGGGATGTTACGGTTGAGTACTCGATAGTGCACTGTGGCTCTCCAGGAGTTGTCCAGTTTCTTAACCGGCCACAATGGAGAGTTCACATGGGTAACTATTGGTCTCAATACCCCCAGTTTAACCGGCGAACCCAAGGCTGTTTCCATGTCTGCCTCCGCCTCCCTGGGGAAGTTGTACTGTTTCTGTGGTCGGGTCATGGGGTCCCCATCTATGCTAATCTCGACCCCATTTATTCTCCCACAGTCGTGTTTGTGAGTGGCAAAAGCTGCAAGGTTTTTCCTCACATATTCTTGATATTCTATAGGGGTGTTACTGACCAGTGATTCAAGGTCGTAACCCTCCTTTGGTTTCATGGTGCACACCATCCCTTTTCCCTGTTTTTCCGGGATAACCATCACCTGCTGTCCCATACAGACTGACCCCCAAAGACAGTGGTTTCTTAAATCCACTCAGATCCCGTGGCCGAGGATGACATCAGCCCCCAGGATCCCTCTCCCTTCCTGCTCCCACTTCATCAGGACACAAGTCCACTTAGTGTGGAGTGTACCTAAATGAATGGAGAGCGGAACGGAGAATGAGCCAGTTTGTTCAGTGCCTGTGAAACCCACCAAGCTGCAGGGGACCCCGTTAGACAGAGGTGAGGCGGCGGGGTTAGCTGCATAGACAAGGGTGTTTGAGGCACCGGTGGTAAGTCCCTTTCACCTTTTCCACCTCCATCTGTACGGTCGGTCTCTCCCACGCATCATACTCGAGGGCACACAAGTGGACAGGCTGTGCCTGTCCTAGTCACAGTTTTGGTTGGGAGGGGGCAGATAGGATTTCGGTACCGGTGGTGGTGGCTACCTTTCCAGGGCCATCTAACATGGCTTGGAGCGCAGTTAAAAAGGTCTCAAACGAGTAAGGAGGGACTGGCTTATCTGTCTCGGTCTTTTGGGCAGGGGCTGGAGAATTCTTTCCTGCGCTATTCTTCCAAGGATTTTTACAATCCCTTCTCCAGTGCCCACTCTTTCCGCATCCGAAGCAGGTATGTTTTGTATCGGAGGAGTTGTCCCCCTCATGGCGCCATTCCCTCTTGTCTTGGTTACGTCGGATTTCGTGAACCCTTCCCTTTTGTGGGTGCTCTTCTGTCCCTCTGCCGTTTCTGTAAGCTAGGGTCAGTTGCTTAAGCACTCCCTGTTCTGTGGCTTGGGGTTCTCTGGGGTCGAACCAGGCCTCAGCCTTGGTTCTTATTCTGGGTAAACTGTTAGCTACTAGGCTTCGGAGCCAGTGTGCTAATTTGTTCGGGTTTAAGAGATCTCTGTCTATGTCCCCACTACAGGCGCTTTTGTACACCGGCCACAGTCGGTCTGCAAAAGCCTGTGGGGTTTCTCCTGTGAGCTGCACTGTTTTCTCTACTCTAGAGAAGGGACACCCGTCATTGCAGCCCATAGCTTCTAAAATGTCTTTCTGGTTGGCAGCAAGTTTTTTCTGCCCTCTTTTTCTCTCAGTAAAGAGGCACTGGTACAATTTGCTGTCTAGGGATAGGAGAAGAATCTTTGCCATTTCTGCATCATCGCACCCATTAATATCCCCTGCCTTTCCACTTCCACAAAGTGAACCGAGGGGTCTCCCTTTGGAGTTAGCTTTCCCAGGTGGCTTATCATAGCCCTAAACTGGTGGGGAGTGTGGGGGACCACAAACTGACTTTCCAGGGGCCCTGGACCCCCATTAAGGGTTGGCGGGCCAAACTTCTGTTGCCGGACCGGGCACATTGGCCCTGGTTCTGGCTCTCCCTGTTCTGGCTCACCTCCCTCTCCTCCCAGCGGCCAAGCCGAGCTGAAACTCAGTGCCACAGGTGGTGGTTCACTATCCCTGTCCGCCCAGTTACTGATTTGCCCCTCCTGCTGCTGAACCAGTGTAGTCACCGGTGCCACAGGTAGTGGCCAGGTAGTTTCTTCCTTCTCTTCCAGGTTTACCTGGGGCGTACCCGGGCTTATTAGGCATACCATACCTTTTGCCTTGGATAGAGCAAGGTTTAAACTTTTAATTTGTTGCTGGCAGGGACCGTGGTCTCCCGATTCAAACCCATTAGTGCTAGCTACTTTATACGCTGCTTGCACATCTTTTAATCTTTCCTGGAGCTCTTTTACTTGTAGGGTGAGGTGAGTGCTTTCCTCCCTCTGTGACTTTTCATTGCTTTTGGCCTCGGTAACCTGACATTGAAAATAGTCCTGACTGTTTTTAAACCTTTCCATTATTTGGGTCCGTTCCTGTTTTAGCTTACGGAGTTCTCCTGATAATCTTTCTTCTGACATAACCCTTTCCTGGTAGCTCTCTGCACATTCCCTTAACTCTGCCTGCAATGTTTCATTCATTCTGTCTAGCAGTTGGACCTGTCGCTGTAGACAGACCAACCAAATTGCTTTCTGTACTGCTTCTTTGTGATCTTTACTTGCTGTCCACTGGGCTGCAGCGCAATAGACTAAGCACCCATTCCTTAGTTACATTCACTTTCTTATACACATAGGAGGAAATCCTCTCTTCCATTTTGGTTCTTTGCCCCAAACCAGCACTCTCCGCATCACACCCCTTGTACCAGAGTCCTGCCACGGTCACCATTTTGTAAGGGGTTGTTTGTTGTGGTCTCTATGAGGGGGTCAGGTTCCCTTCTGACCAACTTGAGCGGTTCAAATCGCTCTCCCTCCCTTGGGCTCTGTACTCTGGATTTATTTGGGGGGTGTGACAAAAGTGCAGAGGACACTGGTTTGATGCAAAGAACTTTGGTTTTATTACAGTCAAGGTAATACAGGCCTACTAAAATACAAGGCCAAACTTACAATCACTCTAACAAAGAACAAGACAAGGAAAGGTACATACGCTACACATTCAAAGGGGGTTGCAGTAAAATTATACCACCCATCTCCCAATACCTAATTCTAGCTAGGTTAGACTCCAGGAGAGGGACTTATGCTTACCAATCCTTTTGATAGTTAATGGTAGATGGTGATGTTCTTCTTTCCTTCAGGACTTCAAGACTTCGAGGCTGGAGAAGTTAGTTTTACCACTGTCATGTTGGTTTCTCTCCTTGTCTTGATGAGATAGTAGCGACCACCTCTCTCTCCCACTAACCTCTGTTGAAAACAGGGGCAGTTATACGATTTCAGTATTCTAATCTTGCCGCTCAATCTGTTCACAATCCTTTGTATAATTTTGGCGGGCTTGGTTCTTCTTTGTAATATTTTGTCGGGCTCATTAAAGTTGATATGTCTTGGGTGGGTTGATCTTCGAAAAACTGTTTCCTGCTGGAAAAATTAGTTTGGTAATTGCAATGTCCTTTTGTGCTTAGTCTTTTGCATACAGGCTGGATTGGGCCTCTTTGTGATGTATATGCTGAAAATGGTTTGTCCAGACCCATGTTGATAGGGAGCTATCTCTGGGTGATACTGTGATGGTAATGTCTCTTGTGGAGGAGATTTCCAAATACTCATTCTTCCAGACAGGTTACCTCAGTCCTCACACTCAGACAGTTCCAATAATCAAGTGGGCTTCCTTTCTTCCCTCGGTCCACCCACAGGCTTGAATTTGTCTTGTAAAAGTTCATAACTCTATTAAAGTTCGTAGTTTCTTCCATAAGCACTTTAGAATTCCAAAATTTTCGGTAGATAGTCCCAAATTAAATTTCCTATCGAATGGGCCCAAACACAGGGGGGGTTCTGGTGAATTTTGCTCTCTGCATGGCCTCTTCCTGAGGTCGTCACCATCATGGAAGCCAACTTCAGCCAATTTGATTCACTTCATGTGATATTAAGAAATGGCTGAGTGCATTGGATACAGCAAAGGCTATGGACATCCTATAAGATCCCAGCTTTGTGCTGAAGGCATGTGCTCCAGAACTAACCATGCCTCTAGCTAAGCTGTTGCAGTACATCTACAACACTGGCACCTACCTGACAATGTGGATAATTGCCCAGGTATGTCTTGTCCATAAAAAGTGCAGGACAAAGCCAATCCAGCCAATTACTGCCCCATCAGTCTACTCTCAATCATCAGCAAAGTGATGGAAGGTGTCATCGACTGTGCTATCAAGCGGAACTTACACACCAATAACCTGCTCACCAATGCTCAGTTTGGGTTCCGCCAGGACCACTCTGCTCCAGACCTCATTACAGCCTTGGTCCAAACATGAACAAAAGAGCTGACTTCCAGAGGTGAGGTGAGAGTGACTGCCCTTGACATCAAGGCAGCATTTGACTGAGTGCAACAAGGAGCCCGAGTAAAATTCAAGTCAATAGGATCAGGGGGCAAACTCTCCACAGACTGGAGTCATACCTAGCACAAAGGAAGATGGTTGTGGATGTTGGAGGCCAATTATCTCATCCCCAGGACATCGCTGCAGGTGTTCCTCAGGACAGTATCCCAGGCCCAACCAGTTTCAGTTACTTCATCCATAACTTTCCCTCCATCATTAGGTTAAGAATGGGGATGTTCGCTGATAATTGCACAGTGTTTAGTTCCATTCACTACACCTCAGATAATGATACAGTTGGTGCCTGCACGCAGCAAGACCTGGACGATTCAGGTTTGGACCGATAAGTGGCAAGTAACATTCATGTCACACAAGTGCCAGACAATGACTATCTCCAACAAGAAAGAGTCTAACCACCGCCCCTTGACATTCAACAGCATTACCATCGCCGAATCCCCCACCATCAACATTTTGGGGGGGTCACCATTGAGCAGAAACTTAACTGGATCAGCCACATAAATACTGTGGCTACAAGAGCAGGTCAGAGGCTGGGTATTCTGTGGAGAGTGACTCGACTCCTGACTCCCCAAAGCCTTTCCACCATCTATAAGGCACAAGTCAGGAGTGTGATGGAATACTCTCTACCTGCCTGGATGAGTGCAGCTTCAATAACACTCAAAGAAAGAAAGATTTACATTTATATAGCGCTTTCCTGACCACTGGATGTCCCAATGCGCTTTACAGCCAATGCAGTATTTTTGAAGTGTAGTCACTATTGAAAGCTTGAAGCTTGACATGATCCAGGATAAAGCAATGCACTTAATTGGCGCCCCTTCCACCATCTTAAACATTCACTCTCTCCACGATTGACGCACCATGGCTGCAGTGTGTGCCATCTACAAGATGCACTTCAGCAACTCGCTCAGGCTTCTTCACCAGCACCTTCCAAACCTGCGACCTCTACTGCCTAGAAGGACAAGGGTAGCAGGTGTATGGGAACACCATCACATCCAAGCTCCCTTCCAAGTCACACAACATCCTGACTTGGAAATATATCACCGTTCCTACATTGTCGCTGGTCCAAAATCCTGGAACTTCCTACCTAGCAGCACAATGGGAGTACCTTCACCACACGGACTGCAGCAGTTCAAGAAGGCAGCTCACCACCACCTTTTCAAGGACAATTAGAGAATGGGCAGTAAATACTGGCCTTGCCAGTGACGCCTACATCTGTGAACGAAAAAAAATATATATAGTCTTCGGAGACAAAAAGCTTGTGCACCCTGCTTTACAAATTAAATTATGGCCTGTGCATGTCCAGAGAGCTTTGGGGAAATGCAGATGCACAAGGAGTGAGACCGTTTGCTGCTGATAGCAACCTACACCTTGGGATTCTGCAGTACCTTTGAGTATGGTTACACTGCACAAAGTAACCTGTCCCAATATACACACTGGCAGTGTTTGTGTGTGTGTGTGTGTGTGTGTGTGTGTGTGTGTGTGGTGCTAAACAAATCCACTCACTTGTAAGTGATATTTATACAAAATTCGATTACATGTCAGTTTTCAAAAAGCCCCAGATTTTCCTCGTAAATGTGAGTTAATGTTCCATTTGATTTTGGTGTATCTGCAAGCAAATTCCACACCAGTTCCAAAATTTGGTGTGCAATCATTGAGGAATGTTACTTTATTTATTTCATTTAACGAACTGGAAAAATCAGGGCAAAAATACAGCTTTAAATGTAACCGTCTCCAATTGTAGTCTTTCCAAAGTAAAATTCGTTATGTACATCTTTTGAAAAAGGAAAACAGGCACGTCAAAAATTACTATGACTGATTCTATTTAGTTCAAAGTAAATGTTAAAGATCTCATTGCAATAATCAAGGAGAGCAGGGAATTATCCTGGTGTCCTGACCAACATTTTTGCCTCAACCAGTACTACTAAAAACAGATTAATTGATTGTTCATATCATTACCTGTATTGCTATCATGAGATCTTGCTGTGCAACAAATAGCTGCCGTGTCTGCCTACAGAACCAGCCAATTCAAAGTAGTCAATTGTATCTGAATCACTTAGATGTTTCTGAGAGACATGGCAAGGCATTATATAAATATATATGTTCTTTCCTTTTACAATAATCATGGCTAGAAAGGCACAACAGCTCGCATTTATATAACGCTGTTAATATCTCAAGGTGCTTCACAGGAGGTAATTAGACAAAAATTGACACTAAACCAAAAAAAGAGACATCAGAACAGGTGATCAAAATCTTGTGTAAGGCGGTATATTTTAAGGAGCTTCTTAAAGGAAGAGAGAGAGGAGGAAATGTTTAGGAAGGGAATTCCAGAGTGGAATTTTTATGACAAGGGAGGGTGGCCACAGAAGCAAAAAGGTTGAGAACCTCTGACATAGAAAGGCTGCATTGATCAACTTGAGGTCTAGCAAAAGCAAAATGTGCTAGATCTTTCATTATGACTGTCAAATCAGACAAAGGAAGAGCTAATGGTGGTTATTTTTACGAATTTCTGTGGTACCCTGTATTACCCTTCGGTGACTAATCTTGTTCCAACAATCTTGCCTTTAACCAGATTTCAGCACTGTGAACTTAGCAAATCAGATTGCTCCTTTGCAACAGTCTGTCTACAAATACTATTTAACCATTGAAGTGTCAAGTCTTTGCTCATTGCGAAAACTTCTTTATTCAACCGAGCAAGAGTTTATTATAAAATTAGATGCCGAATGATTATCTTCCTTGGCAACAACCTGGCTCTGGTGCTATGACTAAACACCACAGCAGTCGTGCTCCTGTTTGGCACAAACTCTTGTCTGACTCCTTGGGTTGACTCTGTTGAGAAGCCTCTATGTAACGGGCACTAATATACTAGCCAGACATCTGCTCTGCCTTACTTCAAGACTGACAGTGCCACCACTGACTGCACTGCTATTACAATGCATTGCTATGAGGTTCAGAATCGGTGGCAATTCTCCCAGTTTTGTGCAGGATGCATACCTGGGTCAACTAGTCAAATAAAGTGTGATGTAAAAATCAACCTGAGGAGTTGGCCTAATAGGAATATGCATTTTGCAGACGCTGTTCATTGCATTGCTAGCAGAGCCAGCTAAACACAGTTAATTCTTAAATGCAAAAGGACTGCCACTAGCTCATGAAGGAAACAATGCCAGCTGTCAGATTGTTATGTATTAATACTTTGGGGTCACCGGAGACCAGAGGGCGCCGCGGTCGGATGTCATCGGGCTGTACACATGTGACATGTGTGCTTGGTCACCTGTATATAAGCTGGGTGTCTTTGTCACTCAGGCACTCTCGGGCTGGAATAAAGATGGATCAGGTTGCACCTGAGTGAGTTTACAGTAACCAGACTCTTGAGTCATTACAATTGGCGACGAGGTAATTTAAGAACCTTCGCATGTGTCATGTATCCTACTGTTTGTACTACTACAAGGTGTGCCACCAGAGGGCACTGCTGTGGGAGACTTGTAGGTTACCTGTACAGGTGTGCTAGGCCTAGTATAAAAGGAAGGCCACCATGTGTGATCCTCACTCTGGAGTTACATTAAATGGACTAAGGTCACTACAGTTCCAGCACAACACATTGTCTCGTGGAGTCATTATTAGAGCATCTGAAGACAAAACAATTGGCGACGAGATTACGGACCTTCACTCGAAAATGACTAACTTTGGTACGTTGCAGCAGTTTGCCGATGGTGATGATTTGGAAGCCTTTGTGGAGAGGCTCGACCATTTCTTCACAGCAAACGACCTGGCAGGTGATAATCCGGCCACACTGGCTGATAAGCGCAGAGCTATCCTGCTAACCAGTTGTGGGCCCATCGTCTATGGCCTCATCAGGGACTTGCTGGCACCAGCGAAGACAACGACCAAGATGTATGAGAAGTTTGTAACACTGATCCAAGAACAACTCAAGCCCAAAGAGAGCATCCTCACAGCCAGACACCAGTTTTATACACACCGACGGCCCGAAGGCCAGGAGATCGCGAAATATGCTGCAGACCTCTGGAGGCTGGCAGCACCATGTGATTTCGGCGAACACCTCACCAAAACGCTGCGGGATATCTTTGTCATCGGAATCGGCCACGGGGGCCTTCTTCATAAGCTACAGTCTGAGGATACCACAGTCACACTGCAGAAGGCCATCTCCATGAGCCAAGCATTCATGACCTCGACCTGCAGCTCTAGGCGGATGACTCATCAAACCCGGCAAGTACTGTGCACAGAATGGCGCCTTTTAGAGGCTGGACTGTAGAACGTGAATCTTCTCAGGGGAGAGAGAACAGGCCCCCGAGTCCCTTAACTCAGAGTCCGCCGAGGGGAGCTAATCGAGTAGCACCATGCTGGTGTTGCAGAGGGAATCACAGGGCTCACCAGTGCCGTTTTAAAGACTATATATGTAAAGGCTGCAGCACAAAGGGCCACCTTGAGTGAATGTGTAAAAGAAATATGTTGCTGAGGAGTCTGCAGATGGCCATGAATCCAGCACGGATTATGAAGTCAGAGAGGCAGCTCAGCCCACGATGAGGTATATAGCATGTTTACCTGCACCACCGAATGTTCTCCATTGAGGATGGAAGATGAGATAAATGGCGTTCCAGTCTTCATGGAAGTGGACAGGGGGGCGAGCCAGTCAGTAATGAATCAAGAAGCCTTTGAGAGGCTATGAGACAATCAGGCTGAACGACCCAAGTTGGTCCCGGTTCAGGCAAAGCTGCGCACCTACACCGATGAACTTATCCCAGTCGTTGGTAGTGCGAATGTTAAGGTACTCCATGATGGCGCGGTGCACAAGTTACCCCTGTGGATTGTTGCAGGAGATGGACCAATGCTACTCGGAAGAAGGTGGATGGAGAAGATCCATTGGAGCTGAGAAGATTTCATCCCTCCAGCGATCGATGTCTCCCGCACTCAGAAGCAAAGCATACCCCCACCTGAGGTTGGATCCGGTACCAGAGAGCAGACCAGCACAGCACCCGAGGCACAGACAGCTCAGCACGACTGCGTGGAGATGATCCAGCTGAGACGACCCGAACGCACCTTCCAGGTTCCAGTGGCAGAACTCCAGAGGAAAAAAATCGGACCCAGAGGCAGCTTCCCAGCTTTGGTGGCAGAACCCGGGGAGAAGAGGATCACAGCAGTCGACATCGTGGATGGAAGAAAGATGGCGCCCAAACCACGAGGTGAGGCGCTGAAGAAAAAGATGGCGGCAGCCGGACCACGAGGTGCAGCGCTGATGGAGCAACACGTGGCACCAAGCGAAGAAGAGGATGGGGGTAAAGATATCAAGGCTCTCTTAAAGGAGGCCCACAACTCACCACACTTAAAGGGACAGTTCTACACTCTCAATCAATGTAACAGCAACTGTGAGTTAGATATAAAATGTGCAATTGATGATCAGAGTTGTGTACATGCAATAAGCAAGGAAAAGTCACGCAATTGCAATCATGTAAAATGTGTAATTGATGATCAGAGTTGTGTACATGTAATAAGCAAGGAAAAGTTGCGCGATTGTGATCGAAGCTACAGGCTATTTACAATAAGTAATGAAACGTTGTGTGATGTAGGATTTCAACTGCATACAGTCAATGCAGCGGGTAAACACCCATAGGAAGCACACAGGTCCAGCAAGCTACCCAATGCTGTAGCCTGCATCCCTGGGACCAGAGTGATGCACCACGGAGTGTGGCCACAAGCAGTTAATATATACAAGCTGCAGAGCAAGCGATCTCAGGAGGGCAACGACACCGGTATCGATACCCTGCCCCTGATTGGCTCCACCTCTCAGGCACCCGATGGCACCAACCGCCATGAGCCTGAAAGAGCAAACTGCGCTAAGGCGCAGCCCCCAGACCCTATCGCCACCTAGGCTACATCTGGGAATGAAGGGTCACCCGCAATGGTTCTCCCAAATGGGACTGGGACCAGCCAGGATCGCAAACCAAATAATGCCCAGGCAAGCGAGTCAGCAGTTCCCTGTGCACTGCTAGGCGACTGCTCCTCAGGGAGCAACAGCGACCCGGGGCACAAGGAGAGGACAGGGAGGTCACAGGCATCTGTGAACCTGCCCTACGCTAGAAGCAACAGCAAAAGCCCCGAGAGCAGGTAACTTGAGCCAACCGGGTTCTCACTGCCAGAACTGGGCACCGCGCCGCCACCAGACTACCTGGACACCATCCAGCAGTTCTGGCACTAGTTTGTCCTCACACGCCGGTGCTGACCCCAGCACTGACTCTAAGTATATTCCAAGTATGTACCTCACCATCCAAATGTACTTACCTCACCACGGTACCACAAATGCAATAATGTAAATACAAATTTTTTTTGGACTTGAATGTATATGAATGTAATGAGCCAACGGCACAATCTGTATGTGGGGTGGGGGGAGAGAATGAAGTGGCCATGAACGCACAAACAGAAACCACCAGCAACTCTACTGTCAACGAAACACCACTTACTCACCCAAGATGGAAATGACCCTCCAAGGGTCAACCATATATAGCTAAGCCCAGAGCACAGTCAATGCAAAGGCGATTTGCACAAAGGACTTGGGGGAGAGTGATGTCGTGGTTACTGCTTGTACTATGACAAGGTGTGCCACCAGAGGGCACTGCTATGGGAGACTTGAAGGTTACTTGTGTAGGTGTGCCAGGCCTAGTATAAAAGGAAGGCCACCATGTGTGATCCTCACTCTGAAGTTACATTAAATGGACTAAGGTCACTACAGTTCCAGCACAACACATTGTCTCGTGGAGTCATTATTAGAGCATCTGAAGACATAACAGTATGCACAATGGGCACGGTTGGAATCCTGGAGCGATTCGTGGAGGGCGACGATTGGGCGGATTTTGTCGACTGCCTGGATCAGTATTTTGTGGCCAACGGCATGGAGGCAGAGGCCTACGCAGTTAAGTGCAGGGCAGTTCTCCTCACCGTTTGTGGTCCGAAGAATCTTCTCTCGCCTGTACATCCGACGGAAAAAGGGTACAGGGAATTGTGTACTTTGGTAGGTAACCATCCGAAGCCACAAGAGAGGATTATCATATCACACTACCATTTCTACACACATGTTCGTGCTGAGAGCCAGGTCGTGTTGGGATTTGTCGCCGACCTGCGACGTCTTGCTGAGTCATGTAAGTTCGGGAACATGCTGGAAGACATGCTGCGTGATGTCTTCGTGATAGGCATCAGCCATTATGCAATCCTCAGGAAGCTGTTGGCTGCAAAGGTGCTGGATTTGAAAAAGGCCATCGCGACTGCCCAGGCATGCATGACAACGGATGATAACTTGAGGCAGATATCATCGACGAGTCGGAGTTCCACGGCAAGTACTGTAAACAAGATGGCGTCATTTTCGGGCAGAGCTGCTTATGCAAAACCTGCCGCTGCTCAGAGCCCGCCAACTGGTTCGAGCCAGATTTCACCCTGTTGGCATTGTGGGGGCAATCATCGGCCTCATCAGTGTCAGTTTAGACAAATAGTCAGGAAATGGTGTTAGGGAAATTGAAGGGACTGAAGGCTGATAAATCCCCAGGGCCTGATAGTCTGCACCCCAGAATACTTAAGGAAGTGGCCCTAGAAATAGTAGATGCATTGGTGGTCATTTTCCAAAATTCCATGGATTCTGGATCAGTTCCTATGGATTGGAGGGTAGCTAATGTAACACCCCTTTTTAAAAAAGGAGGGAGAGAGAAAACAGGGAATTATAGACCGGTTAGCCTACCATCAGTAGTGGGGAAAATGTTGGAATCAATTATTAAGGATGAAATAGGAGCGCATTTGGAAAGCAGTGACAGGATCGGTCCAAGTCAGCATGGATTTATGAAAGGGAAATCATGCTTGACAAATCTTCTAGAATTTTTTGAGGATATAACTAGTAGAGTGGATAAGGGAGAAGAGGTAGAAGTGGTGTGTTTGGACTTTCAAAAGGCTTTTGACAAGGTCCCACACAAGATTAAGGCACATGGTATTGGGGGTAATGTATTGACGTGGATAAAGAAATGGTTGGCAGACAGGAAGCAAAGAGTGGAAATAAATGGGTCCTTTTCAGAATGGCAGGCAGTGACTAGTGGGATGCTGCAGGATTCAGTGCTGGGACCCCAGCTATTTACAATATACATTAATGATTTAGACAAAGGAATTGAATGTAATATCTCCAAGTTTGCAGATGTCACTAAGCTGAGTGGCAGTACGAGCTGCGAGGAGGATGTTAAGAGGTTGCAAGGTGACTTGGACAGGTTAGGTGAATGGGCAAATGCATGGCAGATGCAGTATAATGTGAATAAATGTGAGGTTATCCACTTTGGTGGCAAAAACACGAAGGCAGATTATTATCTGAATCGTGTCAGATTAGTAAAAGGAGAGGTGCAACGAGACATGGGTGTCATGGTACTTCAGTCATTGAAGGTAGGCATGCAGGTACAGCAGGCAGTAAAGAAAGCAAATGGCATGCTGGCCTTCATAGCGAGGGAATTTGAGTATAGGAGCAGGGAGGTCTTGCTGCAGTTGTACAGGGTGAGACCACACCTTGAATATTGTGTGCAGTTTTGGTCTCCTAATCTGAGGAAGGACATGCTTGCTATTGAGGGAGTGCAGCGAAGGTTCACCAGACTGATTCCCGAGATGGTAGGAATGACATATGAAGAAAGACTGGATCGCCTAGGCTTATATTCACTGGAATTTAGAAGAATGAGAGGGGATCTCATAGAAACGTATAAAATTGACGGGACTGGACAGGTTAGATGCAGGAAAAATGTACCCAATGTTGGGGAAGTCCAGAACCAGGGAACACAGTCTAAGGATAAGGGGTAAGCCATATAGGACAGAGATGAGGAGAACATTTTTCACCTAGAGAGTTGTGAACCTATGGAATTCTCTGCCATAGAAAGTTGTTGAGTCCAGTTCGTTGGACATATTCAAAAGGGAGTTAGATGAGGCCGTTAAACTAAAGAGATCAGGGGCTATGGAGAGAAGGCTGGGGTGGGGTACTGAGATTAAATGATCAGCCATGATCATATTGAATGGCGGTGCAGGCTCGAATGGCTGAATGGCCTGCTCCTGCACCTATTTTCTATGTTTCTATACTCATGCAATGGCTGTTCAAAAGTGGGGCATCTTCACAGGATGTGTCCACAACGGAGCAAGCGTGGTGTGGCTCAACACGTGGTTGATGAGGACCAGTTCAGTGATGGCCCGGATGCGCAACCCGAGGAAGAAGTGAATGGACTGTATTCGTTCCTGAGCAAGAGCCAGCCGATAGTCATTAATGTGAAGCTGAATGGCGTGCTTGTATTAATGGAGCTGGACACGGGTGCGAGCCAGTCGATAATGAGCCAATGGGCATTCGACAAGCTGTGGGACACTAAGGCTGCGAAACTGAAGCTGAGTCCAGTCAATGCCAGGTTGCGTACTTACACTAAGGAACTCATACCGGTGCTCGGCAGTGCAGCAATCGATGTGTCATATGACGGTGTAGTTCACGAGCTACACTTATGGATCATCTCAGGTAATGGTCCAATGCTGTTCGGCAGGAATTGGCTTGAGAAAATCAAGCTGAACTGGAATGATGTCAAGATGTTGCCCTCGGTGGATGATACTTCGTGTACTCGAGTATTGAAAAACTTTCCTTCTTTGTTTGAACTGGGCATTGGTAATTTTATGGGAGCCAAGGTGCAGATTCACCTGGACTCCAATGCAAGGCCTGTCTATCATAAAGCTCAGTCTGTTCTGTACATGATGAGGGAGAAGGTTGAAATTGAGCTTGACAGACTCCAGCGTGAAGGGATCATATCACCGGTCGAGTTTAACGAGTGGGCTAGTCCCATTGTTCCTGTGTTGAAGAGTGATGGCACTGTCAGGATTTGTGGAGACTACAAGGTTACGATTAACCAATTTTTGAAACAAGATCAGTATCCGTTACCGAGGACTGATGACCTGTTCGCCATGCTAGCTGGTGAAAAGTCATTCAGGAAACGTGATCTAACGTTGGCCTATATGACCCAGGAGCTTGTCGACACTTCGTAGAAACTCACCTGCATCAACACACATAAAGGACTGTTCTTCGTTTGGCTGCAGCCATATTTCAGAGGAATATGGAGAATTTACTAAAGTCTGTTCCTACTTTAAGGGTTAATCCCTTTTAAACCATTTCAAGGTTGCTGTAAATTACTAGTGATAATTTTTAGTAGGTTCTAAAGGTAAAATAAGATTACAAGTTTAAGTAAAACTGAAATATTAAACAGATAGGATTCTTGTAGGTTTATGCAGAGACAAACAAGCAAGCTAGCTTAGTTAATTGGCCGGCTAATAAAAAGAGGAAATTAACACAATAGTAAGGAATGACATTAGCTTGGATGATGTGGAATCTGTATGGGTGAAGCTACATAATACCAAAGGGCAGAAAACGCTAGTGGGAGTTGTGTACAGGCCACCAAACAGTAGTAGTGAGGTTGGGGACAGCATCAAACAAGAAATTAGGGATGCGTGCAATAAAGGTACAGCAGTTATCATGGGCGACTTTAATCTACATATTGATTGGGCTAAACAAACTGGTAGCAATGCGGTGGAGGAGGATTTTGTGGAGTGTATTGAGGATGGTTTTCTAGACCAATATGTCGAGGAACCAACTAGAGGTATGGCCATCCTAGACTGGGTGATGTGTAATGAGAAAGGACTAATTAGCAATCTTGTTGTGCGAGGTCCCTTGGGGAAGATAGGCCATAATATGGTAGAATTCTTTATTAAGATGGAGAGTGACACAGTTAATTCAGAGACGAGGGTCCTGAACTTAAAGAAAGGTAACTTTGATGGTATGAGACGTGAAGTGGCTAGAATAGACTGGCAAATGATTCTTAAAGGGTTGATGGTGGATAGGCAATGGCAAACATTTAAAGATCACATGGATGAACTTCAACAATTGTACATCCCTGTCTGGAGTAATAATAAAAGGGGGAAGGTGGCTCAACCGTGGCTAACAAGAGAAATTAAGGATAGTGTTAAATCCAAGGAAGAGGCATATAAATTGGTCAGAAAAAGCAGCAAACCTGAGGACTGGGAGAATTTTATAATTCAGCAGAGGAGGACAAAGGGTTTAATTAGGAGGGAGAAAATAGAGTTTGAGAGGAAGCTTGCTGGGAACATAAAAACTGACTGCAAAAGCTTTTATAGATATCAGAAGTGCAAAAGATTAGTGAAGACAAACGTAGGTCCCTTGCAGTCAGATTCAAGTGAATTTATAATGGGGAACAAAGAAATGGCGGACCAGTTAAACAAATACTTTGGTTCTGTCTTCACGAAGGAAATCCTTATTAGGCGGGAAATTGTGTTAGGGAAATTGATGGGATTGAGGCTGATAAATCCCCGCGGCCTGACAGTCTGCATCCCAGAGTACTTAAGGAAGTGGCCCTAGAAATAGTGGATGCATTGGTGATCATTTTGCAACAGTCTATCAACTCGGGATCAGTTCCTATGGACTGGAGGGTAGCTAATGTAACACCACTTTTTAAGAAAAGAGGGAGAGAGAAAACGGTAAATTATAGGCCAGTTAGCCTGACATCAGTAGTAGGAAAAATGTTGGAATCAATTATTAAAGATGAAATAGCAGCGCATTTGGAAAGCAGTGACAGGATCGGTCCAAGTCAACATGGATTTATGAAAGGGAAATCATGCTTGACAAATCTTCTAGAATTTTTTGAGGATGTAACTGGTAGAGTAGACAAGGGAGAACCAGTGGATGTGGTGTATTTGGACTTTCAAAAGGCTTTTGACAAGGTCCCACACAAGAGATGTGCAAAATTAAAGCACATGGTATTGGGGGTAATGTACTGACGTGGATAGAGAACTGGTTGGCAGGCAGGAAGCAGAGAGTCGGGATAAACGGGTCCTTTTCATAATGGCAGGCAGTGACTAGTTGGGTGCCGCAGGGCTCAGTGCTGGGACCCCAGCTATTTACAATATACATTAATGATTTACATGAAGGAATAGAGTGTAATATCTCCAAGTTTGCAGATGACACTAAGCTGGGTGGCGATCTGAGCTGTGAGGAGGATGCTAAGAGGCTGCAGGGTGACTTGGACAGGTTAGGTGAGTGGGCAAATGCATGGCAGATGCAGTATAATGTGGATAAATGTGAGGTTATCCACTTTGGTGGCAAAAACACAAAGGCAGAATATTGTCTGAATGGCGGCAGATTAGGAAAAGGGGAAGTGCAACGAGACCTGGGTGTCGTGGTACATCAGTCATTGAAAGTTGGCATGCAGGTACAGCCGGCGGTGAAGAAGGCAAATGGCATGTTGGCCTTCATAGCTAGGGGATTTGAGCATCGGAGCAGGGACGTCTTACTGCAGTTGTACAGGGCCTTAGTGAGGCCTAACCTGGAATATTGTGTTCAGTTTAGGTCTCCTAATCTGAGGAAGGATGTTCTTGCTATTGAGGGAGTGCAGCGAAAGTTCACCAGACTGATTCCCGGGATGGCAGGACTGACATATGAGGAGAGACTGGATTGACTGGGCCTGTATTCAGTGGAGTTTAGAAGGATGAGAGGGGATCTCATAGAAACATATAAAATTTTGACGGGACTGGACAGGTTAGATGTAAGAAGAATGTTCCTGATGTTGGGGAAGTCCAGAACCAGGGGACATAGTCTAAGGCAGTGGTTCTCAACCAGTGTTCCACGGCACATTGGTGTGCCATGAACCCTTCACAGGTGTGCCGCCAAATTGTGTAAAAGTATGGTGGACTTTAGCTGATTTCACAATGAAACACAAACCATTTAACTCTGAAACAGAAGGAGAGGGGGAGAGAGAGAGACAGACAGACACACATGTCATCTATTATATGTATGACGCCACTGCTGTAGTAAACATTGCCAATATGGACAAATAACTATCTATTTATCTCTACTATTATCAGAGTGGTACAAGTAATAATGACAAGAGACAACACACACAAAAAATTTAAATGTCCATACTCAGAACAAACTCCTTTGGCAAAATTTGTTTCCTTTGAGTACTCGACACCCCACCCCACCGCCCCCCCACTCCCTTAGTCCCTCCCATTACTGATAGAGAAGTGCGAGTGCCTACCATCGAATGAGACTGTGTGTGTGTATATTTGCGTTTGTGTGTGTATGTGCGTCTGTACCAAGTGCGTAGCCAGGGGGGACACTTGGGCCATGGTCACCCCCAATCCAAAATAATAGTATTAAATTGTTCATGTGAAAAGCTTAAAATTTGATGATTAATTTGGATGAAAGAAATGAAAGACGAGTCTAACACATATGCAGTAAAAAGTGTCGTTTTTATAATAAAATGTCAAAAACTATTTAATTACATTTAACCACATTCTTATTCATATTTTGTTATTTTTGTTTATTGATCTGCAGCTTGATGTATGGCCGGGACTGGCGGCATCTTTGACGCTTTGACCTGATATAGCGCCAATTAGCGGCTCCTTTGATGTATGCGGCATCCAATTTGACCTGGCCTAGCCGCCCTAGCGGTTCCTTTGATTTTTGAGAGTTGGCTTTTAGCATATTTTGACCATAGTCAAAATCAAAACTTCCTGTTCAACTCTAGGTTCGTTTCTGTCTGGACTCTCTGGAGTTTGGAAATTGGAAGACTCAGTTTGTGTCTGTCTGGAGTTTGGATCATTCAGACGAAAAAAGTTTGTCCCCCACAATGGATAAATTCATCATAAGAAAACACCAAACTGAGCAAGGAGATATCAATGACAGTGCCACTACAAGTGGCATTAGTAGGCCTACAACCAACGGCAGTACAAACGATGCTGAACCAAATCCTAAAAAATCCAAAATTCATCGTCAATATATGGAGGATTATTTGCGGTTCGGTTTTTCATCGACAGGAGACGAAGAATGCCCCATTCCACTGTGTGTTGTGTGCGGTGAAAAACTGTCGAACAGTGCAATGGTTCCCAATAAAGTGAAACGTCATTTTACTACGAAACATGCACATCTTACAACAAAAGATCAGAATTATTTTCGGAGATTGATGGCAACGCAATATTTTGAATAAAATGTTAAGGTGTCAGATAAGGTTCAAATTGCTTGTTATGAAGTTGCTGAATTAATACAGAAAATGAAGCCTCGTACTATAGCTGTGTCACTTACTTTGCCAGCATGTTGTAAATTTGTCAAAATAATGCTTGGTGATGAAGCGGAACAAGAAATTGCAAAAATTCTGCTGTCTGACAATATAATTTGGAGAAGGATAAATGATATGTCATCTAACATTGAAGAAAATGTAGTTGAGAAACTTACAAACTCGAATTTTGCTTTGCAAATCGACAAGTCCGCCGACATTAGTGGTAAAGCACAATTATTAGCATTTGTTCACTTCATTCATGAAAATGAGATATTGAACCAATTTCTGTGCTGTAGAGAACTTCCAGAAAATAATAGAGGTCAAAACATATTTGATTCTGTGAATTCATATTTAGAAGACTTGAAAATTTCATGAGACTCGTGTGTTGGAATCTTCACGGACGGTACTCCATCTATGGTGGGATGTGTTAAAGGATTCATTACGCTTGCGAAAAAACATAATCTAAATATATTATTCACCCATTGCTTTTTGCATATGGAAGCACTTGTTGCAAAGACATTACCGCTAGAATTTAAATCTGTGTTAGATCAAGTTGTTAATATTGTAAATTATATAAACTCAAGACCTTTAAAAACTCGCTTGTTTAAACAGCTCTGCAAAGCTATGGATGCACAGCACGAATGTTTACTTTTGCATAGAGAGTGAAGATGGCTTTCAAGTGGAAAAGTCTTATGTCGTATATTTGAACTTAAAGAAGAATTGTCAGTATTTTTTGAAAAAAAAGGAAACGATACCTTTTGCAAATACGTAAAGAATGAAATGTGGTGTCCTAAGTTAGTATATTTGGTAGGTATATTTACTTATCTTAACAGCGTTAATACCAGTATGCAAGGGCGAAGTAAAAACATTCTCACCTCTACAGACAAGCTATTAGCTTTTCAGAAAAAAATTTCTATCTGGAAAAAGAGAGCAACAGAAAAAAATCTTGAAATGTTCCCTTTGATGCCAAATCACAATATTAAAAAGGTTGCTCCTATCATGATAGAGCATTTGGAGACAACATCAAAAAATATTTTCCATCTTTGGATGTGGAGAAGTATGATTGGGTAAGAAATCTATTTTCTCCAATTAGTATGTTAGATTTTGAATTTACATTGCCAGAATAAGAAGAAGAATTGACTTCTATATCTATAGACCGCGGTCTTAAAATGAAACATTCAGATATGTCTCTTGACTTCTATCAAAGAAGATTATCCTACAATATCAAAATAAGCCTTGATAATTCGGATGCAGTTTTCATCATTAGGATTCTCAACTCTTACGAACATAAAATGCAAAAAACGGGAAAAACTTTGCGAACTTGAACACGAAATGAGAGGCGCCTTATCAGTTATACGTCCTAATATTAGTGACATAACTAAAAAACGTCAGGCTCAAGTATCACATTAAAATACTAATTAATCTGTAATTAATGTGAGGAATTATTATTATAGTTTATTATATTATTGTTACTTTCAGAATAAAAAATAATTAATAACATACATGTGTACAATGTTGTATATCTTCATATACTATGATTAATAAAATGTTTTTTAAATTTTCTGAAACTTGCTTCTTTTTTAACGCGTGTTCACCTTTTAATCCCTTCAAGTGTGCTGCCAAAAATTCTAGTATTTGAAAGTGTGCCGCGAACACAAAAAGGTCGAGAACCACTGGTCTAAGGATAAGGGGTAAGCCATTTAAGACTGAGATGAGGAGAAACTTCTTCACTCAGAGAGTTGTTAACCTGTGGAATTCTCTACCGCAGAGAATTGTTGATGCCAGTTCATTGGATACATTCAAGAGGGAGTTAGATATGGCCCTTACGGCTAAAGGGATCAAGGGGTATGGAGAGGAAGCAGGCGAGGGGTACTGAGGTGAATGATCAACCATGATCTTATTGAATGGTGGTGCAGGCTCGAAGGGCCAAATAGCCTACTCCTGCAACTAGTTTCTATGTTTCTATGTTCCTAAACAGGCCAGTGGTGAGTCAGCTAGGAACAGTATAAAAAGAGAGGGCTTTGTGCAGACCTGCACGGAGTGCAACAGCAGCTCAGAGTGTAAAGGTAAGAGTTTGGTAAGTGGGAGAGTTCGGGTAAGTGGGATTGGGAGGTGTTGCTTTGTCTTGTTTTCCCACCAGTGCTGACTCCCCGACCCGGGAGGAAAAGAAAACAAAATGTGACGTCACAGCCAAGACAGTAAGTGATTGGCTGGTTGATTGGTGAGTAGTCTTTCTTTTTTTCTTATCTTATCAGTAAGAAACCTTTGGCATTGTTGCCAAATTAGGTTATTTTAAGAAACATAGAAACATAGAAACATAGAAAATAGTGCAGGAGAAGGCCATTCGGCCCTTTGAGCCTGCACCGCCATTCAATAAGATCATGGCTAATCATTCCCTCAGTATCCCTTTACTGCTTTCTCTCCAAACCCCTTAATCCCCTCAGCCGTAAGGGCCATATCTAACTCCCCTTTGAATATATCCAATGAACTGGCATCAACAACTCTCTGCGGCAGGGAATTCCATAGGTTAACAACGCTCTGAGTGAAGAAGTTTCTCCTCATCTCAGTCCGAAATGGCCTACCCCTTATCCTAAGACTATGTCCCCTGGTTCTGGACTTCCCCAACATCGCGAACATTCTTCTCGCATCTAACCTGTCCAGTCCCGTCAGAATCTTGTACGATTCTATGAGATACCTTCTCATCCTTCTAAACTCCATTGACTAAAGGCCCAGTTGATCCAGTCTCTCCTCATTTGACAGTCCAGCCATCCCTGGAATCAGTCTGGTGAACCTTCGTTGCACTCCCTCAATAGCAAGAATGTCCTTCCTCAGATTAGGAGACCAAAACTGAACACAATATTCCAGGTGAGGCTACGCGAAGGCCCTGTACAACTTCAGTAAGACCTCCCTGCTCCTATACTCAAATCCCCTAGCTATGAAGGCCAACATACCATTTGCCTTCTTCACTGCCTACTGTACCTGCATGCCCACTTTGAGTGACCGATGAACCATGACACCCAGATCTCGTTGCACCTCCCCTTTTCCTAATCTGCCGCCATTCAGATAATATTTTGCCTTCATGTTTTTGCACGCAAAATGGATAACCTCACATTTATCCACTGCCATGCATTTGCCCACTCACCTAACCTGTCCAAGTCACCCTGCAGCCTTTTAGCGTCGTCCTCACAGTTCACACCGCACACCGCCACCCAGTTTAGTGTCATCCGCAAACTTGAAGATATTACACTCAATTCCTTCATCTAAATCGTTAATGTATATTGTAAAGAGCTGGGGTCCCAGCACTGAGCCCTGCGGCACTCCATTAGTCATTGCCTGCCATTCTGAAAAGGACCCGTTTATCCCGACTCTCTGCTTTCTATCTGCCAACCAGTTCTCTATCCACATCAGTACATTACTCCCAGTACCATGCACTTTGATTTTGCACACCAATCTCTTGTTCGGGACCTTGTCAAAAGCCTTTTGAAAGTCCAAATATACCACATCCACTGGTTCTCCCTTGTCCACTCTGCTAGTTACATCTTCAAAAAATTCCAGAAGTTTCGTCAAGCATGATTTCCCTTTCATGAATCCATGCTAACTTGGTCCGATCCTGTCACTGCTTTCCAAATGCTCTGCTATTTCATCCTTAATGATTGATTCCAACATTTTCTCCACTACTGATGTCAGGCTAACTGGTCTATAATTACCCGTTTTTGCTCTCCTCCTTTTTTAAAAAGTGGTGTTACATTAGCTACCCTCCAGTCCATAGGAACTGATCCAGAGTTGATAGACTGTTGGAAAATGATCACCAATGCATCCACTATTTCTCGGGCCACTTCCTTAAGTACTCTGGGATGCAGACTATCAGGCCTGGGGATTTATCAGACTTCAATCCCATCAATTTCCCTAACACAATTTCCCACCTAATAAGGATATCCTTCAGTTCCTCCTACTCACTAGACCCACTGTCCCCTAGTACATTCGGAAGGTAATTTGTCTCTTCCTTTGTGAAGACAGAACCGAAGTATTTGTTCAATTGATCTGCCATTTCTTTGATCCCCATTATAAATTCACCTGAATCCAACTGCAAGGGACCTACGTTTGTCTTCACTTATCTTTTTCTCTTCACATATTTATAGAAGCTTTTGCAGTCAATTTTTATGTTCCCTGCAAGCTTCCTCTCGTACTCTATTTTCCCCTCTTAATTAAACTCTTAGTCCTCCTCTGTTGAATTCTAAATTTCTCCCAGTCCTCAGGTTTGTTGCTTTTTCTTGCCAATTATATGCCTCTTCCTTGGCTTCAACATTATCCTTAATTTCCCTTGTTAGCCATGGTTGAGCCACCTTCCCCATTTTATTTTTACTCCAGACAGGGATGTACAATTGCTGAAGTTCATCCATGTGATCTTTAAATGTTTGCCATTGCTTATACACCATCAACTCTTTAAGTATCCTTTGCCAGTCTATTCTAGCCAATGCACGCCTCATACCGTCGAAGTTACCTTTCCTTAAGTTCAGGACCCTAGTTTCCGAATTAACTGTGTCACTCTCCATCTTAATAAAGAATTCTACTATTTTAAGTTATGGCAGGAGAGCCCAGCCCGTGTTATGCTCCTCCTGTGCCATGTGGGAAATCAGGAACGCTTCCAGTGTCCCTGACGACTATGTGTGCAGGATGAAAATCCAGTTGCAGCTCCTGTTAGACCGCATGACAACACTGGAGCTGCGGATGGATTCACTCTGGAGCAGGCGCGATGCTGAGGATGTCGTGAATAGCACGTTCAGTGAGTTGGTCACACTGCAGATAAAGATTACAAAGGCAGATCGGGGATGGGTGAACATCAGGCAGAGCAGGAGTAGAAAGGCAGTGCAGGAATCTCCTGCAGTCATCTCCCTCCAAAACAGATATACGCTTTGGATATTGTTGGGGAAGTTGGCTCACCAGGGCACCATGGGTGGCTCTGCAGCATAGGAGGGCAGGAAAAAGAGTGGGAGAGCTATAGTGGTAGGGGCATCTATTGTAAGGGGGATAGATAGGTGTTTCTGCGGTCGCAACCGAGACTCCAAGATGGTATGTTGCCTCCCTGGTGCAAGGGTCAAGGATGTGTCAGAGCGGCTGCAGGGCATTCTGGAGGGGGAGGGTGAACAGCCAGTTGTCGTGGTGCATATAGGTACCAACGATATAGAAAAAAATGGGATGAGGTCCTACAAGCTGAATTTAGGGAGCTAGGAGTTAAATTAAAAAGTAGAACCTCAAAGTTAGTAATCTCAGGATTGCTACCAGTGCCACGTGCTAGTCAGAATAGAAATAGCAGGATAGCTCAGATGAATACGTTGCTTGAGGAGTGGTGCAAGAGGGAGGGATTCAAATTCCTGGGACATTGGAACCGGTTCTGGGGGAGGTGGGACGAGTACAAACCAGACGGTCTGCACCTGGGCAGGACCAGAACTAATGTCCTAGGGGGAGTGTTTGCTAGTGCTGTTGGGGAGGGGTTAAACTAATATGGCAGCTGGATGGGAACCTATGCAGGGAGACAGGCAAATAAAATGTGGGCAGAAGCAAAGGATAGAAAGGAGAATAGTAAAAGTGGAGGGCAGAGAAACCCAAGGCAAAAATCAAAAAGGGCCACATTACAGCAAAATTCTAAAGGGACAAAGTGTTAAAAAGACAAACCTGAACACTCCGTGCCTCAATGCGAGGAGTATTCGTAATAAGGTGGATGAATTAACTATGCAGGCAGCTATTAATGATTATGATATAATTGGGATTACAGAGACATGGCTCCAGGGTGACCAAGGCTGGGAACTCAACATCCAGGGGTATTCAACATTCAGGAAGGATAGACAGAAAGGAAAAGGAGGTGGTGTAGCGCTGCTGGTTAAAGAGGAAATTAATGCAATAGTAAGAAAGGGCATTAGCTTGGATGATGTGGAATCTGTATGGGTAGAGCTGCGGAATACCAAAGGGCAGAAAACGCTCGTGGGAGTTGTGTACAGACCACCAAACAGTAGTAGTGAGGTTGATGATTGCATCAAACAAGAAATTAGGGATGCGTGCAATAAAAATACAGTAGTTATCATGGGCGACTTTAATCTACATATAGATTGGGCTAACCAAGCTGGTAGCAATGCGGTGAGGGGGATTTCTTGGGGTGTATTAGGGATGGCTTTCTACACCAATTTGTGGAGGAACCAACTAGAGAGCTGGCCATCCTAGACTGGGGGTTGTGTAATGAGAGAGGACTAATTAGCAATCTTGTTGTGCGAGGCCCCCTGGGGAAGAGTGACCATAATATGGTGGAATTCTTAATTAAGATGGAGAGTGAAAGTGTTAATTCAGAGACTAGGGTCCTGAAATTAGGGAAGGGTAACTTCGATGGTATGAGACGTGAATTGGCTAGGATAGGCTGGCAAATGATACTTAAAGGGTTAACAGTGGATAGGCAATGGCAGACATTTATAGACTACATGGATGAACTTCAACAATTATACATTCCTGTCTGGAGTAAAAATAAAAAGGGGAAAGTAGCTCAACCGTGGCTAACAAGGGAAATTAGGGATAGTGTTAAATCCAAGGAAGAGGCATATAAATTGGCCAGAAAAAGCAGCAAACCCGAGGACTGGGAGAAATTTAGAATTCAGCAGAGGAGGACAAAGGGTCCAATTAGGAAGGGGGAAATAAAGTATGAGAGGAAGCTTGCAGGGAACATAAAAACTGACTGCAAAAGCTTCTGCAGATATGTGAAGAGAAAAAAATTAGTGAACACCAATGTAGGTTCTTTGCAGTCAGAATTTATAATGGGGAACAAAGAAATGGCAGACCAATTGAACAAATCCTTTCCATCTGTCTTCACTAAGGAAGCCATAAATAACCTTCCGGAAATACTAGGGGTACGAGGGTATCGTGAAAAGGAGGAACTGAAGGAAATCCTTATTAGTCAGGAAATTGTGTTCGGGAAATTGATGGGATTGAAGGCCGATAAATCCCCAGGGCCAGATAGTCTGCATCCCAGAGTACTTAAGGAAGTGGCCCTAGAAATAATGGATGCATTGGTGATCATTTTCCAACATTCCGTTGACTCTGGATCAGTTCCTTTGGACTGGAGGGTAGCTAATGCAACACCACTTTTTTAAAAAGGAGGGAGAGAGAAAACAGGGAATTGGAGACCAGTTAGCCTGACATCGGCGGTGGGAAAAATGTTGGAATCAATTATTAAAGATGAAATAGCAGAGCATTTGGAAAGCAATGACAGGATTGGTCCAAGTCAGCATGGATTTATGAAAGGGAAATCATGCTTGACAAATCTTCTAGAATTTTTTGAGGATATAACTAGCAGAGTGGACAAGGGAGAACCAGTGGATGTGGTGTATTTGGACTTTCAAAAGGCTTTTGACAAGGTCCCACACAAGAGATTGGTGTGCAAAATTAAAGCATATGGTATTGGGGGTAATGTTTTGACGTGGATAGAGAACTGGTTGGCAGACAGGAAGCAGAGAGTCGGGATAAACGGGTCCTTTTCATAATGGCAGGCAGTGACCAGTGGGGTACCGCAGGGTTCAGTGCTGGGACCCCAGCTATTTACAATATACATCAATGATTTAGATGAAGGAATCGAAAGTAATATCTCCAAGTTTGCAGATGACACTAAGCTGGGTGGTGGTGTGAGCTGTGAGGAGGAAACATAGAAACATAGAAACATAGAAAATAGGTGCAGGAGTAGGCCATTCGGCCCTTCTAGCCTGCACCGCCATTCAATGAGTTCATGGCTGAACATTCAACTTCAGTACCCCATTCCTGCTTTCTCGCCATACCCCTTGATCCCCCTAGTAGTAAGGACCTCATCTAACTCCTTTTTGAATATATTTAGTGAATTGGCCTCAACAACTTTCTGTGGTAGAGAATTCCACAGGTTCACCACTCTCTGGGTGAAGAAGTTCCTCCGCATCTCGGTCCTAAATGGCTTACCCCTTATCCTTAGACTGTGACCTCTGGTTCTGGACTTCCCTAACATTGGGAACATTCTTCCTGCATCTAACCTGTCTAACCCCGTCAGAATTTTAAATGTTTCTATGAGGTCCCCTCTCATTCTTCTGAACTCCAGTGAATACAAGCCCAGTTGATCCAGTCTTTCTTGATAGGTCAGTCCCACCATCCCGGGAATCAGTCTGGTGAACCTTCGCTGCACTCCCTCAATAGCAAGAATGTCCTTCCTCAGGTTAGGAGACCAAAACTGTACACAATACTCCAGGTGTGGCCTCACCAATGCCCTGTACAACTGTAGCAACACCTCCCTGCCCCTGTACTCAAATCCCCTTGCTATGAAGGCCAACATGCCATTTGCTTTCTTAACCGCCTGCTGCACCTGCATGCCAACCTTCAATGACTGATGTACCATGACACCCAGGTCTCTTTGCACCTCCCCTTTTCCTAATCTGTCACCATTCAGATAATAGTCTGTCTCTCTGTTTTTACCACCAAAGTGGATAACCTCACATTTATCCACATTATACTTCATCTGCCATGCATTTGTCCACTCACCTAACCTATCCAAGTCGCTCTGTAGCCTCACAGCATCCTCCTCGCAGCTCACACTGCCACCCAACTTAGTGTCATCCGCAAATTTGGAGATACTACATTTAATCCCCTCATCTAAATCATTAATGTACAGTGTAAACAGCTGGGGCCCCAGCACAGAACCTTGCGGTACCCCACTAGTCACTGCCTGCCATTCTGAAAAGTACCCATTTACTCCTACTCTTTGCTTCCTGTCTGACAACCAGTTCTCAATCCATGTCAGTACACTACCCCCAATCCCATGTGCTCTAACTTTGCACATCAATCTCTTGTGTGGGACCTTGTCGAACGCCTTCTGAAAGTCCAAATATACCACATCAACTGGTTCTCCCTTATCCACTCTACTGGAAACATCCTCAAAAAATTCCAGAAGATTTGTCAAGCATGATTTCCCTTTCACAAATCCATGCTGACTTGGACCTATCATGTCACCTCTTTCCAAATGCACTGCTATGACATCCTTAATAATTGATTCCATCATTTTACCCACTACCGATGTCAGGCTGACCGGTCTATAATTCCCTGTTTTCTCTCTCCCTCCTTTTTTAAAAAGCTAAGAGGGTGCAGGATGACTTGGACAGGTTAGGTAAGTGGGCAAATGCATGGCAGATGCAGTATAATGTGGATAAATGTGAGGTTATCCACTTTGGTGGCAAAAACAGGAAGACAGAATATTATCTGAATGGTGACAGATTAGGAAAAGGGGAGGTGCAACGAGACCTGGGTGCCATGGTACATCAGTCATTGAAGTCTGGCATGCAGGTACAGCAGGCGGTGAAAAAGACAAATGGCATGTTGGCCTTCATAGCTAGAGGAATTGTGTATATGAGCAGGGAGGTCTTACTGCAGTTTTACAGAACCTTGGTGAGGCCACATCTGGAATACTGTGTTCAGTTTTGGTCTCCTAATCTGAGGAAGGATGTTCTTGCTATTGATGGAGTACAGCGAAGGTTCACCAGATTGATTCCTGAATTGGCAGGGCTGACATATGAGGAGAGATTGGATCAACTGGGCTTGTATCCATTGGGGTTTAGAAGAATGAGAGGGGATCTCATAGAAACATAGAAAATTCTGACGGGATTGGACAGGCTAGAGGCAGGAAGAATGTTCCCGTTGCTGGGGAGTTACAGAACCAGGGGTCACAGTCTAAGAATAAGGGGTAAGCCATTTAGGACCGAGATGAGGAGAAACCTCTTCACTCAGAGAATGGTTGACCTGTGCAATTCTCTCCCACAGAAAGTTGTTGAAGCCAGTTTGTTAGATATATTCAAAAGGGAGTTAGATATGGCCCTTACAGCCAAAGGCAAAGAACTAGTATTAAAACACTCTACCTTAACACACGCAGCATTCGAAATAAAGTAAATGAGTTGACGGCACAAATTATCACAAATGAGTATGACTTGGTGGCCATTACAGGAACGTGGTTGCAGGGTGGCCAAGACTGGGAATTAAACATACAGGGGTATCTGACGATTCGGAAAGATAGACAAGAAGGGAAAGGAGGTGGGGTAGCTCTGTTAATAAAGGATGATATCAGGGCAGTTGTGAGAGACGATATTGGCTCTAATGAACAAAATGTTGAATCATTGTGGGTGGAGATTAGAGATAGTAAGGGGAAAAAGTCACTGGTGTGCGTAGTTTATAGGCCCCCAAATAATAACTTCACGGTGGGGCGGGCAATAATCAAGGGAATAATGGAGGCATGTGAAAAAGGAACAGTAGTAATTATGGGGGATTTTAACCTACATATCGATTGGTCAAATCAAATCGCATGGGGTAGCCTGGAGGAGGAATTCATAGAATGCATACAGGATTGTTTCTTAGAACAGTATGTTACAGAACCTACAAGGGAGCAAGCTATCTTTGATCTGGTCCTCTGTAATGAGACAGGAATAATAAACGATCTCCTCGTAAAAGATTCTCTCGGAATGAGTGATCACAGTATGGTTGAATTTGTAATACAGATTGAGGGTGAGGAAGTAGTGTCTCAAATGAGCATACTATGCTTAAACAAAGGGGACTACAGTGGGATGAGGGCAGAGTTGGCTAAAGTAGACTGAAAATACAGACTAAACGGTGGCACAATTGAGGAATAGTGGAGGACTTTTAAGGAGCTCTTTCATAGTGCTCAACAAAAATATATTCCAATGAAAAAGAAGGGCGGTAAAAGAAGGGATAAGCAGCAATGGATAACCAGGGAAATTAAGGAGAGTATCAAATTAAAAACCAATGCGTATAAGGTGGCCAAGGTTAGTGGGAAAATAGAAGATTGGGAAAATTTTAAACGACAGCAAAGAATGACTAAGAAAGCAATAAAGAAAGGAAAGATAGATTATGAAGGTAAACTTGCGGAAAACATAAAAACGGATCGTAAAAGCTTTCACAGATATATAAAACGGAAAAGAGTGACTAAAGTAAATGTTGGTCCCTTAGAAGATGAGAAGGGGGATTTAATAATGGGAAATGTGGAAATGGCTGAGACCTTAAACAATTATTTTGCTTCGGTCTTCACAGTGGAAGACACAGAAACCATGCCAGAAATTGCTGGTCACAGGAATGTGGGAAGGGAGGACCTGGAGACAATCACTTTCACTAGGCGGGTAGTGCTGGACAGGCTAATGGGACTCAAGCTAGACAAGTCCGCTGGTCCTGATGAAATGCATCCCAGGGTATTAAAAGAGATGGCGGAAGTTATAGCAGATGCATTTGTTATAATCTACCAAAATTCTCTGGACTCGGTGGGGAGGTACCAGCGGATTGGAAAGCAGCTAATGTAATGCCTCTGTTTAAAAAAGGGGGCAGACAAAAGGCAGGTAACTATAGGCCGGTTAGTTTAACATCTGTAGTGGGGAAAATGCTTGAAGCTATCATTAAGGAAGAAATAGCGGGACATCTAAATAGGAATAGTGCAATCAAGCAGACGCAGCATGGATTCATGAAGGGGAAATCATGTTTAACTAATTTACTGGAATTCTTTGAGGATATAACGAGCATGGTGGATAGAGGTGTACTGATGGATTTGGTGTATTTAGATTTTCAAAAGGCATTCGATAAGGTGCCACACAAAAGGTTACTGCAGAAGATAAAGGTACACGGGGTCAGTGGAAATGTATTAGCATGGATAGAAAATTGGCTGGCTAACAGAAAGCAGAGAGTCGGGATAAATGGATCCTTTTCGGGTTGGAAATCGGTGGTTAGTGGTGTGCCACAGGGATTGGTGCTGGGACCACAACTGTTTACAATATACATAGCTGACCAGGAAGAGGGGACAGAGTGTAAATGTAACAAAATTTGCAGATGACACAAAGATTAGTGGGAAAGCGGGTTGTGTAGAGGACACAAAGAGGCTGCAAAGAGATTTAGATCGGTTAAGCGAATGGGCTAAGATTTGGCAGATGGAATACAATGTTGGAAAGTGTGAGGTCATCCACCTTGGGGAAAAAAACAGTAAAAGGGAATATTATTTGAATGGGGAGAAATTACAACATGCTGCGGTGCAGAGGGACCTGGGGGTCCTTGTGCATGAATCCCAAAAAGTTAGTTTGCAGGTACAGCAGGTAATCAGGAAGGCGAATGGAATGTTGGCCTTCATTGCGAGAGGGATGGAGTACAAAAGCAGGGAGGTCCTTCTGCAACTGTATAGGGTATTGGTGAGGCCGCACCTGGAGTACTGCGTGCAGTTTTGGTTGCCTTACTTAAGGAAGGATATACTGGCTTTGGAGGGGGTACAGAGACGATTCACTAGGTTGATTCCAGAGATGAGGGGGTTACCTTATGATGATAGATTGATTAGACTGGGTTTTTACTCGTTGGAGTTCAGAAGGATGAGGGGTGATCTTATAGAAACATTTAAAATAATGAAAGGGATAGGCAAGATAGAGGCAGAGAGGTTGTTTCCACTGGTCGGGGAGACTAGAACTAGGGGGCACAGCCTCAAAATACGGGGGAGCCAATTTAAAACCGAGTTGAGAAGGAATTTCTTCTCCCAGAGGGTTGTGAATCTGTGGAATTCTCTGCCCAAGGAAGCAGTTGAGGCTAGCTCATTGAATGTATTCAAGTCACAGATAGATAGATTTTTAACAAATAAGGGAATTAAGGGTTATGGGGAGCGGGCGGGTAAGTGGAGCTGAGTCCACGGCCAGATCAGCCATGATCTTGTTGAATGGCGGAGCAGGCTCGAGGGGCTAGATGGCCTACTCCTGTTCCTAATTCTTATGTTCTTATGTTCTTATGGATCAAGGGTTGTGGAGAGAAAGCAGGAAAGGGGTACTGGGGTTAAATGATCAGCCATGATCTTATTGAATGGCAGTGTAGGCTCGAAGGGCCAAATGGCCTGCTCCTGCACCTAATTTCTATGTTTCTATTTTTCTATGTTTCTAGAAATGTCAAGATGACATTCTGGTCACAGGTTGCGACACTGCTGAACATCTGAACAATCTTGAAAAAGTCCTACAGCGTCTGGACAAAGTTGGACTCAGGATGAAACGCTCGAAGTGTGTATTCATGGCACCTGAAGTCGAATTCCTCAGGAGGAAGATTGCTGCTGAATGCATCAGGTCCACTGATTCGAAAACCGAGGCCATCAAAAATGCACCCAGGCCTCAGAATTTGACTAAGCTGCATTCGTTCCTTGGGCTACTCAACTACTTTGGTAATTTCTTACCCAGATTGAGCACTTTACTAGAGCCACTACATGTGTTACTAAGAAAAGGCAACAACTGGGTCTGGGGTGCGCCTCAAGGTAGAGCCTTCGGGAAAGCCAAGAATCTGCTATGTTCAAACAAGTTGCTTGTTCATTATGATCCATGTAAGCGTCTTATATTGGCCTGTGGTGCTTCATCATATGGGGTTGGCTGTATACTCCAACAAGCAAATGAATCGGGCAAGCTACAACCTGTTGCGTATGCTTCGAGTCTGTCTAAAGTGGAAAGAGCTTACATTATGGTAGAGAAAGAAGCTTTGGCCTGTGTGTATGGGGTAAAAAAAATGCACCAGTACCTGTTTGGTCTTCATTTTGAACTAGAAATAGATCTCAAGCCACTCATTTCATTGTTTGTGGAAAACAAAGGTATTAATACCAATGCATCGTCCTGCATTCAAAGGTGGGCGCTGACATTGTCTGCCTATGATTATGTCATCTGTCATAGACCTGGTACCGATAAGTGTGCTGATGCACTGAATCTTCTGCCCTTATCCACAACTGAGATGGAGGCGTCTTAACCTGCAGATCTACTGTTAGTAATGGATGCTTTTGAGAGTGAAGGAACCCCTGTCACTGCTCAACAAGTTAGGATCTGGACCAGCCACGACCCTATTTTATCGGTTGTGAAACGGTGTGTACTCAGTGGTGATTGGTCTGCCATACCTATGGAGATGCGTGAGGAGACCAAACCTTACAACTGTCGCAAGGATGAGCTGTCCATTCAGTCAGACTGTTTACTGTGGGATAATCGTGTAATCATGCCGAAGAAAGGTCGAGAAAAATTTGTACGTAAGCTTCATAGCACTCATCCTGGTATTGTCATGATGAAGTCCATTGCTAGGTCTCATGTATGGAGGCCTGGAATTGACTCTGATCTGGAATCATGTGTGCATCAGTGCAATACTTGCATGCAGCTAAGTAAATTACCAGCGGAATCTCCGCTGAGCCTTTGGTTATGGCCATCCAAACCATGGTCGAGGATCCACATTGATTTTGAGGGTCCGTTCTAAGGAAAGATGTTTTTTGTCGCAGTAGATGCATATTCTAAGTGAATATTATGGCATCCAGCATGTCTACAGCTGCTTTTGAGAGCCTTCGTATCATGTTTGCTACTCATAGTTTGCCTGACATTGTTGTGAGCGACAACGGACCTTGTTTCACAAGTCTTGAGTTCCAGGAGTTCATGAAACTCAATGGCATCAGACATATGAGATCAGCTTCATTCAAGCCTGATTCTAATGGTCAAGCAGAGCGTGTCGTTCAAACGATCAAGCAAAGTATAAAATGTATAACTCAGGGCTCACTGCAGAGACGGTTGTCGTGTATATTGCTCAGGTCAAGACTTCATACGCTTACTGGAGTTCTTCCTGCTGAACTACTGATGAAGAGAAATCTCAAGACCAGGCTTTCTTTTGTTCATCCTGATTTGAATGATCATTTGAAAACAGCATCATAGTCAGCAATGGTGTCATGATCGTGTTGCCGTGTCATGTGACATCTCGGTCAATGATCCGGTTTATGTACTGAACTATGGTAAAGGTCCAAAGTGGATCGCCGGCACTGTTACAGCCAAGGAGGGTAACAGAGTGTTTATTGTCATGCTCAAGAATGGGCAAACATGCAGGAAACACCTTGACCAGGTTCAATTGCAGCACACGGATGAACTGGAACCGAGTGAGGAAGATGCAGTCAATGACCAACCAACCATTGTTCACTCATCAGAGGATACTGCTGATATTACTAACTCTGAACCTTCAGTCTCTGATGTGGTCATGACCATTCCCATCAGATCGGCTACTCAGCCCTCAGTCTCAACGGACTCACAACGCTCACCCAGAGCCAAAGTTGAACTGAGACAATCAACTTGTGAGAGGAAAGCCCCAGACCGTCTTAATTTATAAAAAGACTGCTGTTAAGATTTTAAAAGTAGGATGTTGTTATGTATTAATGCTTGGGGGTCACCAGACACCAGAGGGCACTGCGTTCGGAGGTCATCGGGCTGTACACATGTGGCATGTGTGCTTGGTCACCTGTATATAAGCTAGGTGTCTTTGTCACGCAGGCACTCTCGGGTGGAATAAAGGTGGATCAGGTTGCACCTGAGTTTATAGTAACCAGACTCTTGAGTCATTATCATTAGTCTGTATCCTGATGTCATTTGGTGGCCTCCCCTCACAGCTTCCCCTCCCCCATCCCCATTTGAAGTGTACACAGTAAAGTGCAAAAAAGAAGGTTCTGTCACTTACTGACTGAAGTGCATTGAGTAACAGTTTTGACAATTTGTTGAAAAGTCAGTATTCAGTACTCCCACTAACCCTACACCACCTCCCCCCACCCACGTGTATTTTTTTTACAATTAAACATGAACTCACTTCTGATTTGAGTGAAAATGTATCTTGAATCTTTTTAACTGAATTACAGGATCAAAGATATCTTAGAAAGGAAATCAACCTCTTTGAGAGAGATAACTGCCTCCCTTTGCCCTGAACTGACAGCACAGATCTAATCAGGATACACAGTCCTTTCATTTTCAGCCTGTTGCTGCACAGACCACAGAAAGCATGGCAAGTCTGATCTTGCTTTCATTGACTAATCACTATTTGCATTGTCAAGCCATTATTTCCCTGATTACCACGTGTGGATCAAAATTAAAACTGGGCTGCTGATGTATTCTATCTCTGATCCAAAATATGTTTCATGTACAACTTTGCCAATTTATAAGTTGTAGCTAGTACCATTGTCTAGAGTTTAAACTCTTGTATGTTACATATTTTATAGATTAATATCTGCTGTAATTGTATTGTAGATTGATTGAAGTAATGATGTAGATACGAGTCACACCAGATTGTACAGCGACATTAAAGTGTGACTTAATTTTGGTTACTTTGGAATTATTGAATAGGCCTGATCCTTAAGATCTCTTTCTTTATTGTGTTTTGTGAGAAAGTGGGATGTTCTAAATTGCTGTTTTAAAAAAAATCTGATATCCGAGGTGTCTTCATTCTGTAAAGAAAAGACTTACATTTATATAGCACTTTCAGAACTTTCCAAAGCTCCTTACAGCCAATGAAGTACTCTTGAAGCGTAGTCACTTTTCTAATGGAGGAAATGCGGCAGCCAATTTGCACACAGCAAGCTCCCACAAACAGGAAGAAATTAAAGAAAGACTTGCATTTATATAGCGCCTTTCACGACCACCGGACATCTCAAAGCGCATTACAGCCAATGAATTACTTTTGGACTGTAGTCACTGTTGTAATGGAGAAAACATGGCAGCCAATTTGCGCACAGCAAGCTCCCACAAACAGCAATGTGATAATGACCAGATAATCTGTTTTTGTTATGTTGATTGAGGGATAAATATTGCCCAGGACACTGGGGATAACTTCCCTGCTCTTCCACAAAATAGTGCCACGGGATATTTTATGTCCACCTGAGAGAGGTTTAATGTCTCATCTGAAAGATGGCACATCCTACAGCGCAGCACTCCCTCAACACTGCACTGGAGTTTCAGCCTAAATTTTTGTGCTCAAGTCCCTGACGTGGGACTTGGATTCACAACCTTTTGGCTCAGAGGTGAGAGTGCTACCCACTGAGCCACAGCTGAACCAGTAATGAGATAAATGACCAGATAACCTTGGTTGAGGGATAAATATTGACTATGACACCAGTGAGAATTCCGCTGCACTTCTTCAAATAGTGTCATGGGATCTTTTATATTCATCCAAAATACTACACTTTTCACACTGCAGCACTCCCTCAGCATTGCACTGGAGTGTCAACCTAGATTATGTGCTCAAGTCACTGGAGTGGGACTATAAACCCTTCTGACTCAAAGGCAAGTGTGGTACCAATGAGCCACGGCTGACACTTAGCACAGAGGTTGACACGAAGGTTATTGTCTGTAGAAAGGATGGAGACAATGCATGTTCCGAATGGGAAATGAACAGTCGGGAAGCAAAACAGATTGAAGGAATGTAAAGTTATGTATGTTAAATTCTATTAATGCATGAAATGTTTTAAATTTGTGTTTGTTATGATCTCACACTGTGGCACTGATGGTGTGGGTAATTGAGCTCAGCTGTAAACCTCTGAGATGGGCGCCAGCTGTTTCCTCTGTAGCTGACGTTCGTCTTTTCAGACGTTTAAATGGAAAATTTGCCTCAGATCTGTTTCTTTCATGCTATTCGAATTGGAACCACAAGATTTTGATGTAGGGAGGGGCGAGCTTTTGTGCTCAAAGATACGCATGCTGAGGACTGGATTGTTTTTCAAACTTCAGAACATGGTGACATCATCCCACAGGTCGGGTACAGCAGTGTTTAGATACAGATTACAGCATTATGGGAACACAGTTTTCAATATTTTCTCTGATTTATTTATTTTGGGATTTATGCTTTTATTTATCTTAGTTTTGACTAGTGATTTTCTGGGGTGTAGAGAGGGGAGGCGTTATGTGACAATAATTTAGACCAAATGAGAAATCAGTAGCTTTTACTTAGTATGAAAAGTGGTTATAAAAGGGCCTGTAATATAGGCCAGGTGTTGGGAGAGTGGCCTTAGAGCACCAGTGGTCTGAATTTACTTTTTGAAAAGACTGCTGAGTGGCGCTATGAGCTGGTGGCAATGGGATTGAGCCATACAAGACTAGCCATGACAAATTGACCGTTGCATATGCAGAGTCATTGAATTATGACATCATAAGCGGGGAATGTGCCAAGGCCATGCTGCCACCACCACAGTGGGCGGAATTTTCCGTACCTAGGCAGGTCGGGTGTGGGCGGTCGCCGTGACGGGTCGCGACCACGTGTTGATTCCATCCTGCTCCTCAGATCAACTTTGCATTAATGGGGCCTATTAAGACCACCCTGCACTTTACCCGGCCCTATTACATGGTGTGGGTATGACGACGTCATAAATGGCGCGTTTTTAGCAGGGCTATTTAAAGGAGCCATGGCCACATTGCATTTGAAGGTTTATCTAGGAGTGTTCAGGCACTGCACTGGACCATTGGAGTGTTGCAATATTTCCAGAGATGACTGCATAGAGGCAGAGGGCTGCACCCAGCTTCTCCGGTGCCTCCCTCCATCTGCTTCTGGAGGGAGTCAGAACACACAGGGAGGTCTTCTTCCCTTCAAATGGGCCGAAGAGACCTCTGCAGGCGACAAAAGGAGCCTGGCTCCAAATAGCTAAGGAGGTCAATAACAGGTTGTGCGGAGAATCTGGGTGGAGTGCTGCAAACATTTCCGGTACACTCAAAGTAAAGGATGAAACTGAGTACTGTGTACAATGAGCAAGTGTGACCTTAGCTCCTTTAATAAGACTCTAGAGTGCAGGTACCGTGTGGGTGACCTGGTTATATACCGTGCTCCCAAGGGATGCTGGGATTCCTTGGGACTCCAACAGGTGGGCCCTCTAGTGGTTAGGTGTCATACAGGTTACAAGGAGTTAAATACATAACTTCACTCCCCCGTGAAGCCAACAGTACACTTATTTACAAGGGTGAGATGACCTGGGGCTTTTCGCTCCCTTGTCGATCGTCTCGGTACAAATGCGGGTGTGGGTGAGTTGGTCAGTTCTTCACTGGGCTGTTGGGCAGCCAGCCTTGCCGGGGATGATGAGCTCGGCTTTGTGGTCAACCATGATGTCAGTTGCCACTTGTGTGTATGTTGGAGGGTCAAAGTTGGTGGTGTCTTCTTCGGGTTGATCGTGGCTGTTGGTGAACCACAATTTGATTTGGTCCAAATATTTTCTGTGCGTTTGTCCATTGGCCAATTTGACCTGAAGCACCCTACTCCCCTCTTTGGCTGTGACCGTGCCAGTGAGCCATTTGGGACCATTTCCATAAATGAGCACAAACACAAGATCATTGATCTCAACATCGTGTGACAAATTTACGCGGTCATGGTACACACTTTGTTGATGTCGCTTGCCCTCCACATGATCATGGAGATCAGGGTGGACAAGAGACAGCCTTGTTTTGAGCACCCTTTTCATGAGCAGCTCTGCTGGGAGAAGCCCGGTGAGTGAGTGGGGTCTGGTGCGGTAGGTGACCAGCACTCGGGACAACCGGGTCTGCAGGGAGCATTCCAATACTCGCTTCAAGCTTTGCTTGATGGTCTGAACTGCCCGTTCTGCCTGGCCGTTGGATGCGGGCTTGAACGGGGCAGATATGTTGCGGGTCATGAATTCCTTGAATTCAGCACTGGTGAAGCACGGCCCATTGTCGCTGACTAGGACATCAGGCAAGCTGTGCGTGGCTCATAGGCTTTCAATAGTGGCCGTGGAAGTGCTTACAGACATTATTGCACATTCAATCCATTTTGAGTAAGCGTCCACGACAAACAAAAACATTTTGCCTAGAAATGGGCCCGCATAGTCCACGTGGATCCTCGACCACGGTTTGGAGGGCCACGACCACAAACTTAGCGGTGCCTCTCTGGGTGCATTGCTCAGCTGAGAGCAAGTGTTGCACTGGCGCACGCATGACTCTAAATCTGAGTCGATGTCAGGCCACCACACATGGGATCTGGCTATGGCTTTCATCATTACGATGCCTGGGTGGATGCTGTGCAGTTAACATATGAACATATCTCTGCCTTTCTTTGGGCAAGACCACGCGATTGCCCTACAATAGACAGTCCGCTGCAGGGACAACTCGTCAACTCGTCTTTGCTTCTGTGGAGCGACTTAATCGCCTCCTGCATCTCCGCTGGGACACTGGACCAGCTCCCATGGAGGACACAGTTTTTTTTACCAAGGACAGTAAAGGATCCTGGCTGGTCCAGGTTCTGATCTGGCGGGCCGTAACAGGGGACTTCTCATTCTCGAATGCCTCCATGATCATGAGCAAGTCCGCTGGCTGTGCCATTTCCACCCCTGTGGTGGGCAATAGCAGCCGACTGAGAGCATCTGCGCAGTTCTCTGTGCCTGATCTGTGGCGGATTACATGAGCGCCCATCTTTGGTATTAATCCCTTTGCTCTCAGAGAACAGTGATATGAGTGGCTTGTGGTCAGTTTCAAGCTCAAACTTGAGGCCAAATAAGCACTGGTGCATTTTTTTTACCCCATAAACGTACGCCAGAGCCTTTTTTTTAATCATGCTGTAGGCCGTTTCAGCCTTGGACAAACTCCTGGATGCATAAGCGACCGGTTGCAAAATCCCCGATTCGTTAGCCTGTTGTTACACACACCCGACCCCATATGACGACACATCGCAAGCTAGCACTAATCATTTACAAGGGTTATACAGGACAAGCAGTTTGTTTGAACACAACAGATTTCTGGCTTTCTTAAAGGCAGCCTCTTGTGAATTCCCCCATACTCAGTCGTCTCCCTTGCGCAGTAGCGCATGTAGGGGTTCGAGCTGGGTGCTTAATCCAGATAGGAAATTACCGAAATAATTAAGAAGTCCCAGGAATGACCGCAGCTCCGTCACGTTCTGTGGTCTCAGCGCGTTCTTGATGGCCTCCATCTTGGCGGTGGTGAGTCTGATGCTGTCTGCCGCGATTCTCCTTCCCAAGAACTCGACGTCCTGTGCCAGGAAAACACACTTCGAGTGTTTCAACCTGAGCCCCACGCGATCCAACCGACTAAGAACCTCTTCCAGATTCTTCAAGTGCTCAATGATGTCCCGGCCTGTAACCAGTATGTCATCCTGGAAAACCACGGTGCAAGGATCGGACTTTAGCAGGCTCTCCATGTTCCGTGGAAGATATCCGCGGTCGACCGAATCCCGAAGGGGCACCGGTTATAGATGAACAGACCTTTGTGTGTGTTGATGCAGGTGAGGCCTTTCGAACACTCCTCCAGCTCCTGTGTCATGTAGGCCGAGATCAGGTCCAGCTTGGTCAATGTCTTCCCTCCAGCCAGGGTGGCAAATACGTCGTCTGCCTTGGGTAGTGGGTACTGGTCCAGCAGCGAAAAACAGTCAATCGTTACTTTACAGTCCCCACAAATTCTAACCGTGCCGTCTTTTTTAAGTATCGGGACAATAAGACTGGCCCAGTCGTTGAATTCCACCGGCACAATGATGCTTTCTAGCTGCAGCCTGTCCAGTTCAATTTCCACTTTTTCACGCATCATGTACGGTACCGCCCGTGTCTTGTGGTGGATGGGTCGTGTACCGGGAACCAAATGGGTCTGCACTTTCGTCCCCAAGAAGCTTCCAATGCCTGGCTCGAACAACGATGGAAACTTGCTCAGAACCTGGGCACATGAGGCATCATCGATCGACGAAAGCGCTTGGATGTCGTCCCAGTTCCAGCAAATTTTTCCCTGCCAGCTTCTGCCAAACAACGTGGGGCCATCCCCTGGCACAATCCACAGCGGGAGTTCATGTACTGCTCTGTCATATGAGACTTTGACTTCTGCACTGCCAATTACAGGGATTAGTTCCTTGGTGTAAGTCCTTAGTTTGGTGTGAATGGGACTGAGCTTAGGTCTGTGTGCCTTTTTGCCCCACAGCCTGTCAAAGGCCTTTTTACTCATTATGGACTGACTTGCAACCGTGTCCAGTTCAACTTTCAACATTATTGGTGGACATTTCATAGTGAATGTGTGTACCCCATACACTTCTACCTCCTCGGTACGAGTCTCCGTACAGGTTTCCAATTCAGCCTGATCCACAGTGGATCGATCTTCCTCTGCAACAGGGCTTGCAGGGTTTGCAGCTCGCCTGCACATTTGCTGGAGGTGTCTCATTATTCTGCAAACGTTGCACGCATAGTGCTTGAAGCGGCATTGATGGGGCCGATGATCACCTCCACAATGCCAACAAGATGTTAACTGCCTCGCATTAACGATTGATGGCGGACTCTGAGTCAATTGAGGTCGGGCAGCACAGGTGTCATACAGGTTACAAGGGGTTAAATACATAACAATTTCAATGATCTCATTCGATCGGGAAAAGTGAGTACAAAGCAACACTCAACTTCATCCGCCTCTCATCGCATCACCATCACTCTGCCTTCCCAACCCTGCTCTTGCACATCCTCACTCACACTAACATAACGCATGTCCACCCATTCCTCTCTCTCTATCTCACACCTGACTAACCACATCTCAGTCACCCTGATCCTAAAGCAGTCATAGCAGCTAACAATGCACAAGGAGGCCACTTGGCATTGCCACCCTAATCTATGTCTCCCTCTAAAGATGTAACCTATTCATTCCTTACACTCATTCCATCACTCTCACTCAACCTTCCCTTATTTTCATCCTTGCAGGAAAAGAGAGCCCACAATAAGAGGGGGAGGGAGAGAACCGGATTGGCAGCCCTAACAACAGCAGAGGAGGCTGCCTTTTGGTGTAGGAGGCAGGGGTTTTGCTTCATGGGGCACTGGCATCAGTACTGGGGAAAGAGGGAGCTATTAAGGGCACCACTTAAACCAGGCTGGAACCAGTGTCCTGGCGAATCGAATAACTAGGGCAGTAAACAGGGCTTTAAACTAATGAAGATGCGGTGGGAGGATTCAGGAAAGAGTAAATATCAAGGCTCTAGAGCAGAGCAGAGTTTTGGGTAAAAATAAACAGACTGGATCAGGAAGGGATAGAGAGAGTAACAAAGGTAATAGGGCATCAGTGACTAAGGTGACATCAGGGAAAAATAGAAAAAAGTCGAAGCTAAAGGCACTATATCTGAATGCGCGAACCATTCGCAACAAAATAGATGAATTAATAGCGCAGATAGAAATTAATAGGTTCATCTAATAGCCATTACGGAGATGTGGTTGCAAAGTGACCACGGTTGGGAACTAAATATTCCAGGATTCTTAACTTTTAGAAGAGATAATCAAATTGGAAAAGGAGGAGGGGTAGCCCTGATAATAAAGCTTTGAATAAAGAGGGTAGAGAGAAAGGATCTTTGCTCTGAAAATCAAGTAGAATCAGAAAATGCTGGAAATCTCAATGGATCAGGCAGCATCTGTGGAGAGAAACAGAGTTAACGTTTCAGGTCGATGACCCTTCGTCAGAACTGGCAGAAGTTCAAAATGTAACAGATTCTGAAGGAAGTGTTGGGGCTCTGAAAGGGGGAGGGGAGGAAAGAACAAAAGGGAAGGTCTGTGATAGGGTGGGAGACAGGAGAGATTTGAGAGACAAAAGGGATGATGAGCCAAATTGAGATGGTAATGGCACAAGTTAGGAAAAAAAAGATGAGTCCAGATAGGGTGTGAATGGCAGAATAATTACCAGTAGCCATGGGATACAGAGAAAAAAATAAAAATAAAAAGAGGGGGGAGGGGGTTTATAAAAAAAAAAGAGGAAAGGAAACAAAATATGGGCAGAGGTTATGGTCTGAAATTGTTGAACTTGATTTTGAGTCAGAGAATGTTGTAAAGTGCCTAAACGAAAGATGAGGCGTTGTTCCTCGAGCTTGCATTGAGTTTCATTGGAATGGTGTAGGAGGAAGAGGACGGAGCGGTCAGAGTGTGAGTGGAACGGAAAATTAAAGAGACAGGCGACCAGAAGCTCGGGGTCCTACACTAGCCCCTTTTTATTTTTTATTTCTCTGTATCCTAGTTCTGATGAAGGGTCATTGACCTGAAACATTAACTCTGCCTGACTCACTGAAATTTCCAGCATTTTCTGTTTTTATTTCAGAATCCAGCATCTATAGTATTTTGCTTTTGAAGAAGTAGAATCAGTTTGGATGGAGCTAAGAAACAGCAAGGGGCAGAAAACATTGGTGGGAGTTGTTTATAGGCTCCCTACCAGTAGCTGTAATGTAGAGCAAAGTATAAATCAGGAAATTAGAGGCACATGTAACAAGGGTAATACGGTAATCATGTGGGACTTTAATCTACATATAGACTGGGCAAACCAAATTTGCAGTAATAATGTGGAGAACGAATTCATGGAATGTATACTTAAGAAAGGAGGAAGAGAGAAAATGGGGAACTACAGACCAATTAGCCTGACATCAGTATAGGGAAAATGCTAGAATCTATTATTAAGGACATGGCAACAGGACACACAGGGCTCAATTTCCTCCAGTGCTTTGCGCCATTTTTTTGGAGTAGGCTGCTTATTTTGGCATATTAAGTCAAATTTTTGGCGTATTTATTTTTTTCAAATTTTCCCCCTGCAATCTGCTCCGGCTTAACTGACTTAGTTACGATTTTTCCAGGCCAGTTTTGTTTGACGTTCCCTCATGTCGGCGCCAGTTTTTTCAACTGTTCGCAGTTTGGCCAACGGTTTTTTCTAATACGTTGGCGTATCTGGCCACTCAAAAAAAACCTCTGGTGAGTTAAGAAAACCAGCACACATTCACAAATCTGCGCTGAAAGATGCCATTGTTTTTAAATCGAAGATTTTGGAGGAAGTCAAGAACACTGTCAAAATCAATAACAAAGATCAACTTTTTTTTAACCTGTCAACGTAGAAGTGTAAATTTGTTGGATTTCATAAGTTTTCTCATTTTTTAACTCACTCACACGCCACCAGCAAACGTCTTGAAGAAGGCCTGGGTGGTTGTAGGTTTAGCCAGCAGAATAGGCCTCGCGTCCGGACACAGCGGCTCGGGGTTCGGCTACGAAACAAGCCGTGGTTGGGGGGGGGGGGAAGAGAGGAGAGGAGCGAGAGATAGCTGATCTTATGGCTTGTAGCCCGAGGAGGGGAAGGGATAGAGAGAGCCGATCTTATGACTTGTAGCACAGGGAGGGAGAGAGATAGCTGACCTTACGGCTTGTACCCTGGGGAGAGGGAGGGAGAGAGAGAGACTATCTTACGGCTTGTAGCCTGGGGAGGGGGAGGGAGAGAGAGAGAGCTGACCTTACGGCTTGTACCCTGGGGAGGGGGAGGGAGAGGGAGAGAGAGAGCCGATCTTACGGCTTGCAGCCCGGGGAGGGAGAGGGAGAGAGAGAGCTGATCTTACGGCTTGTAGCCCAGTGAGGGGGAGAGAGAGAGAGGTCACAAGACTCAAGGGGTGAGGGTGGGGGTGGGGGGGGGGTGCGAGAGAGGTGACCCTGAGGGCTCAGCGACAACAATTCCACATGGACATGTTTACTGTTTGGTGCTGTTCTGTAATGTTGTGTTGTGTTAATGGAACATAGTTCAGTTTTAATGTAAAATATATTTTATTCAAAAGTTTACAATAACTTAACTTTAATAAAATTATTCTTATATCAAACTTCACTTTAAGATCCCTTTTTAAGATTACTTAAAAACTTTAAGATCACCTATAAACTTGTAAATTTACATAGCTTACAAAAAACTTAATTTGAGAACAGTTACAACAGTAGCAATAACAACAACAGCAGCAAAGAAAGGCTACACCCATCTCTCCTCCCCCTTATTCTAAGACCGCCCGCTGCACTTGGTCTTGGACTCCACCCCTGCCCACAGGAGGTGGCGCAGTGTTTCTGGGCTTGGTACCAAGCTTATTCTTTCGAACATCTCGGGTACTGCGCACCTCTTGAGGGTGGGGGCATCAGCGTCAGGCGGCAATTTGGAGGGCCCGGCTTTGGGCTCTTCAGAGGCTGGTGTGGGGATTGCAGTGGGAGTGGCAGTTGATTCTGTCAATGGGCGAGGGGTCTGAGCATGTTCTTTTATCGCAGCAGTTAACTCCAACATGCCGCCCCTCATATACCCTGACAGTGTCTCAGTGGCCTGCAACATTCCCTCCCTAATGGCCAGTGACGTGGTTTGCACTACCTCTGACATTCCCCCCCTCATGGCCACTATTCCCTCACTGATGGTCCTGGATATCGTTCCCATTTCTCGTGAGATTGTTGTTACTTCTCCCGACAGTCCCGCTACCTCATCACTCACCCCACTGATGGTGTCCAGGAGTAATTGGGTAAGGTCAATGCTCTCCGCATTCAATGACATCATCTGAATCACATCTGTTACATCCTGCATCTCAGGAGAGCGCGGTCGAGCTCTCCTTCCCCTTCCCCCCATGGGTGTGGCTTGCACCACACCACGGGAATCCGCAACCTCGGAAGGCGGGAAACCATGGAATGTCTCACCAACACTCAAACCACTAGTCATGAAAGGGGCTGGCACCTCCATGAGCGGCACCTGCTCCATATTCAGTACAACAATGGGAGCTTCATCCCCTCCATCCCCTCCACTCCCCCCTCCCCCCCATGTTCTTGGTCTGGAGGGTGGGATTGGAAGATGTTCTCCTCATCCTCATCTGAATCTTCTTCTGCATTGTCAGGGTTGGCCTCAAGTTCTGTAAAATATAACAGAATAGTCAAATGGTTAGCAGCAGAGAAAGGGACAGGATGGGTGGCATGAGTAGGCTCACACATCGCAGGCCAGGCAGCAGGTTGATTTAAAGGGCCACGATGAATTTGCAGGACTTACCCTCTCCCTCGAGTGTGTGCTCAGCTTGTGCAGTACTGATTGCTTTTTTCCAGGCAGGACCCATCAAAGCAGTGACACTCTCTTCCAAGGATGTCAATGGGGGCCGATTTGCCGGCCTCCTCCTGTTCGAGTTCTTTCCCTTTTGTTGTGTGCCACCTTCCTCTGCAAAAATGAAAATGCAACTTTTTAGAGAGGGTGTATTTCTGCTGGGTGGGACATACACAGCTGGTCATATTTACAATTGCATTGAATAAATGAAAATATTACTTACACTAACTACTTGACCAAGGTCCTGCCATTTCTTTTTACACTGGCTTCCAGATCTCGTGGTGTTCACCACTGTGCAGTAATGTTCTGCAACTTGGTTCCAGCGTTTCTTCATTTCTTTTGGTGGAACTTTTATGTAACCTCTGCTGGTATCCAGCTCCTGCCATCTGTTCTCAATCACAGTAACTAGTGCCTCCACTTCTTCCTGTAAGAAATTCTTGGTCCTTGCACCGCGTTGCATCTTGTATTGCTCCAGCTGTGATTTTTCCAATGCTCTCACAACACTCCTTCTCACACACACAACTGTCTCTTTAAAAATGGGCGATTGCCAAATCCGAGCTGTACTAACCCCATGCGCGTCCATTGGAACGATGTCAAGAATGTAACTTTTTTTCCCGCGCATGCGCAGAGGGTACGGCATTGTTTTTTGGCAGGCTGTACCAGCCGAGGCGACTGGAGATGCTGCGCGGTGCCAATTTCGAATTATAGATCAGGGAAACTTTGGCAAAATATTTCTGGTGCATTTCTGGCCTAGAAAACCTGGCGTAACTCTGGCAATACGCCAGAAAATGGGCTTGGGGAAAATTGAGCCCTTAGAAAATAATAATAGGATTGGGCAGAGTCAACACGGATTTATGAAAGGGAAATCATATTTGACAAATCTGTTAGAGTTTTTTGAGATTGTAACTAATAGAATAAATAAGGCGGAAACTGTGGATGTGGTGTATTTGGATTTTCAGAAGGCATTCGATAAGGTGCCATACAAGAAGTTATTAAAGGTCTCAATAAAGGGATTGAGGTAATAGAATCAGAGAATCATAGTAATTTGCAGTATGGAAGGAGGCCATTTTGGCCCATTGTGTTTGCGCCGGCCAACAAAGAGCTATCCTGCCTAATCCTATTTTCCAGCTTTGGTCCATAGCCCTGTAGGTTACAGCACTTCAAGTGTACATCCAAGTACTTTTTAAATGTGGTGAGGGTTTCTGCCTCTACCACCCTTTCCAGACTGCCACCACATCTAGGTGAAGAAATTTCACCTCAAATCCCCTCTAAACCTGCTACCAATTACTTTAAATCTATGCCCTCTGGTTATTGAACCCTCTGCTAAGGGAAATAGGTAAATCCTATCCATTCTATCTAGGCCCCTCATAATTCTGTACACCTCAATAATCAGGCTCCTCTGTTCCAAAGAAAACAAACACAGCCTATCCAGAGAGGATTGGAAAATGATGGTCAGGGCCTCTGCTATTTCCTCTTTTGCTTCTCTTAACAGCCTGGGATACATTTCATCCAGGCCTGGGGATTTATCCACTTTCAAAGCTGCTAAACCCCTTAATACTTCCTCTCTCATTATGTTTATTTCATCTAATATTTCACACTCCTCCTCCCTGATACAATGTATGCATCGCCCCTCTCTTCTGTAAAAACAGATGCAACGTATTCATTAAGAACCATACGCACATCTTCTACCTCCACACACAGATTACCTTTATGGTCTCTAATAGACTTTTCTTTAGTTATCCTCTTGCTCTGACTGTATTTATAAAACATCTTTGGGTTTTCCTTGATTTTATTTGCCAACATTTTTTCATGCTCCCTCTTTGCTTTCCTAACTTCCTTTTTAATTTAACCCCTGCACTTTCTATACTCCTCTAGAGTTTCTGCAGTATTTCGTCCTCAGTATCTGTCAGAAGCCTCCTTTTTTTTCTTTATCCTACCCTGTATGTCCCTTGATATCCAAAGGGCTCTAGATTTGTTACTGGGCTCTGCTATTAGGCTCAGATACTAATTTACCTTCAAGTAACTATTTCCAGTCCCCTATGGCTAAATCACCTCTCAGCTTATCAAAATTGGTAAGGGTGGAGAAGATAGAGGAAAGGAGTTTAATGAGATGGTTGGTAGTGGAGAAGAGAAGCCAGGGGTTATGTTTGCTCTCCAAGATGATTCTAGAGTAGTTGGCAGTTTTTGCGGAGGAGATTGTGGCCCAATATTGCTAGAGGTAGTTAAGCGAAATCTGGTCATGAGTGGCCAGTCAGGCTTGCTCAAATCTGTGCCCCTTGGACTTCAGCGAACATAGATGGAAGCACATATCAAGGGAAACTACCAAATTGGGTGACAGTAAAGAATTTTCTGGGCACGAGGGCAGCAAAGGTAGAGGTGAGAAAGTAGTTGAACAAATTGATGGCTGCAGAAGTATTGTGGCAAATCATCTACGTTGCTTGAATGCAGTGATTATACTAACTGGCATCTCGCTGGAGCACTAGCTATGCGGACAATGATACCAGCTTTAGTGCTGAAATAAGAATTATTGTTTTCTTTTCTGTTCTGTGCATTCAGAATATTTTCAGTTTCTGAAGTGGTCAAGCATTAGCCCTATCTTCTGGCATGAATAGTAAGATTGAACTTGAATTTATATAGTGTCTTATCAGATCCTCGGTCAGTCGAAATACACGCCACAATCCAGTGAATGACTTTCAAGAGTAATCACCAATGTTATGTAGGCAAATGCAGCAGCCATTTTTCACATAGCAATATCCCACAAAGAGCAAATGAGATGCATTCATTGATGTTGATTGAGGGAGGTTTGCCAGGACAATACCTTTCTTTCTGAGCCACCTGAGCCAGCAGACCATTCCCTCAATACTGCACTAAAGTATCAGCTTAGATTATGTGCTCAACTTCTGGAGTGAGGCTTGAACCCACAACCTATTGACTCAGTGCTGATAATCAACCACTTGAGCCAAACTGACACAATGGCCCGTAATTTGCGATCAACGGTGAAGCAAAGGCGTTCGCCGCTGGTCCCAAAGTAAGCTTCCCACAAAGATCTCGCGATCTCGGTGGCGAGAAGTTTGGCTTTTCCAACACGCAGTTGAAATCAGCGTAGTTTAGTGACTTCAACAAGCTGTCTAAGCAGCCAATCACAATGCAGAATTTTCAGACTGAGAACTAGGAAGTGAGTACGCTCCTTTGATTCTACATAAGAACAGAAGAAATAGAAGCAGGAGTAGGCCATATGGCCCCTTGAGCCTGCTCTGCAATTTAATACGATCATGGCTGATCCGATCATGTTATAGAGAGCAAAACAAAGATTGCGGTCTCACATGGGGAAAAAGTAAACTTGAAATAAAGTGAACAAACTTCCTCAAAAAATTAAAACATTGAAGTTTTAAAAAAGTATATATTTTTATTAAAATGGATAAATTTGACACATAATTAAAATTTGTTTTTCAGGGCCATAACATTTGTTTAGCAGTCAATATGCTGCTAAAACCCCAGTTACACCTAATCAAAAATGGTTTAACATTTAATGGGATATTTAACAGCGATATTACCGCGGGAAAGCCCAAGTTTCCATCAGTTTCACTGATTTCCCCAATTATACTAATTACCGGCTAGGCCGGGTGGTAGCCGCACTGCAGCCAGTGTTGGAGCAGTGAATGACTGACCGGATTCTGAAGTTGTGATCAGTTTCAAAGGGGTGCTAACAGCAAACGCTGTTATTACCCACTGCAAGTTCTAGGTCAATAACAAACATGGACAGTCAGTTATCACCAGATGCTGGAGTTGAAATCTGGTGCCTTGCTGAATTACTGGGGTGGCCCAAGAATTGTTGCTTTGCAGCAAACAGGACATTTTACTGTTCAAAATTATATATTTTAATGCCCTGCAGCTCTTCAGACTAGGTTAGATTCAATTTATCTCTAAAAATGTGAAAATAATGATGTCAGTAATTTATCTGTGATGAAAAGACTACTGCAAATTCTTTTGTTGATTTAAGAAGTGCAGTAACATATTTACAACAGTATAAATCAGTGTTAAAGTGGCACTTAATGGAGACATGAATTTTATTTGAGATTCCCCTAGATGCCTGTCTGGAAAAGAGTGCAGCTCCAAGATCAGACAGTCTTGGTCCAGTTTTCCTGAAAGAGAAATCTCCTGCTGCTGTTGTGGGTTCCACAAAGGTACAGAGAAAACCTGAACCCACAAGCAATAAGCCCTAAAATTCAAGAGTTACAAAATATACGATATTGATTCAGCCATATGTTTTTTATATCGTTCAATTTTAATTTCCAATGAAGTCAAAATTAGCCTCACTGTGTATTGTTATTTTTGTTTATCTGATAACGCTTCTGTGAACTGCTTTGGGATGTTTTACAACTTTAAAGGCAGTATATAAATGCAAGTTATTGTTGTTATTGCTTTATTTGGTGTTAAACACTATTTACTGATACTGTTTATGTAAGAACATAAGAAATAGAGGCAGGACTAGGCCATACAGCCCTTTGAGCCTGCTCCACCAGTTACTACCATGGCTGATCTTCTACCTCAAATCTACTTCCCGCACTATCCCCATATCCTTTGATTGTCTTACAGTCCAAAAATCTATCGATCTCTGTCTTGAATATACGCAAAGACTGAGCCTCCACAGCCCTCTCGGGTAGAGAAGTCCAAAGATTCACCACCCTCTGAATATAGAAATTTCTCCTCATCTCAGTCCTAAATGGCTGACCCCTTATTCTGAGACGCTGACCCCTCGTTCTAGACTCCCCAGCCAGGGGAAACATTCTTCCAATATCTACTTTATCAACTGCTTTTTGAAAATCCAAATACTTTACATCCACTGCTTCCCTCTTATCCACCCTACTAGTTACAACCTCAAAAAACTCTCCAACAGATTTGTCAAACACGAGTTCCCTTTGATAAATCTTTGTTGACTCTGCCCAATAATATTTTGATTTTCTACGTGCCCTGTTATCGCATCCCTAATAATATTTTAACATCTTCCCGACTATTTGGACAGTGTTGAAAGGTTTCCCTCTGTCACACAGCTCTATTAATTCATAGCAATAATGAAAGCAACATCAACTTGCATTTATATAGCATGTTTAATACAGAAATTTTTCTAGACACTTCAGAGAGAGGGGAGAAGTAAAAACAATAGATAAAAGAAATAAGGGAGTGGATGGCGAGCCATGATGGGGAGTTAGCAGATGTGACTGAAACATTGGTTTAAAAAATGATTCTAGGAATGTTTTAAAAGATGGAGAAAGAAGTGAGAGGTGGTTAGATACACGAAGGGAATTCCAGAGAGTAGGGCCAAGGCAGAGGAAGGCTCTGCTCCTGATGGTGGGACAAAGAGAGAGAGGATGCACTAAAGGCCAGAGTCAGAGGACTGAAGGGTATAGAGCAGGATGTAAGGTTAGCAAATGCTGCAAAGGTAGGGTGGAGATAGGCCATGAAGGGATTTGAAGATAAGGACACATGGGGAGAAATTTGGTCATGCCTCATTTGGGGCGGAAACCCAGGCGGAACAGTAATTTTAGCGCCTAAGTCAGATTTGGTCGAAGAGCTGACAGGGGCGCTAAATCAGCCATTGCACATTACAGCTGGGGGAGCGAAAACGAAAGTTTGGTCAGTAAATTTGGCGGACCCATTGCGCATGCTCAGAACTCCGAGTCAGATCCTGGCAACAGCCAAGTCTCAAAGGTGCAGATACTCAACTTTGCACATGTGTAGTTCAGGCTCCATAATGTCTTCAGAGCGTGAAAATGGAGGAACAAGGATGGCGCCAGCTATCTACTCGCTTCTCGCGCACGGCCCTTGATGCCTTGCTGAAGACAGTGCAGAGTCACTGGAGTGCCCTCCAGCCTGGAGGGGGACAAATGCCAGCACTTCGGGACTCGACAAGGCTCTTGGGGGCAGTGGCTGAACACGTTACAGCCCGAAGCGCAGTGCCCACAACGGCGACCCAATGTCACAATAGATTCAACAACCTTACTAGGGTCGTCAGAGTGAGTACCCTTTCCATTCACCTTCCAATGCTTTCATGTGAACCTCACTCTCTCACGCAATGTAAAGACTTTGCAATGCCTACCCCTTCTCTATGTCTACCAGCTATGCTCCTCCTGGCTGAAGCCAGCCTGAGACCTCTGCATCGCCTCCCCAGACATGCCTGCCCATCCAAGCGTCTCTCACCTTCTAGCTCCTTACTCAGCCTGAGCCTTTCAACTCTTCATATGTGGTCCCAGTCCTGAGCCTCATACTTGTTGCATGTGCCCTAGACCCACCATTCACACATCCATTGTGTGATGCCATGCAGCATGAAATGCAGATATGCACACTTTGCCATATTACTCGTGAGTACCCAACTGTAGTCACATGTGGCACACCAGCACCTACATAGCCATTAACAACTTTTTGCTTTTGAATTACAGGTCAAACTTGCGCACAATATTCACAAACTGCATCGTCAGGGAGCAGGCCAGCCCTACCTCCAGGACTGATCGATGTGGAGAAGCGAGTGTCCGCCCTCATGAGCTCTCCAATCGTGGTGGTGGAAGGTGGAGAGGCAGAACCCCCGCTCAACAGTGACGGTATGTGAATGAGATGGGCATTTTGTGTGATTCCCCTTAGCCTTGAGGCCACATGCCTTGCAAGATGTTGCAACCAAAATAATGATGCCCCCCTCCTTCTTGCCTTCCTGCCCCCTCCCCAGCTGATAAATGCACTTCTGTTGCTTTGTGCTTACAGATGCTGAGCCAGAAGGCCAGCCTTCCTGTCAGCCAACATCTTAAGACAACAGGGAAGATGATGAGGAGGAGGTAGAGAGCAGTGTGCCAGGACAGGGCGAGACGTCTACATTTGCATTGCATGGGGAGAGCACCTAAGTGGAAGAGGCCCTCTTCCAAGGGTTGGCTGAACCTGAGGCTTCTGGCCTCAGGGGCAGCTCGGAGGCCAGCTCTCCGGAGGGTAAGTCGGCCCATGAGTTGAGTTCACAGATAGCCAGAGGAGCACCTGGATTTGGAGGCTATATCCGGGGAGTCAATGCAGATGCACCGCGAGCTCATGGGTGCATTGGCGAGGGTCCTGCCGAGCATGGATGTACTTGCATTGAATGTGGCGGAGGCCGCCTCAACCTTGGCATTTGCGGGTCGCAGGCACATCGAGCCCATCCTTGGTCGATTACAATGGATGATGAAGGCCACAAGTGACCATGGGATCCCAGACATGATGGCATGGCCATGGCTGATGTGGCAGTAGCCATTGCGCGGCAGACCAAGACCACGCAACACCTGCATTCTGCCATATCATCAGTGCATACTGGCATCAATGCGTTGTCTGCTCTGATGCAGGGTCAAATTGATGCCGCGCAAGCACTGACTGTTGCTATTGTGTCTGGGGTCGCATCAGTCCAACAGGGAGCTAAGGGTGCTGAAGTAGGCCAGCAATCTGTGCTCCACCAGATTGCTCTGGATGCTTAGGCTCTGCCCTGGGGGAGTGACAGGCTGTCGGTCGAGATGGAACATGATGTTCTCGCTTAGGAGGACATCAGTTGGTCTCCCAACTCTGCCATTCTACCTTTGCACCTGCGCCTTACCATGGTGGCTGAAACAGTCGAGGCACAGTGCTCTCCCACAGGATAAAGGTATCATGTGCGCTTCCAGGATAGCAAGCATTGACTGTGAGGATGCACTACATGTGGTCGCACACCAGCTGCACATTTAGGGAGTGGTATCCCTTTCTGCTTCTGAAGACCTCTGCATTCTGGAATGGTGCTCACTAGGCCACGTGCATGCAGTCAATTGCTCCTTGCACCCTCGGAAATTCCGTTATCCTGGCAAACCCACGTGTGCGCTCATCCTGTTTCTCCCTGGTCATCAATACCCTGTACAGTTGTAACAGGACTTCTCTGCTTTTTTACTCTATCCCCCTTGCAATAAAGGCCAAAATTCCATTTGCCTTCCTGATTACTTGCTGTACCTGCATACTAACTTTTTGTGTTTTATGCACAAAGACCCCCAGGTCCCTCTAAGAACAACGTTTGGAAAAACAGTCGGTACAGGCTTGCAGAGTCGTTAACTGTTGGCTACTTAAAGGGATGAGGAAGCGCTTTCCTCGGAGGTCACCGTCATTACATCATTTACACAGAGCACGGTGGTGAGCCTCCAAGTTTGCAGCAGCAGACAGACATACCAGTTGAGCTTGAGAGAAACTTACTTCTAAAACTTTAATGGGGGCATTACTAGTTCACCAGCATCGCATTCTACATGCTCTAGCGAGGTGTCATGAAGAGAGAAGGGCTGTTGACCATGTCAGTGGCCAAAGCCTACTCCGGCATTCAATAAGATCATGGCTGATCTGATCATGGACTCAGTTCCACTTCCCTGCCCACTCTCCATGACCCCTTATCCCCTTATTGTTTAAGAAACTGTCTATTTCTGTCTTAAATTTATTTAATGTCCCAGCCTCCACAGCTCTCTGAGGCAGCGAATTCCACAGATTCACAACCTTCTGAGAGAAGAAATTTCTCTTTATCTCAGTTCTAAATGGGAAGCCCCTTATCCTAAGATCATGCCCTCTAGTTCTAGTCTCCCCCACCAATGGAAACAGCCTCTCTGCATCCACCTTGTCCAGCCCCCTCATAATTTTATACGTTTCTATAAGATCACCTCTCATTCTTCTGAATTCCAATGAGTAGAGGCCCAACCTACTCAACCTTTCTTCATAAGTCAACCCACTCATCCCCTGGATTAACCTAGTGAACCTTCTCTGAACTGCCTCCAAAGCAAGTATATCCTTTCGTAAATATGGAAACCAAAACTGCATGTAGTATTCCAGGTGTGGCCTCACCAATACCCTGTACAGCTGTAACAAGACTTCCCTTCTTTTATACTCCATCCCCTTTGCAATAAAGGCCAAGATACCATTGGCCTTCCTGATCACTTGCTGTACCTGCTTACTATCCTTTTGTGTTTCATGCACAAGTATCCCCAGGTCCCGCTGTTCTGCAGCACTTTGCAATCTTTCTCCATTTAAATAATAACTTGCTCTTTGATTTTTTTCTGCCAAAGTGCATGAACTCACATTCGCCAACATTATACTCCATTTGCCAAATTCTTACCGACTCACTTAGCCTGTCTATGTCCTCCTGCAGCCTCGTTAAGTCCTCCTCACATATTTCCCTTCCTCCCATCTTTGTATCATCAGCAAACTTGGCTACGTTACACTCAGTCCCCTCTTCCAAGTCGTTAATATAGATTGTAAATAGATGGGGTCCCAGCACTGATCCCTGTTGCACCCCACTCATTACTGATTGCCAACCAGAGAATGAACCATTTATCCCGACTCTCTGTTTTCTGTTTGTCAGCCAATCTTCTATCCGTGCTAATATATTACCCCCAACCCCATGAACTTTTATTTTGTGCAGTAACCTTTTGTGTGACACCTTGTCAAATGCCTTCTGGAAGTCCAAAAACACCACATCCACTGATTCCCCTTTATCCATCCTGTTTGTTACATCCTCAAAGAATTCCAGCAAATTTGTCAAACATGACTTCCCCTTCATAAATCCATGCTGACTTTGCCTAACCAAATTTTGCTTTTCCAAATGTCCTGTTACTGCTTCTTTAATAATGCACTCCAACATTTTCCCAACCACAGATGTTAGGCTAACTGGTCTATAGTTTCCTGCTTTTTGTCTGCCTCCTTTTTTCAATAGGGGCGTTACGTTTGCAGTTTTCCAATTTGTTTTAGCCACTCTTTTCCTTTTTATGTACCCATAGAAACTCTTACTATCTGTTTTTATATTTTGCGCTAGCTTACTTTCATAATCTATCTTCCCTCTCTTTATTATTTTTTTAGTCGTTCTTTTCTGGCTTTTAACATTTTCCCAATCCTCTGGCCTTCCACTAGTCTTGGCCACATTGTATGCCCTTGTTTTCAATTTGATACCATCCCTTATTTCCTTAGTTAGCCATGAATGGTTATCCCTTCTCTTATAGTCTTTCCTCCTCATTGGGATATATTTTTGTTGAGAGTTATGAAATATCTCCTTAAATGTCTGCCACTGGTCATCAACCATCCCACACTTCAATCTATTTTCCCAGTCCATAGTAGCCAACACTGACTTCATACCTTTGTCGTCACCTTTATTTAAGCTTAGGAACTGGTTTGCGATCCAACTTTTTCACCTTCCAACTGAATTTGAAATTCAACCATGTTATGATCACTCATTCCTAGAGGATCCTTTGCTAGGATATCATTTATTAATCTTGTCTCATTACACAGTGCTAGATCTAAGATAGCCTGCTGCCTGGTTGGTTCCACAACGTACTGTTCAAGGAAACCATCCTGGATACACTCTTTGAACTCTTCCTCAAGGCTACCCTGGCCAATTTGCTTTGTCTAATCAATATGAAGGTTAAAATCGCCCATGATTATTGCTGTTCCTTTTTTATAAACCTCCATTATTTTTTGATTTACCTGCCTTTGTATTGTATCCCATGATACCCTTACCTAACAAAAGTCTTGAAAACTTCAACTGACCCAGCATCACAGCCTTTTGGGGAAGAGAATTCTACATCCTAACTGGTCTTGCTCTGACAATAAGACTTTGCCGAAGTGTTCTGGATTCCCTCATCATAGAAAATTGTTTCTATCTATTGTATCGAATCCCTTAATCATTTTAACTATCTTTATTAAATTACCCCTCAACCTTCAAAATTCAAGGGAATACAAACCAAATTTTTGCAAACTGTCTTCATAATTTTAGGTTTTACACCTTTTACAATTCTGGCAAATCTGCGCTGCACCCCCTTCAATGCCATATCTTTCATGAGGTTCAGTACCCAAAACTGAATGCAATACTCCTGTTGGATTCTGACCCGCTCTGTACAACTAATTTTTGTATACCAAACTGCTTAGCCTTTTTTATTACTTTTTGTACCTGTACACTAGCTTTTAGTGATTTGTGTTCAAATCTCTTTGTTCCTCCGCAGCTCCTAGCCTCTCACCATTAGGAACTTATTCCAATTTGTCTTTCTTTGATCCAAAATGGATGACCTCACAATTCCCCACATTGAACTTTATCTGCCATAGTTTTATCCAGTGATTTAGTCTGTTTATGATCCTTTGTAGCTTCCTGCGCCTATCTACACTTACCATGTCATTAAACAAAGTCTCATTTGAAAACTTGGATCGACATCTCTCTATTCCTTCATCCAAGTTATTAATATATATGGTGAAAAGCTGAGGGTCCAGAACAGATCCCTGGGGAACACCACTTGTCGAATCCTGCCCATCAGAGATGGTCCTCTTTATCCCAATCTCTGTCTTCTATCTCCCAACCAATTACCAACTCAAGATTCCCTCTAATTCCTTGCATTTTCATTCACTTTATCTTGTACTCCCACTGAAGTTGAATTTTAGCCCCCATTGAGTTCTAATGGTGACAAGTGTGTTAAAATTAAACTGATATGCTAAAATTAAACTGACATCAACATTAACCCAAGATCATTCGATAAGGTGCCACATCAAAGGTTGTTACACAAGATAATGGCTCATGGGATTGGAGGTAATATATTAGCATAGATAGAGAATTGATTAATGGACCGAAAATAGAGGGTTGGGATAAACAGGTATTTTTCTAGTTGGTAGGCTGGAACTGGTGGGGTGCTGCAAGGGTCAGTGCTTGGGCCTCAACTATTTACAATCTATATTAATGACTTAGATGAAGGGGCAGAGTGTAATGTAGCCAAGTTTGCTGATGATACAAAGTGGGAAAGTAAGCTGAGAGGAGGACACAAAGTGCCTGCAAAGGAATATAGACAGGTGAGTGAGCAATAAGATGGCAGATGGAGTATAATGTTGGGAAATGTGAGGTTAATCACTTTGGTGGGAAGAATCAAAAAACAGAATATTTTTTAAATGGTGAGAAACTATTAAATGTTGGTGTTCAGAGAGATTTAGGTGTCCTCGTACAAGAAACACAGAGAGTTAGCGTACAGGTACAGCAAGCAATTAGGAAGTCAAATGGCATGTTGGCCTATATTGCAAGGGGGTTGGAGTACAAGAGTAAGGAAGTCTTACTACAATTGTTCAGAGCTTTGGTGAGACCACACCTGGAGTATTGTGCACAGTTTTGGTCTCCTTATCTAAGGAAAGATATACTTGCCTTAGAGGCGGTTCAACAAAGCTTCACCAGACTAATCCCTGCGATGAGAGGGTTGTCCTCGGAAGAGAGATTGAGTAGATTCGGCCTACAATCTTTAGAATTTAGAAGAATGAGAGATGATCTGATTGAAACATATAAGATTCTGAGGGGAGTGACAAGATAGATGCTGAGAGATTGTTTCTCGTGACTTGAGAGTCCAGAACTAGGGGGCATAGTCTCAGGATAAAGGGTCAGCCATTTAAGACTGAGATGAGGAGGAACTTCTGCACTCAGAGGATTGTGAATCTTTGGAATTCTCTGCCCCAAAGGGCTGTGGATGCTGAGTCATTGAGTATATTCAAGGTTGAGATAGATAGATTTTTGGACTCTAGGGAAATCAAGGGATATGGGGATAGGACAGGAAAGTGGTGTTGAGGTCGAAGATCAGCCATGATCTTATTGAATGGTCGAGCAGGCTCGAGGGGCCGAATGGCCTACTCCTGTTCCTAATTCTTATGTTCTTATGTTCTTATCAAAAAATCATAAGAGCACTACAACCCACATTCCCGTTCTTTAAAAGCAAGTGCGTCCAACCTTCAGCACCCAAGCCCTCTTTATCTGATCCTCAAAGCCTAGGAAACTCAGTCCCATTTGTACTCACTACTCACTAGTTTGCTCTGTTTGAATTTTGTGGGACTGGAAAGGGCAGATTTTAGCCTTGTTGCCTCATTGGTGGATAAATCCCCAATCAAAACAATGAGATTTGTTAGTATTATCAATTTGAAATATCTGCAAATTAACGGGGACATGGAATAAAAAATGTATTTTGGCTTTCAACGCACAAAAACAAAAAGCGTGGACACACCTCCATTTAAGCTCCAATTTTAACCTAACCTACCCGCCGAGAATGGGATGGGTTTCTCATTCCTCTCCAAAGTCCTTGAACATGTTGTCGTTCCCCAAATCCATACCCATCTTTCCTGCAATTTCATGTTTGAATCAGGTTTCCAATTAGGTTTCTGCCCCGTCACAGCAGTGAAATGGCCTTTATCAAAGTCACAAATGACATACTATGTGACTGTGACCTTGGCAAACTATCACTCCTCATCTTTCTTGACCTGTCTGCAGTCTTTGACGTGGTTGACCAAACCATTCCCCTACAATGCCTCCCCTCCGTTGCCCACCTGGGTGGGACTGCTCTTGCCGAGTTTCAGTCCTATCTATCCAGTCACCTGCAATGGATTCTCTTCCTGCTCTTGCACTGTTATCTCTGGACACCCCAACAATTTCTCCTTGTCTACCTCCTATTTCTCATCTAATGGGGCTGAAATTGTATCTCTGTGATGGCATACTCTCAGAGTACGCTGTTGTAATCCATTTGAAAGGCCCCGGAAATTCCATATTTCCTCATGCGCTTACCCATGCGCCAGATCCGGAACTTGTGATCTGTCAAGGTACACATGGAAACTCAGTATTGCTGGTGCAGAGTGGGGTTAATTGCCCAACAACTGCTCAACAATTGCCCACACAACTCTTATGGCTGGTAAAAGCAGGCATAGGGCCTGCTTTCATCAGTGTAAGTGTATATATAAGGCTTAAAGAAAACATTTAAAAATCCAAAATAATGCACATACACTTTAAATGAGTTAATGCCAATATTGGCCTGAATTAAGATGTAAATTTTTATTGATCTTGGTGCAATGAAGGGCCTTATGAATAAAATTGCAATTTAATACATTTATAATTATTAGAATTCTGTACATTGTAGAATTATTTGGGGATTTCTATTGCATATCATATGGGGATTCCCTTCGTAAATTATTGCAATGGAAATCTCCTTTGTGATTGGATGACCGGGCCCATGTGATTTCGGGGACGCTTCCAAACCGTCTGTGTCCCTGGTATCCATGGGTCATTACGCTGCGGAAACCCGGGACCCTAATTTAAGGCAGCCTGAGTGCCTAGAGGTTGGTTCATAAATATTTTGCGGGTTGGAGGCGTAATTTCTAGCCTAATGCCAGGTTCCACATCTACGCTGATGTCACCCAGCTCTATCTCACCACCACCTATCTCGACCCTTCCACTGCCTCTGATTTGTCACGTTGCTTGTCTGTTTTGGATGAACAGAAATTTCCTTCAACTAAATATTAGAAAGACCAAAGCCATTGTTTCCGTTCCCTAGCCACCGAATCTATTCCTCTCCTTGGCAACTGTCTGAGGCTGAACCAGACTGGTCGCAATCTCACCATCCTATTGGACCCTGTGCTGAGCTACTGACCCTATATCCGCTCCATCACTAAGACTGCCAACTTCCACCTCCATAACATCACCCGTCTCTGCCTCAGCTCATCTACTGCTGAAACCCTCATCCTTGCCTTTGTTACCTCTAAACTTGACTATTCCAACGCACCCATCACCCCTGTGCTCGCTGACCTACATTGGCTCCCGGACCGGCATCACCTCGATTTTAAAATTCCCATCCTTTTTTCAATTCCCTCCATGGCCTCGTCCCTCCCTAAACTGTTCCGCCTCTCTACCTCTCCCTCCTCCTTTAAGATGCTCATTAAAACCAACCTCTTTGACAAAGCTTTTGATCATCTGCCTTAATATGTCCTTATGTGGTTCAGTGTCAAATATTGTTTGATAATGCCCGTGTGAAGACCCTTGGGCCATTTTATTATATTAAAGGTGCTATATAAATGCAAGTTGTTGTTGTCCTTGAACATTTTGTCATTCTTATCTATCTAATCGTAGCCAGAAAATCACCTGCAATGGCTTCTCTTCCCACCCCCGCATCGTTACCTCTGGTGTCTCCCAAGGATCTATCCTTGGCCCCCTCCTATTTCTCATCTACATGTTGCCCGATGACAAAATCATCCGAAAACACAGCGTCAGTTTCCACATGTATGCTGACGACACCCAGCTCTACCTCTCCACCACTTCTCTCAACCACTCCACGGTCTCTAAATTGTCAGACTGCTTGTCCGACATCCAGTACTGGATGAGCAGAAACTTTCTCCAATTAAATATTGGGAAGGCCGAAGTCATTGTCTTTGGTCCCCGCCGCAAATTGCGTTACCTAGCCATCTGTCTGAGGGTGAACCAGACTGTTCACAACCTAGGTGTCATATTTGACCCTGAAATGAGCTTAGGGCCACATATCTGCAGCATAGCAAAAAATGCCTATTTGCACCTCCAAAACATTGCCCGCCTCCACCTCTGCCTCTGCTCATCTGTTGCTGAAACCCTCATCCTTGCCTTTGTTACCTCTATACTTGACTACTCCAATGCACTCCTGGCTGGCCTCCCACATTCTACTCTACGTAAACTTGAGGTCATCGAAAACCCAACTGCCCGTGTCCTAACTCGCACCAAATCCCGTTCACACATCACCCCTGTGCTCAGGAACTCTCTCCCTAAACCTCTCTACCTCTCTTTCCTCCTTTAAGATGCTCCTTAAAACCTACCTCTTTGAACAAGCTTATGGTTATTTCTTCTAACCAGGGGTCACAGTCTAAGGATAAGGGGTAAGCCATTTAGGACCGAGATGAGGAGAAACTTCTTCACCCAGAGAGTGGTGAACCTGTGGAATTCTCTACCACAGAAAGTTGTTGAGGCCAATTGTCTAAATATATTCAAAAAGGAGTTAAATGTAGTCCTTACTACTAGGGGGATCAAGGGGTATGGCGAGAAAGCAGGAATGGGGTACTGAAGTTGCATGTTCAGCCATGAACTCATTGAATGGCGGTGCAGGCTCGACGGGCCGAATGGCCTACTCCTGCACCTATTTTCTATGTTTCTTATGTGGCTCGGTGTCAAATTTTGTTTTTGTCTAATAACACACCTGTGAAGCGCCTTGGGATGTTTTATTTTCTTAAAGGCGCTACATAAATACAAGTTGTTGTTGTTCGATGCCTGGTTTACATCTGTCCGATTTTACACTCCATTAACTTCAGTCGTCTGTACCGAACCTGCCTTGTCCTTGCCGGGTACGTTAGGTTAAAATGAGCGCTTTAGGGAATATTTGCTGCTCTCTGGAAGAAGCAAAATCAGATCTTAAAAGTGGATTTTGGTTCTGGCCAAATAAACCATTTTCCAAGCTAAAATGCATCTAAAGACTGAGATTGTTTACCTCAGATTGTTTTATGCAACATTAAGTGAGAGTCTGTAGTTTCGTGAAATCTGTTCACACAGGATCTGCTTTGGCATGTGATTGAAGAACTGGCAAGTGCTTAAACCCACATTAACTTGATACTTCCATCCAAGTAAAATATTCAACGATGTCATAAGACAAGGCTTTTCTGAGACTTGTGCTTAATTAAATCTGATCCCTTTAAAGCAGAAGTGTCCAAGCTTTTGCCTTCATGGGCAGCATAGGTGTGTAGCAGGGAGCCTCTGGGCCACAGATTCACGTGTTTCTCTACCTGGGTGTATTGATGTAGCACATAGAAGAAAATCGAACACTCTTTTCCTCAGGTGGCCGAAGGCTGCGCTGGCGAATTGGAGGCAGTGTTGAATCTCCTCATCAATGTATGTTTTTGTTGATAAGAGGCTCTCGAGATATGGGAAATGGTCCATGTTGTCCAGGGCCGCACCGTGGATCTTGATGACTGGGGGGCAGTGTTGTGCGGCGAGGACAGGCTGGTGGAGTACCTTTGTTTTACGGATGTTTAGCATTAGGCCTGTGCTTTCATATGCCTCAGTAAATATGTTGACTATATCCTGGAGTTCAGCCTGTGAATGTGTGTCATCCGCGTACTGTAGCTCTTGGATCTGGCCTGGAGGCAGCGAAAGTTAAACAGCTTCCCACTGGTTCTGTAGTTTAGTTCCACTCCAGTGGGGAGCTTGTTGACTGTGAGATGGAGCATGGCAGGGAGGAAGATTGAGAAGAGGGTTGGAGCGATGACACAGCCCTGTTTTACCCAGGTCTACAGGGCTGCAGTAATACCCACCCTCCTGTATGGCTCAGAAGCTTGGACCATGTACAGTAGAACCTCAAGTCGCTGGAGAAATATCATTGAAGATGCCTCCGCAAAATCCTACAAATCCCCTGGGAAGACAGACACACCAACATTAGCGTCCTCGACCAGGCCAACATCCCCAGCGTTGAAGCACTGACCACACTAGATCAGCTCTGCTGGGCAGGCCACATTGTCCGCATGCCAGACACAAGACTCCCAAAGCAAGCGCTCTACTCGAAACGTCCTTCATGGCAAACGAGCCAAAGGTGGACAGAAGAAACGTTACAAAGACACCCTCAAAGCCTCCCTGATAAAGTGTGGCATCCCACCGACACCTGGGAGTCCCTGGCCAAAGACCGCCCTGAGTGGAGGAAGTGCATCCGGGAGGGCGTTGAGCGCCTCGAGTCTCATCGCCCTCATGCAGAAAACAAGCGCAGGCAGCGGAAGGAACGTGTGGCAAACCTGTCCCACCCTCCCTTGCCCTCAACCACTGTCTGTCCCACCTGTGGCAGGGACTGTGGCTCTCGTATTGGACTGTTCAGTCACCTAAGCACTCACTTCAAGATGCTGAGAAGAAAATCAGATGGGAGGACTGCATCCCTGTAAAGATTTCCACCCAAATTTCCTCCATGCACTGTACTAAGGTGGTCCAATATGCCCAGGTTCAGGAACAGAAAAAAAATCCACCCTCAATGTTTTAATCCACACTCATATTAATTTGCATACACTTTAAGATTTGACTCTCACAAATCTCGATGCTCTGATTTAGGACTTATGTACCAATGAGGCAACAATGCTAAGAGCAGCCCTTTTCTAAACGTTGAGGCCCACAAAATTCAAACAGGATAGACAAGTATATTAAAAATATATCATCATCATAGGCAGTCCCTCGGAATCGAGGAAGACTTGCTTCTACTCCTAAAATGAGTCCTTTGGTGGCTGAACAGTCCAATGCGAGAGCCACAGACCATGTCACAGGTGGGACAGACGTTCGTCGGGGGAAGGGGGGCGGTGGGACTGATTTGCCGCACGCTCCTTCCGCTGCCTGCGCCTGACCTCTTCATGCTCGCGGCAATGAGATTCGAAGAGCTCAGCGCCCTCCCGGATCCACTTTCTCCACTTAGGGCAGTCTTCGGTAGGAACTCCCAGGTGTCAGTGGTAATGTCGCACTTTACCAAGGAGGCTTTGAGGGTGTCCTTGTAATGTTTCCGCTGCCCACCTTTGGCTCATTTGCCGTGAAGGAGCTCCGCATAGAGCATTTGCTTAGAGAGTCTCATGTCTGACATGCGAACTGTATGACCTGCCCAGCGAAGCTGATCGAGTGTGGTCAAAAAAATATAACTACAAATAGGACTGAGTTACCAGGTTTCAAGGACTGGAGTGCCAGGCTCGGGAACTGCATGTAACCTAGGACTGCACACTGGACCACCGATCTAAAAGCCCGAAACACTGAGAAATTTTAACCTACCCCACTTGTCGTGAAATTGACAGGATCAGGTGCAACACTGGTTTTACACCCGCCCAATTTTACATTGAAGTCACTTGTGTTTTCGGCTCGGTGATTAGACAACAAGAACACTGTGTTCTGTCAGCAGTTGCAGTAAAGTCTAGTCAGTGAGCTCTCTATGGATTCAGAAATATATAATAAAACAAACACAGTATTTAGGACAGTGCTATGATTGATCAAGTAGTTATTATGATGTTTTACTGGGAAGGGATTCATATTGTTCCTGCATACAGAACATTCAATAAACCTTTGATAGCTCGCATGCCTGTTTGTGTCAGCTTGGCTCAGTTTGGAACCTTCTTGTCTCTGAGTCAGAAGGTTATGGGTTCAATCCCCAGTCCAGGACTTGATACTGTAGGCTGTTATTTCACTGTAGTATTGAGAGAGTGCTGCATTGTGGGAGGTGTCGTCCTCTGGATGGGACATTACCATAACAACAGTAATAACACTTCAAAAATATATTCATTGGCTGTGAAGCACATTAGGACATCCTGAGGACATGATAAGGTGCTATATAATTGCAAGCTATTTCTTTCTTATCTAATATGTGTGAATTGTCAGGTTATTTTCCAACTCAGTCTGTTGGTTCTACGTCAGCTGCTGCTGTGTAAACAGCACATTTCAATAATTTGCTAAGTGTTCATTTAAATTTTGGCCTCCCTAACACACTGGTATAAAAACATGAATCTATTTTAAAACTAGCAGTTTGGGAAGGAACATAATGGGGGAGGGTGTATCAGTACCAGTGCTAAATGGTACTGATACCACCTATTGACACCAATAAAATATATTATATTCTTGTTAGTTAGTGTATCAGAATATTCACTAGAGGTATGACAGTGTTATTTTTTTTAAATGCCCCTGCTGAATGAATTACTGCAGACAGGTTATAGACATAGCTAAAGAATGGGTGGACAAAAGGTGCATTATCCATGGCACTGGGAAAACTTTTGCTAATGTTTTTAAAGTTGACAGCTCTGTTGAGAAAGATGAATGAAGCCCATCAACCTCTGCCCTGTTACGGTGATAAACTCACTTCAGATACAAACATTCTGGCCCTGAAAATCCACAGTCCGCACTCCATCTCTATAATGATGGTGGCAGGGGATTTCTTGTATATCGCACAATCACAGACCTGGTCCAGTCGGATTTTCCAGTAATCATAACAACCAATGGCTCACCGAGTTTGTCCGGTGATGCTGTACAACCACGAAAGTCACTGGCTCATTCCCTGGTCTATGCTAAGTTAGCTGATGTCAACTGGGCAGGAGAGAGGAGCAAGATTTCCGGGGCTGCCACTCCAGTCACACCTGTTGGAAATACGCATGTGTGAGGACAGAAATAGGCTCGGTTATCATGCCCGCTCCTTCATGACAGAATAGATTGCTGATAAAACCTGAAAGGCAGATACCCCTTCTCCCCCCCACAGAATAAATTACAGATACCCCTCCCCCTCACAATATACATTCCAGATACCCCTCCCCCTCACAATATACATTCCAGATACCCCTCCCCCTCACAATATACATTCCAGATACCCCTCCCCCTCACAATATACATTCCAGATATTCCTCCCCCTCACAATATACATTCCATATACCCCTCCCCCTCACAGAATAAATTGCAGATACTCCTCCCCCTCACAGAATAAATTGCAGATACCTCGTCCCCTCGCAATATACATTCCAGACACCCTTCCTCCTCACAGAATACATTCCATATACCCCTCCCCCTCACAGAATTCATTCCAGATACCCCTTTTCCCTCTCAAGGAATAAACTGCATATACCTGTTCACCCTTCACAGAATACATTTCAGATAATTTCCATTAAGGCTCACAAATGAATAATGACCACTTGAACATAAGAGAATGAAACCACTTCATTCCCCAGAATTAATTCAGAAAGTGGAGAAAATTGGTGAGACAACAAGATCAAAAATCTTGAACAATTTATTACATCTTAATTTTGGTACTGACATAAAATTTCCTCTACTAATTAAAGGATACTTTATTTTGGAAACCCTACAAACAAAAGGGAGGTCAGCTCCATCTGAGGCCCACCCATCTATTCATCAGGCTGTTGATCCTCAAAAGCCATCTTTCTTCAAATCAATGGCAGTAGCTAATCTAGACCTGAATCCCCTGCAGCTGTTTCAAGGAACAAACAGCAAATGAGAACAAACTGTCAGCTCTGCCCATATGCCAGTCAGCACCTGGCCGATCGTGCTTGTTTATCCAAAGACTTAATTGAAAGGTCGGTGGAAGCTTTCAACTGAGATATTTGTTAAGAAGAATGGCTGACGTACCGAGAGTGCTTATTGTTTATCTACCCCTGCTAGTTCCTTCCTTGTATTTTGTTTGCTGTACAATGACGACGATGTATCAAGTAGCTATTAAAAAGAAAACCTCTCTTTACTAAAAAATGTTGACATTAAGGCCCAGCTCAAACTGTCCTTACCATTTAGAAAAGTGTGTTAAGCTGCTTCAAACAGGTACCCTCTACCCCTCACAGAATACATATGTAGCCCTTATGTTGCAGAACCACTTCTACTTGAGGCTTTTCTCCAATGTACGAGGGCTGCTGGTTCTGTGCAATTCATATTGTTAAATGTTGACAAGCAGACTTCAGAACAACAGCATCAACTTTAAAATGACCGTGCATCAGCAAGGCTGCAATGCTGTTGAAAAGACACGATTAACGTTTTCTAGCCAGTGGCTGGGAGGGCCAGCAGTGGCCAGCAATGCAACCATTGGAGGCCATCTGAGCCTCGAACCCATCTGAGGCCAGAAAACAACATTGTACTGGCTCAGACAGCCAAAGCTAGCAGCTTACATTACCCATCACTGGCACTGTGCCACTGGCAAAATATGATCGACCTCACACCCTTTGAGTGGTCCTCTGTCTTGCTACAGGCTGGCTCATTTATATTATGCAGCAGAGCTGTAACATGCGGTAGTTGCAGCATTGGTGTTTTTATTTTTCTGCATAAGAATATTTAGAGGGTGATTTTGACTCTGTACATTAGTGTAAAATGGGTGATAGCGAATTGATAACCCGTTTTCCATCTCTCCCGATTAGTGTTTCCATTAAAGTCAGTGCAAATAAAAATTGGGAGGGATGTAAAAGGGGCTGCCGATTCACTTTCACCTGGTTTACACTATTGCACAAAGTTAAGGTCCAGCCCATAGATCATAGTACTGTGGGCAGTTCTGGTCACCACATTACAGGAAAGATGTAATTGCACTGGAAAGGGTGCAGAGATTTATGAGAATGTTGCCTGGACTGGAGAATTTGGGCTATGAGGAAAGATTGGAGATGCTGGGTCTGTTTTCTTTCCAACAGAGGAGGCTGAGGGCAGACCTGATTGAGGTGTATAAAATTATGAGGGGCCTGGATAGAGTGGATAGGAAGAACCTGTTTCTCTTGGCAAAGGGGGTCAATAACCAGGGGGCATAGATTTAAAGTAATTGGGGGAAGGTTTAGAGGAGATATGAGGGGAAATTTCTTCACCCAGAGGGTGTTGGGGGTCTGGAACTCACTGCCTGAAAGGGTGGTAGAGGCAGAAACCCTCACCATATTTAAAAAGTACTTGGATGTGTACTTAAAGTGCCGTAATCTACAGGGCTACGGACCTAGAGCTGGAAAATGGGATTAGGCGGGATACCTCTTGGTCGGCTGACGTGGACACGATGAGCCGAAATGGCCTCCTTCCATGCAGTAAATTTCTATGATTCTATGATTCTGTGATCAAGGAGTATTTAAATGTATCTTAAAGGACTCTGGATGAATAATTAGTATTGGGTGGTGTAGGCATGTCCGACCTGTTGAAGCTTGGGGCCGATATACGTAAAATCTGCGAGTGAGCCACAAATGATTCAATTGGTGGATTTTTCTACTTCATCATTGCCAGGAAATCTTTCTTAACCTTCAGAGGTGCCTAGTCCTTTAAGCTATTACAGGCGTCCACCTGCTGCAGCAGTGACCACTCTCCCTACCAGCCTCCTGCCCACTCCCTAGCACAAGCTCCCAAAAGCAGGTGCGGGGGGAATACCCATTGAACTTAGGCAAATGAATTTGTCCCTGGGAATAGCCTACCCTGCCACAGTTTTACTGGCATTGCTGCCAGAAAGGTAATCCCAGCAAAGGGCTACTGAGGGCCACATGTGATGGAGAGGTGAACTGCAAATAGTCCCAAGTGCTACTGCGTACCAATACATTAGATGTACTTAGGGGAGATGACCATGATAATGCAGAAACTTCCACTCCTCCATAAGTCCAGTTTGATGTGAAACTAATGACTTTCACCTGTTTACTTAAGTAACAACACTCTGCCACAAGATCTGCTGATGCTATTGAAAACTACCCACTTTAAATGAAATGACATAGGGCGTTTTCAATTAAAAGTGAAGTTCTTCAGCCACATGCTGTCTGACACAGTCAGTTGGCAGTATACATGATGCTCTGTCAATGCTGCTCTGACAACTGTTACTAGGAGGTGTACAAGAGCTGCCCAGAGTGATTCTTCCTCCTCGTGTCTCACTCTGCCTGTGAGAAGAGCCCACATGTATCTGTAGAAGCACAACTGAGAGTAGGGCTCTGTTATGTGGGCATCACAGGCAGATATGGGGGGAGAAAGTCCCCATCGCTCCGATTGGGGGCAGTCACCGGTTGGGGGCGGGACTTCCTGCACCTGGAAATTGAGGTTACCGCCCCTCAGAGGAAGTGGCGCGCAATCTCGTGTGCTCCACTTTTTTTGGGGGTAGGTCCCGGGGCGATGCTGGTGCAATACTCCACGTAGCGCTGATGTGGTTCTGCGCCCTTCCCCTCGCTTAAAGGGGAGGGCCGCTGCACACTCTGCTCGGCCTATGATGGCCTCCATTCAGCCACCAGAGCAGCATGGTGCCGAGGCCGCAGCCCATCACCCAAAACAGGGTGCCGGGCTACACGATGGCGGCCCGGACCACTTAAGGTGCTGATCAGTGAGTCGGCAAAACCGCCAAGGTGGCAGTGCGGGGCACTCGCAATCTCCCCTTTAACTTCAGGCCCCCGAGCGATGTCGGCCCGGTTCGCAACACACGACAGCCTCGCAGCGTACAGGGCAAAACCTGGCGCAGGGCAGAAAGGGGTGGTGCGTGGTGCTAAGGTGTGGCTGCGCACGGCGAAGACATCATCGCCGGTTCCGCGGCAACCTGGGGAGCTACCAACAGGGCGCGGTGCTACCATGACAGCGCTTCCTCTAACTCCCATACAATTCCACGGGAGCCAGTAGCGCCAGCCTCTCCCACCCCGCCTTGGGCAAAAAATGATTTGCATCCCGTTAACGCTATCTAGAGGCGCTAGCGGGCGTCGCAAAAAGGGGCAATTTCGAACCCATGGTTTTCTAAGTAATATGTTTTCTCCCTAAATTGGCCATCTTCAATGCCACTGCAACAGGATGTTCATCTCAAATTATTAGAACAAGTAAACTTTAAGGAATGATAATTTCAGAAAGGATTATCAGTTCTGTGTGGTTGTTTTGAAAGCGTTCTCACATTCTAAATGTAAACAATAGAAATCACAAGGTCACAACAGATTCGGACAATCTTTATTACTCCATCCAGAACAACCCTACACCCCCCACACGACTGCATCTAATTGTTTCTTAAATGATTCCAGGATTTTCACCTCCAACAATCTGCCCAGGAATACATTCAAGTGTCAATCCCGCTTTGCATGAAGATAAACCTGCTGATATAGAAATATAGAAACATAGAAAATAGGTGCAGGAGTAGGCCATTCGGTCCTTCAAGCCAGCACCGCCATTCAATAAGATCATGGCTGATCATTCACCCCTTTCCTACTTTCTCTCCATACCCCTCGATCCCTTTAGCCACAAGGGCCATATCTAACTCCCTTTTGAATATATCCAATGAACTGGCATCAACAACTCCCTGCGGCAGGGAATTCCATAGGTTAACAACTCTCTGCATGAAGAAGTTTCTCCTTATCTCAGTCCTAAATGGCCTACCCCTTAGCCTAAGACTGTGTCCCCTGGTTCTGGACTTCCCCAACATCGGGAACATTCTTCCCGCATCTAACCTGTCCCATCCCGTCAGAATCTTATACGTTTCTATGAGATCCCCTCTCATCCTTCTAAACTCCAGTGTATAAAGGCCCAGTTGATCCAGTCGCTCCTCATATGTCAGTCCAGCCATCCCTGGAATCAGTCTGGTGAACCTTCGCTGCACTCCCTCTATAGCAAGAACGTCCTTCCTCAGATTAGGAGACCAAAACTGAAAACAATATTCCAGGTGAGGCCTCACCAAGGCCCTGTACAATTGCAGTAAGACCTCCCTGCTCCTATACTCAAATCCCCTAGCTATGAAGGCCAACATGCGATTTGCCTTCTTCACCGCCTGCTGCACCTGCATGCCAACTTTCAATGACTGATGAACCATGACATCCAGGTCTCATTGCACCTCCCCTTTTCCTAATCTGCCACCATTCAGATAATATTCTGCCTTCGTGTTTCTGCCACCAAAGTGGATAACCTCACATTTATTCACATTATACTGCCTCTGCCATGCATTTGCCCACTCACCTAACCTGTCCAAATCACCCTGCAGCCTCTTAGCATCCTCCTCACAGCTCACACCGCCACCCAGTTTAGTGCCATCTGCAAACTTGGAGATATTACACTCAATTCCTTCATCCAAATCATTAATATATATTGTAAAAAGCTGGGGTCCCAGCACTGAGCCCTGCAGCACTCCACTAGTCAACTGCCTCCCATTCCAAAAAGGACCCATTTATCCCGACTCTCTGCTTCCTGTCTGCCAACCAATTCTCTATCCACGCCAGTACATTACCCCTAATACCATGTGCTTTGATTTTGCACACCAATCACTTATGTGGGACCTTGTCAAAGGCCTTTTGAAAGTCCAAATACACCACATCCACTGGTTCTCCCTTGTCCACTCTACTAGTTACATCCTCAAAAAATTCCAGAAGATTTGTCAAGCATGATTTCCCTTTCATAAATCCATGCTGAATTGGACCAATCCTGTCACTGCTCTGCAAATGCGCTGCTATTTCATCCTTAATAATTGATTCCAACATTTTCCCCACTATTGATGTCAGGATAACCGGTCTATAATTACCTGTTTTCTCTCTCCCTCCTTTTTTAAAAAGTAGTGTTACATTAGCTACCCTCCAGTCCATAGGAACTGCTCCAGAGTCAATAGACTGTTGGAAAATGATCACCAATGCATCCACTATTTCTAGGGCCACTTCCCTAAGTACTCTGGGATGCAGACATTCAGGCCCCAGGGTTTATCAGCCTTCAATCCCATCAATTTCCCCAACACAATTTCCAGGCTAATAAGGATATTCTTCAGTTCCTCCTTCTCACTAGACCCTCGGTCCCCTATTACCTCCAGAAGGTTATTTGTGTCTTCCTTTGTGAAGACAGAACCAAAGTATTTGTTCAATTGGTCGGCCATTTCTTTGTTCCCCATTATAATTTCACCTGAGTACGACTGCAAGGTACCTACATTTGTCTTCATTAATCTTTTTCTCTTCACATATCTATAGAAGCTTTTGCAGTCGCTTTTTATGTTCCCGGCAAGTTTAGTCTCGTACTCTATTTTTCCCCTCCTTTGTCCTCCTCTGCTGAATTCTAAATTTCTCCCAGTCCTCAGGTTTGCTGCTTTTTCTGGCCAATTTATATGCCTCTTCTTTGGATCTAATACTATCCTTAATTTCCTTTGTTAGCCACGGTTGAGCCACCTTCCCTGTTTTGTTTTTATTCCAGACAGGGATGTGCACTTGTTGAAGTTCATCCATGTGATCTTTAAATGTTTGCCATTGCCTATCCACCGTCAACTCTTTAAGTATCCTTTGCCACTCTATTTTAGCCAATTCACGCCTCATGCCATTGAAGTTAGCTTTCCTTAAGTTCAGGACCTTAGTTTCTGAATTAACTGTGTCACTCTCCATCTTAATAAAGAATTCTATCATATTATGGTCACTCTTCCCCAAGGGGCCTCGCACAACAAGATTGCTAATTAGTCCCTTCTCATTACACATCACCCAGTCTAGGATGGCCAGCTCTCTGGTTGGTCAAGAAAACCATCCCTAATACACTCCAGGAAATCCTCCTCCACCGTATTGCTATCAGTTTGGTTAGCCCAATCTATATGTAAGTTAAAGTTGCCCATGATAACAGCTGTACCTTTATTGCACACATCCCTTATTTCTTGTTTGATGCTGTCCCCAACCTCACTACTATTGGTTGGTGGTCTGTACACAACTCCCACCAGCTTTTCTGCCCTTTGGTATTCCGTAGCTCCACCCATACCGATTCCACATTATCCAAGCCAATGTCCTTCCTTACTAATGCATTAATTTCCTCTTTAACCAGCAACGCCACCCGGCCTCCTTTTCCTTTCTGTCTATCTTTCCTCAATGTTGAATACTCCTGGATGTTGAGTTTCCAGCCTTGGTCACCCTGGAGCCATGTCTCTGTGATGCCAATTACATCATATCCATTAATTGCTATCTGCGCAGTTAATTCGTCCACCTTATTCTGAATACTCCTCGCATTGAGGCACAGAGCCTTCAAGCTTGTCTTTTTAACACACTTTGCCCCTTTAGAATTTTGCTGCAATGTGGCCCTTTTTGTTTTTTGCCTTTGATTTCCCTGCCCTCCACTTTTACTCTTCTCCTTTCTATCTTTTGCCTCTGTCTCCTTTTTATTTCCCTCTGCCTCCCTGCATAGGTTCCCATCCCCCTGCCATAATAGTTTAACTCCTCCCAGTCCTCACGTGACCTTTTACTAGTTTGAACCTGTGTCTGCTTGTCCTACCCTCAGAGTTCAATTTAAATTGTTATTCCAGATTAACCATTTCCATACCATTTATAATTCATGATCACAACTCTGTCATTGTGGGGGACATTAGAACTTGCAAGAATGGGAGGGTTGGGAGCGGCTGGGTCGTTAAATTCGGCAGCAAAAAATCTCGACCGCAACCCAGCTCCAACGCACTGATTTCTGGGTTTCACTGCCTGCACGTAACCTGCTTGCTGGAGTCAGCACAATCATTAGTGCAGGCGGCTAGGCAATGGATGGGCATGTGAACTTCATGGCGGTCTATCAACTTCAGATAACCTAAACTTAATAAATGCTCAGTTCTTACAGCTACTTTGTCAGTTCTCTGTGGCAAATTTTTAGCAAAGATTTCTTGTCACCATATAGGTATAGGGAACTTTGGAAGCCTTCAAACAGTCACCAGCAGGATGGGAGCTATCTTGTATGTTTTTGGTATTACATCACAGGAGGATGACCATCACCATCGATGGCAGCGACGACGTGTTGTGGTGTGATCAGCTGGTGTGCGGGAGGAAGGTACGCGGGAGACAGATGTGCAGGAGGGAGCTGTACAGGAGGGAGGTGCGCAGGAGTGAGGTGCATGGGAGGGAGGTGTACAGCAGTGAGGTGTACAGGAGGGAGGTGTACAGGAGGGAGGTCTACAGGAGGGAGGTGTACAGGAGGGAGGTCTACAGGAGGGAGGTGTACAGGAGGGAGGTGTACAGGAGGGAGGTTTACAGGAGGGAGGTGTACAGGAGGGAAGTGTACAGGAGGGAGGTGTGTGGGAGGGTGATGTACAAGAGGGAGGTGTACAGGAGGGAGGTGTAAAGGAGGCAGGTGCACGGGAGGGAGAAGTACAGGAGGGAGGTACGCGAGAGGGAAGTGTACAGGAGGGATGTGCGCGGGAGGGAGGTGTGCGGGAGGGAGGTGTACAGGAGGAAGGTGCATAGGAGGGAGGTGTACAGGAGGGAGGTTTACAGGAGGGAGGTGCGCGGGAGGGAGGTGTGCGGGAGGGAGGTGTACAGGAGGGAGGTTTACAGGCGGGAGGTGCGCGGGAGGGAGATGTACAAGAGGGGGGTGTACAGGAGGCAGGTGCACGGGAGGGAGGTGTACAGGAGGGAGGTGCGTGGGAGGGAGGTGTACAGGAGGGAGGTTTACAGGAGGGATGTGCGTGGGAGGGAGGTGTACAGGAGGGAGGTGCATGGGATGGAGGTGTACAGGAGGGAAGTGTACAGGAGGGGTGTACAGGAGGGGGGTGCACGGGAGGGAGGTGCAGAGGAGGGATGTGCGCGGGAAGGAAGTTTACAGGAGGGAGGTGTACAGGAGGGAGATGTACAGGATGGAGGTGCGCGGGAGGGAGGTGTACCGGAGAGAGGTGTACAGGAGGGATGTGCGTGGGAAGGAGGTGCGCGGGAGAGAGGTGTACCGGAGGGAGGTGTACAGGAGGGAGGTGTACAGGAGGGAGGTGCATGGGATGGAGGTGCATGGGAGGGAGGTGTACAGGAGGGAAGTGTACAGGAGGGGGGTGCACGGGAGGGAGGTGCAGAGGAGGGATGTGCGCGGAAGGAAGTTTACAGGAGGGAGGTGTACAGGAGGGAGATGTACAGGATGGAGGTGCGCGGGAGGGAGGTGTACCGGAGAGAGGTGTACAGGAGGGAGGTGCGCGGGAGGGAGGTGCGCGGGAGGGAGGTGTACAGGAGGGAGGTGTACAGGAGGCAGGTGCGCGGGAGGGTGGTGCGCGGGAGGGAGGTGTACCGGAGGGAGGTGTACAGGAGGGATGTGCGTGGGAGGGAGGTGCGCGGGAGAGAGGTGTACCGGAGGGAGGTGTACAGGAGGAAGGTGCACGGGAGGGAGGTGTATCGGAGGGAGGTGTACAGGAGGGAGATGCGCGGGAGGGAGATGTACAAGTGGGAGGTGTACAGGAGGGAAGTGTACAGTAGGGAGGTGTACAGGAGGGAGGTGCACGGGAGGGAGAAGTACAAGAGGGAGGTGTACAGGAGGGAGGTGTACAGGAGGGAGGTGCACGGGAGGGAGGTGTACAGGAGGGAGGTGTACAGGAGGGAGGTGCACGGGAGGGAGAAGTACAAGAGGGAGGTGTACGGGAGGGAGGTGTACAGGAGGGAGGTGCACGGGAGGGAGGTGTACAGGAGGGAGGTGCGCGAGAGTGAGGTGTACAGGAGGGAGGTGCGCGGGAGGGAGGTGTACCGGAGGGAGGTATACAGGAGAGAGGTGCGCGGGAGGGAGTTGCATAGGAGGGAGGTGAACAGGAGGGAGGTGCGCTGGAGGGAGATGTACAAGAGGGAGATGTACAGGAGGGAAATGCGCTGGAAGGAGATGCGCGAGAGGGAGGTGCGGGTGGGGGAGTTGTACATGAGAGAGGTGCGCAGCAGGGAAGTGTACAGGAGGGAGGTGTACAGGAGGGAGGTGCGTGGGAGGGAGGTGTAGAGGAAGGAGGTGCGTGGGAGGGATGTGTACAGGAAAGAGGTGCGTGGGAGGGATGTGTACAGGAGGGAGGTGTACAGAAGGGAGGTGTACAGAAGGGAGGTGTACAGGAGGGAGGTGTACAGGAGGGAGTTGCACAGGAGGGAGGTACGCGGGAGGGAGGTGTACGGGGGGAGGTGCGCAGGAGGTAGTTGCATAGGAGGGAGGTGTACCGGAGGAAGGTGTGCAGGAGGAGGTGCGCGGGTGGGAGGTGTACCGGAGGGAGATGCGCGGGAGGGAGATGCACGGGAGTGAGGTGTACAGGAGGAAGGTGCACGGGAGGGAAGTGCGCGGAAGGGAGGTGTACAGGAGGGAGGTGTGTGGGAGGGAGGTGCGCGGGAGGGAGGTGTACAGGAGGGAGGTGTGTGGGAGGGAGGTGTACAGGAGGAAAGTGCACTGGAGGGAGGTGCGTCGGAGGGAGGTGTACAGGAGGGAGGTGCGCGGGAGGGAGATGCACGGGAGGGAGGTGTACAGGAGGGAGGTGCATGGGAGGGAAGTGCATGGGAGGGAGGTGTAGAGGAGGGAGGTGTACAAGAGGGAGGTGCGCGGGAGGGAGGTGTACAGGAGGGAGGTGCACTGGAGGGAGGTGTGTGGGAGGTAAGTGTACAGGAGGGGGGTGTACAAGAGGGAGGTGCGCGGGAGGGAGGTTTACAGGAGGGAGGTGCGCGTGAGGGAGGTTTACAGGAGGGAGGTGCACGGGAGGGACGTGCACAGGAGGGAGGTGTGCAGGAGGGAGGTTTACAGGAGGGAGGTGCGCGGGAGGGAGGTTTACAGGAGGGAGTTGCGCAGTAAGGAGGTGTACCGGAGGGAGGTGAGTGGGAGGGAGGTATACAGGAGCGAGCTGTACAGGAGGGCGATGCGCGGGAGGGCGGTGTACAGGAGGGAGGTGCGCCAGAGGGAGGTTTATAGGAGGGAGTTGCATGGGAGGGAGGTGTACCGGAGCGAGGTGTATAGGAGGGAGGTGTGCGGGATGGAGGTGTACAGGAGGGAGGTGCGCAGAAGGGAGGTTTACAGGAGGGAGTTGCGCAGGAGGGAGGTGTACCGGAGGGAGGTGCGTGGGAGGGAGGTGTACAGGAGGGAGGTGTACAGGAGGGAGGTGTACAGGAGGGAGGTGTGTGGGAGGGAGATGTACAGGAGGGAGGTGTACAAGAGGGAGGTGCGCGGGAGGGATGTGTACAGGAGGGAGGTGCACGGGAGGGAGGTGCGCAGGAGGGAGGTGCACAGGAGAGAAATGCGTGGGAGGGAGGTGTACAGAGGGTGGTGTGTGGGAGAGATTTGCGCAGGAGGGCTACTGCAGGACACCCCTTATCTAAATTTTTCTATTTTTCTATGTTTTTATGTTTCTAAAGGATACACAATGAAGAGCTGTGGGATACTACTTACATCCAACTCGTGGTCTGACAGTATAATACATGAGTGAGTAAAGTTCATCATAACACATGGGGAGTTATGGTTGGTGATTCAGACCATGGGGTCGTTGTTTCTCTTTGTTGTGCCTGAGGAACATTCAGTTCACAGGCACAGTGAATAAGAAATGTTGAGGGGTGGAACAATTCCATCCACTCTGCACACCCGCAGGGATTTCTGGGGACTGCCAATGGGTGGGCAACTTTAGAATGCTAATGAGGCAGAAAGGGGCATACCCAGCCTCTTGCTTCTCTTTCTTCTCAGTTTACCTTTGGAGTATCCCTAAATGCTGGTAGGAGCAAGTTCTCCACTCAAGTTTTTTGAATAGTGCCATTGGATCTTTGATGTCTTTTTTCTTTGTTCTGACAGTGAAGCACTCCCTTAGTGCTGGAGTGGACAAGGGAGAACCAGTGGATGTGGTGTATTTGAACTTTCAAAAGGCTTTTGACAAGGTCCCACACAAGAGATTGGTGTGCAAAATTAAATCACATGGTATTGGGGGTAATGAACTGGTTGGCAGACAGGAAGCAGAGAGTCGGGATAAATGGGTCTTTTTCAGAATGGCAGGCAGTGACTAGTGGGGTACCGCAGGGCTCAGTGCTGGGACCCCAGTTATTTACAATATACATTAATGATTTGGAGGAAGGAATTGAGTGTAATATCTCCAAGTTTGCAGATGACACTAAACTGGGTGGCGGTGTGAGCTGTGAGGAGGACACTAAGAGGCTGCAGAGTGACTTGGACAGGTTAGGTAAATGGGCAAATGCATGGCAGATGCAGTATAATGTGGATAAATGTGAGTTTATCCACTTTGGGGGCAAAAACACGAAAGCAGAATATTATCTGAATGGAGGCAGATTAGGGAAAGGGGAGGTGCAACGAGACCTGGGTGTCATGGTACATCAGTCATTGAAAGTTGGCATGCAGGTACAGCAGGCAGTGAAGAAGGCAAATGATATGTTGGTCTTCATAGCTAGGGGATTTGAGTATAGGGAGGTCTTACTGCAGTTGTATAGGGCCTTGGTGAGGCTGCACCTGGAATATTGTGTTCAGTTTTGGTCTCCTAATCTGAGGAAGGACATTCTTGCTATTGAGGGAGTGCAGCGAAGGTTCACCAGACTGATTCCCGGGATGGCAGGACTGACATATGAGGAGAGACTGGATCGACTGGGCCTGTATTCACTGGAGTTTAGAAGGATGAGAGGGGATCTCATAGAAACATATAAAATTCTGACGGGACTGGACAGGCTAGATGCAGGAAGAATGTTCCCGATACTGCGGAAGTCCAGAACCAGGGGACACAGTCTAAGGCTAAGGGGTAAGTCATTTAGGACTGAGATGAGGAGAAACTTCTTCACTCAGAGAATTGTTAATCTGTGGAATTCTCTACCACAGAGAGTTGTTGATGCCAGTTCATTGGATATATTCAAGAGGGAGTTAGATGTGGCCCTTACGGCTAAAGGGATCAAGGGGTATGGAGAGAAAGCAGGAAAGGGGTACTGAGGGAATGATCAGCCATGATCTTATTGAATGGTGGTGCAGGCTCGAAGGGCCAAATGGCCTACTCCTGCACCTATTTTATATGTTTCGATGTTTCTGACTTTGAGGTGAGAGTGCTACCAGCTGAGCACACCTAAGATCCATGGAGTTAGATCACATGAATAAATGATTACCTTCCCACCTCACTTGCCAGAAAGATCTTTGACACTTGGGGCCTTCTGATTGCTCTTCACCAGCAGTAGAGAGCAGGCCTGATTCCAGAGGTCAGCCGAACTGCAAATCTCTCGGGGCTGCATCTTAGCTCTTGTTTCACCACCCAGTCTCAATGCAAGGCGTGTGCAGAAAGGATTAAAAATAGATGTCAATTTATTGTTTCATTGATTTGCATACTGGTTTCCAGCGATATTTTTCTGTTGGAAAATCCTATGGGATGCACTGACCTCAGCCCTTGCATACTCCATGTGTGCTTCTGGTGAGCAGTGCTCCACACTGTGACTGCTAATGTGTAGAACCGACCCCGAGAGCTTTACATTTTGTGTGATATACGCAACTTAGCCCAGTTGTTGCTGTAAGATTCTATTTAGTTCAGCTCATGGGGGCTGCTAGTTGGTGCAGTATTGTCCTAGATTGAATTATAGGGGTATTTCCATGATCATTGTAACCGCAATTCCCGGACGCATACCTAGCACGAGCGTGACTTCCTACTAAAAGAATGGACTTTCAGAATTACATGATATACTTATCTGCAGCACAGTAAGTGACAAGAGGCTCCCACTAAGAGGTGAACACCAGCCTGAAGAGAATCGTTGATCTCGAGCTGGATTGCAGAGGTGCGATAATTGAGCTGCAACACCAGGACAGCCTCGATAATGCTGGACTATTTATACAGGCAGATTGACTGCAGATCAGCTATGAGTTTGCAAGAAACACAGCTTAGCAACTGTAAAGTAAATGGAGCTTTAGTGAGTTTTAGCGAGCATTGTTTAGGTTTTCCCATGTTTCCCTCTGGGCGACAGGCATTACAATAATAGGCTGAGGTTATTGTTCGATAATGAGGGCCTCACAGCAGAAAGGAAAGGCAGCCTGCAAAATGAAACAATGAGACATTTCATTAGCTGCTGGTTGGACTCAATGGAGATGTGTTACGTGAAGCCAGCAATCCTGCACACTATTTGTAAGCCTGGTTTCAAAGAGGAATCTTACATAGCCGCTGGGGCCTAGTACAGAAAAGTTACCGTGTTCGGAACATTTTTTTTAGAGTTACATGAATATTATCAGAGGTGCCATGAAATATTTGGTACTTTAATGAAATTTAATTTGTCAACTTTACTGCAACTGCTGGCCGTCTCCAGGCAGTGAAGTTTGCACTGTGTCACAAAAATGGGACTTTTGTTTAATCTGGGGTTTTAATGAAAGAAGCTATAGAGGCCGGCCTGTAAAATATTTATGCAAGTTCAAGGAATGACAGCACTTTGTGAATCATTCAGCGTTTAAAGAGTTTGCAGTTTGTCAGACTTTTCTTTGAGGCAAATAATAAAAGTTGGGCTGTGCAGCCCTCGACACTGCAAATATTGTACTTGGGCCAAAGTGAATCTATTAGTCATTTATTTCTTAAGAGAGAAAATGTTTACATCTGAAAACCCAATAAACTTTTTTTGAAATAAAAATAATTTTTATTTCACCATCTGTTTTATACAGATCATGTTTGATCCATAATCCAGACATACATGCCAAACATCAGCGTTTAATGTGAACAGTCAACTTTCAGGTCCCTGATCTATGATTATATCAGAAAATCAGTGCAGACCACCCTTGCTTACCCTGACTCTCACCCCCATCAGCACTAGTTGGGAGAGCCTACACTGGTTCTGTCCTGTTGTTGTTGCTGTGTCACGTAAGGAATTCCTGCCCACAGCATGCAACTGTCTTCAGTCTCTTCAACTTACATCAGCAGCAATGGGACATGCTGGGAGCCCCAGAGGGGAATGTGAAGAAAGAACCCAGAAACTGCACTAATGGTGGGAGAGGGGAGAACCTGGGAACAGCATTGGAGGAGAGAGAAGGAAGAACATGGGAACCGCTTTCGGGGAAAGAGAAGAACATGGGAACAGCATTGGGGTGGGGGGGGGGCGATGGGGGAGAGAGGAGAATGTGGGAAAAGCTGTGGGGGGGGGTGGTGAGAGAGTGGAGAATGTGGGAACAGTATTGGAGCATTGGGGAAAGAGAGGAGAATGTTGGAACAGCGTTGAGGAGGAGAGGGAAGAATGTGGGAACAGCACTGGGGGTGAGAGGAGAAACTGACAGTATTGGGCATTGGGGAAAAAAGAGGAGAGAAACTAGGAGCAGTATTGAGGGAGAGAGGATAGAATGTAGCGACAGCACTGGGATAGGGAAAGGAGAAACTAGGAACATCAGTGAGGGGAGAGGAGAAGGTAGAACCTGGGAACAGTATCAGGGTGGGGGGGGGGGGTACGGGGGAGCGGTGAGTCAAGGCTGTGTCCTAAGCCCCTCAGAAAATAAATCTTGTACCTATAACATTGGTATCGCCCTTCATGTGTTCGAGTTGTTTTACAGTAAAATGGCCAATTTTTCACTCAGGAAGACAGATAGCATATATCAGAAAATCAGGAGCTGATGGTCTCACACCCATTATGCAGTCTGCACCCAATTTTACATTAATTGAAATAGATGCACAATTGGGTGGGCTACATATGTACTCAATATTGTGATACACCCAGAAGTGCAAAAATTTACCCGAATGCTGTCTTTTCCCCTCCAATACAGGTGGAGAAATGTTCAGAATGCCTATAGTTTAAAGTTACAATTTGGTGCCCCACTGCACTAACTATTTTTAAGTCGTCAGTTTGTTTGAAGCTGGTTTTCTAGGTTGCCATGTATGCTCAACCTGTGAATATAAGTCTCAAAGTGATATTAGATGTGTCAACTGCCTGCCGCAGGTATCCCTCACATACACAGCTGTGCACAATGCAGATTGATATAACCAATGACAACTGAGCACATCTGTTCTTAACAATACAGTCATGGAGGTAAAATTCAACTTTGGTCGGGGCACAAAATTGGCAGTAGTGGATCAGCCGCCAATTATACAACCTGCCCACTATTCCTTTACATTGTGGAAAAGAATATTGTGTTGGGTGTATTTTATAGCACATCATACCCATGCCAGCTCTCTGAACTATTCATTCCATTGCTCTACCCTCTAACTAGGGTTGCTAAATCTGGTTGGACATATTCCTGGAGGTGTCATCACATGACCTCCTGCCTCCAACCGCCCTGCCCCCACACTCCCGCCATTGGTCGCCCAACATGTCCATACTCACGGTGCCCTGCCTTCACAGTCAACTGGAACGCGAGCAGACTCTTCATTGCCCGATTGGATGATTCTTGACCGTCAGTCAAACAGCCATTTTTTCACAAGTCATTCCCAAAACAAAATTTTAAAAACACAATGGGGGCGAAATTTCCACGCCCCGATTGGGGGCGGTAACCTTCTGGGGCCAGGGCATTTAGCGCCCAGCTCGGACATCCCACCTCCGAAGTGGAATTGCCCTTACCGCTCCGAAAGCAAGCGGAGCGCAATTTCCCTGCTCCACATCCATTGGGGGCGGTAACTGGGTTGCTACTGGGGCAGGGAGTCAAGCGCTACGCGAATGCTAGGGCTGCCAAGACGACCCGAGGGTCGGCCGACAAAAAAAGATAGTGGCCCGGGGCACTAACCACGGGGTGCCATGGCAATGCCTCCACAAAGTCCTGGGCAATTTCCCGGGAGGCAATAGTGCCCCCCCTCCCTCAGGCAAAAACTGTCTTGCACCCTGTTAACGCCCCTCCAGAGGCGCTAACAGGGCTATAAAATGGGGCAATTTTGCCCCCAATTTCTTTCATGACCTTATGATGTTTCTCCAGGGTTGTTCACAACATTTCCTAGAGATTAGTCTTTAATTTCTGGAAAATCCAGTGCAAACCTGGAGGGTTGGCAACCCTAGGCCTAACTCTTTTAATTTGTTCCTTTTCAAACACTTATCCACTTTCCTTTTAAAAGCTATTATAGACTCTGCTTCCACCATTGTTTCAGATAGGACATTCCATGTCCGAATAATCCTCTTGTTTAAAAGAAAACTGTCCGAACCTCTCCCTTCATTATAGATCTTAAATTTATCCCCTTTTTTCTCAGATTTTATTTTATTAAAACATCTCATAATTTTGAACACTTATCAGATCTCCTCTTAACCTTCTTTGTTCTATTGAAAAAAACTCTAATTTCTCTTGACTCTCTTCATAACTAAAGCCCCTCTTCCATAGTGTTAACTCAGTGAATTTGTCCTGCACCTTCTCTAAGGCGCTTTGCTAAAGTAAAGTGCTCAAAATTGGGCTCAATAATCTAACTGTGGTCCAACCAATGATTTGTACAGAACAGCATTTTACTAAAAGCCTTCTATCGACAGAGGGAAGTTAATGAACAAACTGAACGGGTGTGAGATGTAAGGAAGAAAGCACTTTGCACAGAAAGTAAGGATTCTGTCCCACTGCTCTCCTTCAATAATGTGGAAGACTTGCAGTGTAAAACAATACAACAATTCTTTTTTAAATAAAGGAAAATTAATGGCATCAGTCAGTGAAATGTTGGCCCATGCTCTTTTTATCTCTTTCACTCTTAAATATGCTTGGAATTCCTGTTATTTTCAGTGGGAATTCAGGTCCATTGTCTGGCCGCTGTGAGTAAGAAATGTCAAAGGTCAGTGCAAGGGTCAAGCAAAGGGAAAAGAAAAGGTCCCTGCTTGCTAATGGGTGTTAAGTGACTGACTGTCTCATGTTTATACGTCAGTTCTAAGGTCAGATCAGACTCTAGATATTACCCAATGCAAACTTCCAAAACCAACATCCCAGCTGAGAACTGGTGCAAGTTTAAGACCCACGTTGGTGGTGTGCTTTATGGCCAGTTAGACGTCTTCTCAATGTAACCTGGCAGCAGATTTGAAACGTTCTTTCACTATATATATCCTTTCCTAATCTATGACATTGTCTCCACCCCCCCATTAAATTTTCTGAAACTTCCCTGCGGCTCAATAGATAAGTGCACTGTATGGTGCTATGCCATACAGAGCAGAAAGCCCTCAGATTTGACCTTGGTCTGTGCTGAATTAACTGATCCAAGCTGGGACACCAGTAAAGGTCGCACAATTGGCCTCTGTTTCATGGCAGGGAAAAAAAATCAGCCAGGGTTCCTGTTGCTGAAAATGGTAACTCATGCTGAGGTACAATTCCATAGGCCCCTCCAAGTGTCTTGGCAAAGTGGTCATTTTCATGAATGGGCCCAGACAGTGAGTGTCGGTAAGCTATTCAACTGTGCAGTTGAGAGTCAATAATGTGACCAGGACAGCACAGATTCTCATTAATTCATACACCCTGCCTCAGATTATGGACCAGCTCTGAGTAATAACCCCACCACTATCTTCTTGTGAAAATGCTTTCCATACTTTTTGCAGACAGACAAATGAAACAATTCATAATAACAACAAAATCAATTGTAGCAAAATATATCGGTGGAAGTTCTCCAACAGGCGATCTTTTTCTCTTCACTATTTAAGGGAGGCGTTAACCTTAAGTGCTCGCACCAAATGATTGACAACAGAAACTTACACTCACAAGCGATGTGATGGTGGTGACAGTGAAGCATGGACCATTGACTCTTCTCTATTCTCAAGACAAAGTAAAATTATCAAATAAAATTGAAAAAACCACAAAAAATCCTACCCTAGTAAAATGCTTTTCTTTCAGTTTTAAATTCTAATGAAGAGTTAAACCTGGAACTTGAACCTGTCACTTCTTTTCATAGATGCGGACTGACCTGTTGTGTGTTTGCATGGGTTTCTGTTTTTTTCACAAACAGATCATTTAATAAGCTTTATTGTCATTTGAAGAATAAAAATGTAATAAACTTAAATAACAGAAGAATTTGATTTAACAGATTTCAGTATGGAGTTTAACCACTGATCAGATATGGAATCCACAATCAAATTAACATTCAGTGTTAAATGGAAATAGTAAAAGCTAGACATACACCGCAGGTCAGTCAACATCTGTAAAAAAAAGAAGACAGGCGAACATTTTAGGTGCAAGACCCTCTGAATGACCTAAAAACACATATGGGGGTAGATCTTCTTTGTGTGATAGTGTAAAATGGCAGCGTGTTTTACATCTCTCCTGATTTTTATTTCAATTGAAGTTGCTATCACTCGTTTTATGCTATCACGCAAAGTCAAAATCTACCCCATGATGTTTAGTTTTGACAAAGGGTCTACATCCAAAACATTAACTTGCCTCTTTTCTTTACAGGTGCCAATTCACCAGCTGTGTATTTCCAGCAGTTTCTGTCTTTACAAGTTTTTTCCTGATATTCAGGAGGCAAAAGTGAGTTCCTTGGCGCCTTCTGTTAGCGCATCTTGGAGGCAAGAACGGGACGCTAATGGTTTTGTGACCGGGCGCAGTAAGATCAGCGACTCCCGCCATATTCGGCGGGAGTTTTAAGGCAGCCGAATGGCATTGCGCCCCAATCTCCTTCGCCCGGAGATCATGACGTCATCGGCATGCACATCGCATCGGTAGCGCCCGGACCTGAAATTGTGTTCCGCCCCCTGCAGCAGTGCCAGGCGAAATCACCAGCAGCTGCAGGAGGCGGAGGCGTGCATCGGGCGGCCGGCCGGGGGCGTGCTTAAAGGCGAGATGGCTGAGATAAGTAAAAAAACAGCTTACCTTCTCTCTTGCAGCTTTTTTCACGGGTTCCTGCCCATGATCGATCAGCCCGGCACTCTACTTGAGTGCTGGGCTGATCGGGCGGGATAGCATCTGCTGTAGTGGAAATGATAAGTTTTCTTTCCTTTGCCGCACCTGCAGCGATGGCCCTTCCCTTTAAGGGAGGGAAGGAGCCTTTCAACGCGGCAGTGCTGCTCAACTCACTACCCCGCCAGCTGCTGATTGCGCTCCAGGAAGGAAGTGAACCATCTGATTTAGTGCTCCACTTCCTTCTGAAGAGCAAATGCCGAATTTTTAAAAAGTTGTAAATGATTAGTGCCTGCCGCTAATTTTTCAAACTTTTAAAAGAAGCGACCAAATAGGGCGGTACCCAATTTCACCCCCTCAGTGTTCACTTGAAACCTGAATCATTGCTGACTGACCTAAATTGTCTTCACAGGCCAGTGAAGCAATTTTGTGCACATATTCCCCAGCCATTAGGACCATCATAAAGTGTCGAGTTGCAACATAGAAACATAGGCCCCAAGTTTCCACACGCGGCGAAAAAGGCGCACCTCAGAGCTGGGCGCCTGTTTTTCGCGCCGAAAACGGTGCCTGAAATCCCATGGCCGAATGGCCTCAAGTCCGTCCGCATCTTCGCGGGGAATGAAGGCCTGCCTCAAGCACTGCAGCTCAGCCCGAAGGCTGCTTGCTGCCTGCCGTCGAGACACTGACGCCACACCGCTGCCTGTCTCCAACATGAAAGGCCTGCCTGAAGCACTTTCACACAGGTAGGAACATGATTTATTTAATCTTTTCTTTGCTTATAAATTTTTATTCAGGTTGGATTTATTTGTATAATATTTGTATAAGTATAACTAAGGATTGATTGTAGAATGTAATGACTTCCCTTCCCCCCCTCCCCCCCCACCTCGTTCCCTACGCCTAATTTGTAACCTGCGCCTGATTTTTTAAAGTGTAGACAAGGTTTTTTCAAGCGTACAAAAATCTTCACTTGCTCCATTCTAAGTTTTGTGGAGTACGTTTTCACTGTGGAAACTTTCAAATCAGGCATCAGTGGCCGGACATGCCCCCTTTTGAAAATAAAATTCTGTTCCAAAGTGAAACTGTTGTACCTGACTAGAACTGCAGAAAACTAAATGTAGAGAATTCCGATTTCTAAGATATTCCGTTCTACACCAGTTGCTCCTAAACATCAGGAGCAAATCATGTGGAAACTTGGGACCATAGAAACATAGAAAATAGTTGCAGAAGTAGGCCATTCAAACCTTCGAGCCTGCACCACCATTCAATAAGATCATGGCTGATTATTCACCTCAGTACCCCTTTCCTGCTTTCTCTTCATACCCCTTGATCCCTTTAGCCGTAAGGGCCATATCTAACTCCCTCTGGAATATATCCAATGAACTGATATTAACAACTCTCTGCAGCAGGGAATTCCACAGGTTAACAACTCCCTGAGTGAAGAAATTTCTCCTCATCTCAGTCCTAAATGGCTTGCCCCTTATCCTTAGACTATGTCCACTGGTTCTGGACTTCCCCAACATCGGGAACATTCTTCCTGCATCTAACCTGTCCAGTCCCGTCAGAATTTTACATGTTTCTATGAGATCCCTTCTCATCCTTCTAAACTCCAGTGAATACAGGCCCAGTCGATCCAGTCTCTCCTCATATATCAGTCCTGCCAGCCCGGGAATCAGTCTGGTGAACCTTCGCTGCACTCCCTCAATAGCAAGAACGTCCTTCCTCAGATTAGGAGACCAAAACTGAACACAATATTCCAGGTGAGGCCTCACTAAGGCCCTGTACAACTGCAGTAAGACCTCCCTGCTCCTATACTCAAATCCCTTAGCTATGAAGGCCAACATACCATTTGCCTTCTTCACCGCCTGCTGTACCTGCATGCAAACTTTCAATGACTGATGTACCATGACACCCAGGTCTCATTGCACCTCCCCTTTTCCTAATCTGCCGCCATTCAGATAATATTCTGCCTTCGTGTTTTTGCCACCAAAGTGGATAACCTCACATTTATCATCTGCCACACGTTGCCCTGACTCTCTGCTTCCTGTATGCCAACCAGTTCTCTATCCACGTCAGTACACTTCCCCCAATACCATGTGCTTTAATTTTGCACACCAATTTCTTGTGTGGGACCTTGTCAAAAGTCTTTTGAAAGTCCAAATACACCACATCCACTGGTTCTCCCTTGTCCACTCTACTAGCTACATCCTCAAAAAATTCTAGAAGATTTGTCAAGCAGGATTTCCCTTTCATAAATCCAAGCTGACTTGGACCAATCCTGTCACTGCTTCCCAAATGTGCTGCTATTTCATCTTTAATAATTGATTCCAACATTTTTCCCACTATCGATGTCAGGATAACCGGTCTATAATTACTCATAATCTCTCTCCATCCTTTCTTAAAAAGTGGTGTTACATTAGCTACCCTCCAGTCCATTGGAACTGATCCAGAATCGATAGACTGTTGGAAAATGATCACCAATGCATCCACTATTTCTAGGGCCACTTCCTTAAGTACTCTGCAGACCATCAGGCCCCGGAGATTTATCGGCCTTCAATCCCATCAATTTCCCTAACACAATTTCCCGCCTAATAAGGATTTCCTTTAGTTCCTCCTTCTCACTAGACCCTCAGTCCGCTAGTATTTCCAGAAGGTTATTTGTGTCTTCCTTCGTGACGACAGAACCAAAGTATTTGTTTAACTGGTCCGCCATTTCTCTGTTCCCCATTATAAATTCACCTGAATCTGACTGCAAGGGTCCTATGTTTGTTTTCTCTTCACATATCTATAGAAACTTATGCAGTCAGTTTTTATGTTCCCAGCAAGCTTCCTCTCATACTCTATTTCCCCCCTCCTAATTAAACCCTTTGTCCTCCTCTGCTGAATTCTAAATTTCCCCCAGTCCTCGGGTTTGCTGCTTTTTCTGGCCAATTTATATGCCTCTTCCTTGGGTTTAACATTATCCTTAATTTCTCTTGTTAGCCACGGTTGAGCCACCTTCCCCGTTTTATTTTTACTCCAGACAGGGATGTCCAATTGTTGGGGTTCAATTTTAATGGGGAAGGTGGATTGGCAGCAGGGATGTGGTGGGGCTCCAAAGTGGTGGTGCAATATGACTTTAACGGTAGGGCCTGATTTGTGTGGAACAAGTCCATTTTCCACCCACAGCAAACCAGATTGAGAGGCTGGCTGCTGCTCCGGCCCCGATCATTGTCACCCCCCGCCCCATCGATTCCACCCCGCTCCTCTGGCCGTCGATTGTTCATTAACGCCACGGCTCCCCGCCCCCCAGGCGGGGGGCCGGGGGACAAAAAGGTGGGCTGGAATCAGCACAGATTTGGGGAGTTCGGGGAAAGATAGGGGGTCGGGGCCAGCAAAGTAGGGGGGTGGGATCGGTTGAGGATCGGGGGTCATTCCAGGATGCGGCAGTGTGTTGGAGAATGACTGAGGGCCAGGACCAGCACGTAGAGGGGGTCGGATGAGGATCAAGGGCAGAAGGAGCAGGGGAAGTGTTAGGGAGCAATAGCGGGCAGGAGGAGCAGGGGTGGTGTCGATGGGGGGGGGGGGGGGGTTCCATTGGCAATGTTCGAGGACCATAGGAGCAGATCGGCGGCTGGAGGTGCATGAAGGGGAGGGCGGTCGGAGGTGATCGAGGCCTGCGGCGGGGGTGGTGTCTGATTGCAGGGGGTGGGTAAGGAAGGGGTGCTGGATCCAGGAGGTAAATTAAAAGCACTTACCTCCTGGATCCAACAGACCACAGCTTGCTTTAGCTGGCTGGTTTCATAAGTCCTGCAAAACCCGACCAGCTAAAGTTAAATTCAAAATGGAGGTTAAAGCAGAGACTTCCAGCCTCATTATAATATTTAAGTGGACAACCCGCCTCCAGGAAGCGAGTTGGTTGATTGGATGAATTAACTGCGCAGATAGCTGTTAACGGATATGATGTAATTGGGATTACAGAGACATGGCTCCAGGGTGACCAAGGCTGGGAACTCAACATCCAAGGGTATTCAATATTCAGGAAGGATAGACAGAAAGGAAAAGGAGGTGGGGTGGCATTGCTGGTTCAAGAGGGGATTAACGCAATAGTAAGGAAGGACATTAGCGTGGATGAGGTGGAATCTGTATGGGTAGAGCTGCAAAATACCAAAGGACAGAAAATGCTAGTGGGAGTTGTGTACAGACCACGAAACAGTAGTAGAGAGGTGGGGGATGGCACCAAACAGGAAATAAGGGATGCGTACAATAAAGGTACAGCAGTTATCATGGGTGACTTTAATCTACAGATAAATTGGGCTAACCAAACTGGTAGCAATACAGTGGAGGAGGGATGGTTTTCAAGACCAATATGTCGAGGAACCAACTAGAGAGCTGGCCATCCTTGACTGGGTCTTGTGTAATGAGAGAGGATTAATTAGCAATCTTGTTGTGCGAGATCCCTTGAGGAAGGTGACCATAATATGGTAGAATTCTTTATTAAGATGGAGAGTGACACAGTTAATTCAGAGACTAGGGTCCTGAACTTAAAGAAAGGTAACTTTGATGGTATTGTAAGGGGTGGTTTGCAAGGGGTCAGCTTTCCTTTCTGACCTTATATGAACGGATCCGAATCGCTCCCACACCCTTGGTTCTAGACACTGGAATTATGAAGGGACTGTGACAGACTTGGACAGACAATCGGTTTCGAGGTAGGAAGCAGGTATGGCTTTATTGTGTTTAAAAAGAAGTACAAGGCACACCTTTAATAACACACACAGACCAATACACACTGAAGGGTACAACACATTGAATAAAATGTCAAATTACAGCCTGTGGGGAAAAGAATACAGCTTAAACTCTAAATGGGGTAAAGAGGAGAATGCAGATACATTTACACAAGTTATCCCAGCCTCCCCCCTCCCAATTCCCCGAACTAACTAAGTGAAAGCTCTGAGGGTTCAGGGGCTATGCTCACCAATCCCTTTAGACAGTTGCTAGTGAATCACGGTTTCGGGGTTCGCTGCACTTGGCCTTCTAGGCGAGCCGTACCCTGGACGGAGGAGAGGACTTCGGACTGCGTAGTCTTCGGTTGGGGTGCGTCCGTTGATGCGGTAAGCTGCGTTTTGGATGTATGGGGTAAGTACCCACTTTCTTTGGTTAGGAATAGTTTTAGTTAGTCTCTTTTGGTAATTTCTCCCCCGTTGGGTCGTTCAGGAGTAGATTGTAGAGTGGGTGTCAATTTGGTTGCTGACAAACTTCCGTTTCGTGGGCCTCGTGCTCGGTCAGTTCTTGATGAGTTCTTGTAGGTTCCTTCACGACTCCATTTCTTCACTCCGGCTGCTTGTGTCTGTGTCTGTGTTCCAGTCTGTGCTCTGCTTCTCTCCTGTCTTCTGCTAGTTTCTGTCTTCTGCTAGTCTTTTCTTGTAAAACTGGGGGATAGATATATCCCAAAAAAGGCTCCGTTATCTCCCATCAAATCTCCTGGGCTCTGTTTAAACTGTCTGTCCATTGATTTTCAAATGTCTCCTTTGTCAGCAGTAACTCGATTAGGGTGTGAGAATGTGCTATAGAAACATAGAAACATAGAAAATAGGTGCAGGAGTAGGCCATTCGGCCCTTCTAGCCTGCACCGCCATTCAATTAGTTCATGGCTGAACATGCAACTTCAGTACCCCATTCCTGCTTTCTCGCCATACCCCTTGATCCCCCTAGTAGTAAGGACTTCATCTAATTCCTTTTTGAATATATTTAGTGAATTGGCCTCAACAACTTTCTGTGGTAGCTAATTCCACAGGTTCACCACTCTGTGGGTGAAGAAGTTTCTCCTCATCTCGGTCCTAAATGGCTTACCCCTTATCCTTAGACTGGTTCTGGACTTCCCCAACATTGGGAACATTCTTCCTGCATCTAACCTGTCTGAACCCATCAGAATTTTAAACGTTTCTATGAGGTCCCCTCTCATTCTTCTGAACTCCAGTGAATACAAGCCCAGTTGATCCAGTCTTTCTTGATAGGTCGGTCCCGCCATTCCGGGAATCTGTCTGGTGAACCTTCGCTGCACTCCCTCAATAGCAAGAATGTCCTTCCTCAGGTTAGGAGACCAAAACTGTACACAATACTCCAGGTGTGGCCTTACCAAGGCCCTGTACAACTGTAGCAACACCTCCCTGCCCCTGTACTCAAATCCCCTCGCTATGAAGGCCAACATGCCATTTGCTTTCTTAACCGCCTGCTGTACCTGCATGCCAACCTTCAATGACTGATGTACCATGACACCCAGGTCTCGTTGCATCTCCCCTTTTCCTAATCTGTCACCATTCAGATAATAGTCTGTCTCTCTGTTTTTACCACCAAAGTGGATAACCTCACATTTATCCACATTATACTTCATCTGCCATGCATTTGCCCACTCACCTAACCTATCCAAGTCGCTCTGCAGCCTCATAGCATCCTCCTCGCAGCTCACACTGCCATCCAACTTAGTGTCATCCGCAAATTTGCAGATACTACATTTAATCCCTGCCTGCCATTCTGAAAAATCCCCATTTACTCCTACTCTTTGCTTCCTGTCTGACAACCAGTTCTCAATCCATGTCAGCACACTACCCCCAATTCCATGTGCTTTAACTTTGCACATTAATCTCTTGTGTGGGACCTTGTCGAAAGCCTTCTGAAAGTCCAAATATACCACATCAACTGGTTCTCCCTTGTCCACTCTACTGGAAACATCCTCAAAAAATTCCAGAAGATTTGTCAAGCATGATTTCCCTTTCACAAATCCATGCTGACTTGGACCTATCATGTCACCTCTTTCCAAATGCGCTGCTATGACATCCTTAATAATTGATTCCATCATTTTACCCACTACCGATGTCAGGTTGACCGGTCTATAATTCCCTGTTTTCTCTCTCCCTCCTTTTTTAAAAGTGGGGTTACATTGGCTACCCTCCACTCCATAGGAACTGATCCAGAGTCAATAGAATGTTGGAAAATGACTGTTAATGCATCCGCTATTTCCAAGGCCACCTCCTTAAGTATTCTGGGATGCAGTCCATCAGGCCCTGGGGATTTATCGGCCTTCAATCCCATCAATTTCCCCAACACAATTTCCCGACTAATAAGGATTTCCCTCAGTTCCTCCTCCTTACTAGACCCTCCGACCCCTTTTATATTGGAAGGTTGTTTGTGTCCTCCTTAGTGAATATTGAACCAAAGTACTTGTTCAATTGGTCCGTCATTTCTTTGTTCCCCGTTATGACTTCCCCTGATTCTGACTGCAGGGGACCTACGTTTGTCTTTACTAACCTTTTTCTCTTTACATATCTATAGAAACTTTTGCAATCCGTCTTAATGTTCCCTGCAAGCTTCTTCTCGTACTCCATTTTCCCTGCCCTAATCAAACCCTTTGTCCTCCTCTGCTGAGTTCTAAATTTCTCCCAATCCCCGGGTTCGCTGCTATTTCTGGCCAATTTGTATGCCACTTCCTTCGCTTTAATACTATCCCTGATTTCCCTTGATAGCCACGGTTGAGCCACCTTCCCTTTTTTATTTTTACGCCAGACAGGAATGTACAATTGTTGTAGTTCATCCATGCGGTCTCTAAATGTCTGCCATTGCCCATCCACAGTCAACCCCTTAAGTATCATTCGCCAATCTATCCTAGCCAATTCACGCCTCATACCTTCAAAGTTAGCCTTCTTTAAGTTCTGGACCATGGTCTCTGAATTAACTGTTTCATTCTCCATCCTAATGTAGAATTCCACCATATTATGGTCACTCTTCCCCAAGGGGCCTCGCACAATGAGATTGCTAATTAATCCTCTCTCATTACACAACACCCAGTCTAAGATGGCCTCCCCCCTAGTTGGTTCCTCGACATATTGGTCTAGAAAACCATCCCTTATGCACTCCAGGAAATGCTCCTCCACCGTATTGCTTCCAGTTTGGTTAGCCCAATCTATGTGCATATTAAAGTCACCCATTATAATTGCTGCACCCTTATTGCATGCACCCCTAATTTCCTGTTTGATGCCCTCCCCAACATCACTACTACTGTTTGGAGGTCTGTACACAACTCCCACTAACGTTTTTTGCCCTTTGGTGTTCTGCAGCTCTACCCATATAGATTCCACATCATCCAAGCTAATGTCCTTCCTAACTATTGCATTAATCTCCTCCTTAACCAGCAATGCTACTCCACCTCCTTTTCCTTTTATTTTATCCTTCCTGTATATTGAATACCCCTGGATGTTGAGTTCCCAGCCCTGATCATCCTGGAGCCACGTCTCTGTAATCCCAATCACTTCATATTTGTTAACATCTATGTGCACAGTTAATTCATCCACCTTATTATCTTATTACCTTATCACTGGGTTTGCATTGTTTTAGGATTGTCCAGTTTTTCTGACCATGATTTCCATTGTGCTTGATGGGGTAATTCGATTATCTCTTAGCGGGTGAATAGTTCCCCCAGACAGGGATCCTTAATACACGAATTTGGCCCCACCTCCTGTATTTGGTAACTCCTTTTCGCAGCCAAAATGTTGTAGAATCTTAAAATTAATATGCTCCTTCCCATAGATATTTAGGGGATCTCAAGCTTCTGTAATTTAGGTCCATTTTGAATTCCCTTTCCTATGAGTCCAAACACTGGCGGGGGGGGGGGGGGTCTCCGTGAATGCATCCCCTTTTATCCCCCGCAGGCTTCGTCTGCCCCTTTAAACTCATTTTAAAAGCCCAGAAAGGGATTTTTCTCCTCTGTAGGGGAAAGGTACCTGGAATCTTTGCGAGATATTGGTAAATTTTACATTCCTCCCTGTGGTACGATATCACTTATGGTATCATTCTTCGAGGTGAGCAAAGATCCTGACTCCCAAGAGATAACCTTCCCCGTAAATTCGCTAAACTAATACCCAAGATGCATTACACTTATGCAACATCACCATAGATGCACACTTTTCCCTTTACAGGTACAAACTTTTTACATTTATACCCTCCCAGCTTGGAGGGGGTTCAATCACTACAATTGCATTTCAGCACAGTTACATTTCATTTCAGTTACATTATATTCACCAGCATATAGGCAACATACAACTACATTACAGAAGGAAAAAAACATAGATTAAAATTAAACAACATCAATTGATCTCCTGAGGTTTGTCCATCACCCGGTAATGTCTGGATCCTGCCCTTGAGAACGGCTCTCAGGCTGGCTGACACACAAGACAAACTCAAAACAATCACTTAAACATTACTGCAACATTACCCTCAATTCTAAACTAAACCTTAAAATGTAAAATGGTGCAGTCCGCTGCCTTAAACTAAAATTAGAGCTATGTACAACCAACAGCCGTCTCCAGGTGGCCTGGTTAATCCCTGCCAGGCCCATGCCTTGTGCGGCCTGATAGCTGCCTGGGTGCTAGGGTTTCCCCGCAGCCGGTGAGCTGGAGACCCTTGTCTCTGGGACAGCTCATTGCTACTGCTCCTGTGAGACCCTCACCGCTGGAGGCGGCTGGCTGGTGGTCCCTACTCTGAGCGGCCTCTGTACTTCTGACCTTCGGCCTTTCCTGTTGGGCTGCCCTTCTCCTAGGGTAGAATCGCTGAGGCTCAGATGCCGGTGACCATGGTATCTTTGGCCGTGGTGTACGGAGGGTCCTTCTCAGGGCTTGGATTACTGGGAGTGCGTCTGAATCCCAAACGATGGGTGGGATAGCCCCTCCAGTACTGTAATTCACCGTCCCTATAGGCACGGTTTCTGAGCCTGCCACATTTCCTGTGGGCCCTCCACCGTCGGGGACGGCCAACGGAGGGTCCCTGTCCTGAGGACGGTTCACGCCTCCCGCCTGCCCTCTTTGCTTGGCTGACCCTGGGTTGTAGAGCTTGCACTGGTTGATGTGGAACCACTTAGTACGGGGGGCAGCTTTATGGCATAGACCATCGGGCTTGCCTTGTCCACAATGCTGTATGGCCCCATATATAATGCTTCAAAAACCCCGACCCAAGCATAGTTCCTCACCATGACCTGGTCCCCTATCTCCCATTCGTGGTGTTTGCTGGGTTCTAGCAGCAATCGGTTCCCCTGATGCTGTCTGCCCATGTTACTAGCAGCCTGCCAGTGAATCTGTTTGAGGTGTTCAAACAGGTTCCTGACAAACCGGTCCCGGTTCACCTCTCTGAGCTGACCTTCTGTGAGCACCGGGGCGAGGACATGGGTGGGGGTCCGCATGATCCGGCCAGTCATGAGCTGGTATGGGGAATACCCGGTGCTCTTTGACTGGCTGGTTCGGATCCCCATTAGGACCAACGGTAAGACCTCCACCCACTTTTGGGGTGAGTCTCTCGTTTCCTTCCGCAATCTTTCTTTAATGATGCGGTTTAAACGCTCCACAATACCAGATGACTGTGGATTGTGGGCAACGTGCCATTGCCCCTCAATGCCGAGCACCTTAAGGGTTGCCTGCATTACCTGCCCGGTGAAATGGCTCCCCTGGTCCGACTCCACATACTGTGGGAGTCCCCACCAGGAGAACACTTCCCTCACCAGAATCTTAGCTGTCCCTAGTGCGGTGGCTGTTCGGCAGGGGAAGACTTCAACCCATTTTGAGAACACGTCCACCAGGACTAGGCAGTATTTGTATCCTCCCTGGGCAGTGGGTAGGGGCCCGATGTAGTCAATTTGGATTGACTGCCATGGTCCCTCTACCCTCCTGACGTGTCCTAGGGACACCTTCCTTTTCTGGGGGTCAGGGTTGTTCGCAGCACACACCAGGCAGTTCGCACAGAACTCGCGGATGTCCTCCCTGAATCCCGGCCACCATCCTGCCTGTTCCACCCATTGCCAGGTGGTCTCAGGCCCGGGGTGTCCCGCTCCCGGACCCTCATGGGCCAGTTTTAGGAATTCCCTCTGGTGCTGCTGTGGCACGACCCATTGTCCCTCTTTAAACAGCATGCCTTCCTTAATGGTAATGGCTGCTGTGCCGTATGGACCTTCTACTCTCTCTCCTCTAGCTAGCGCATTCAGGACAGCTTTCAGGACTGAGTCCTGTGCCTGAACTGTTTTTAAGTCCGGGGCCAAAGCTATCCCTGTACTCTCTGCTGCCCTGTTCTTATTCTTGACTGCTGCTATGCGGCCGGTGTCACAGGGGTCCCAGAACTTTCCCGTCCGGGCACCTTCTTTGGCCAGTTTGTCAGCCTGTTGGTTTCCCTCTGCACGGGGTTTGGTTTTTGAATGGGCCTTCACCTTATGTATGTAGACCTTTCCCTCTTCCCCCACCGCTGTCATGATTTTCTCCAGCAGGGGCTTGATTGCCAGGGGTCTCCCGTCAGCGGACGTGTATCCGCGACGGGACCAGATAGGCAGGTACTCCATACATGAATTGCAGGTGAACATACTGTCCGAGCAAATCGTGTATGGGGTAGGGAATTCCTCGGGGTGGGTCACCACGTACATTACGGCGGACAGTTCAGCATGCTGGGCGCTCATGGTGCTGGGGAGCTTGATTGCCAGGGCAATAACTGCCCTTGGGTCATAGACTCTGCACCCAGTGAGTCGCTCGCCAGCAGATACCGTGCTGGACCCGTCCACGTAGATGTCCCGGCCTGTAGGGTGTAACCCAGCCCGAAGGCCAATGTTTACCCCCCATACCCCTTCTATGGAGCACCTGTGGGCTTTCCCTGGATAGATTAGGTTGGCTGCGAGCCTTGGCTCACGGGGGCCTTCTACTCTGAGGTCCATCTGGGAGAGGAGCAGGGTCCAGTGAGCAATGCGGGCACTGCTCACCGTCCCGTCCTTAATCCTCCCATCTAGGAGCATTTGAGTAGGTGTGTGGTGGGTTAGGAGTGTTAGAGTGAAGTGAAGATCAAGGATCTTTTCACTGCCCAATGTGTGGCTAGGAGGTGTCTCTCACAGTTGGAGTACCCCTTCTCCACATCTGTGAGGATCCTGGAGGAGTAAACCACCGGTCTCAGCTGGCCGTGCCGCTCTTGAAGCAGCACTGAGCTCAAACTGTCCCCGCTGGCTGCCACCTCCAGGAAAAACTCCTTTCCTACATCTATCGCCCCCAAGGCTGGTGCGGTCTGCAAGTCCTTCTTGAGCTGATTAAATGCTGCCTCGCAACCCTCATCCCAATCCCACTCTACCCCCTTGTGTAGGAGCCTGAGCAGAGGGGCTGCGGTGGCTGCATAATCCTCAATGAAGTCTCTGCAGTACCCGGTGAGCCCTAGAAAGGATCTTACCCCTGTCACTGTGTTGGGGGCTGGTAACTCCTGTACTGCCTCCCTTCTAACCTTGTCTATGGCCCTTTCCCCAGCGCGCACAGTCAGCCCCAGGAATTTGACTTCCTTCTGGCCAATCTGTGCCTTCTTGGGGTTTACTTTAAACCCTTCTTCTTTTAGCAGCTCCAGCAGCTCAGCCAGCAGTGGGCCATGCTCCTCCCCCTGATCGGTGAACAGGAGCAGGTCATCCACATACTGCACCAACTGCTGGGGTCTGCTAAAGCCCTTTAAACAGTTCGCCATGCATTGGTGAAAATTGCTGGGACTATTGTGGAAGCCTTGGGGAAGACAGTTCCACGTGTATTGTTGGCCCTTAAAGGTAAAGGCGAACTTTAAAGGAATGGACCAGAACCCATTTGAAATATCCAGCACCGTGAAAGTGGTCGCAGATGCTGGAATACTTCCTATGAGTGGGTGCACAGGCAGGGATATTCTTATTTAGTACTCGATAGTCCACGGTGGCCCTCCATGAGTTGTCCGGTTTTTTAACCGGCCACAGTGGAGAGTTCACATGGGTTGCTATCGGTCTTAACACCCCTTGCTCTACCAGTGATCCCAGCGCCGTTGTCAGGTCTGCCTCTGCCTCCCTGGGGAAGTTATATTGCTTTTGTGGTCGGGTCATGGGGTCCCCTACTATACTAACTTCCACCCCCATTACCCTACCACAGTCATGTTTGTGGGTGGCAAATGCTGCAAGGTGTGCCCGTACGTATGCCTGGTACTCCACTGGGGTGTTACTGACCAGTAATTCCAAGTCGTAACCCTCCTTTGGCTTCACGGTACACGATGTTCTCTTGGTCCCTTTTTCTGGGATCACCGCCACCTCACCTTCCCTGTCAGTCACTATGGCTCCCCATAGACAGTGGTTCCTGAGATCCACTAGGATCTGCTGGCCAATGATAAAATCAGCTCCCAGGATCCCTTTTCCTTTCTGCTCCCAGTTCATCAGGACACACTTCCATTTGGTTTTGAGTGTCCCTAACTGAATGGTGAGCGGGATGGAAAATGAACCAGTTTGCTCATTGCCTGTGAACCCCACTCGACTGTACGGGACCCCATTCGATAGAGGTGAGGTAGCTGGATTATCTGCATATACAAGGGTGCTGGAAGCATCAGTATCTAGCAGGTAGGTCCCTTTCACTTTCTCCACCTCCATCGTAACGCACGGTCTCTTCCAGGCATCGTACTCTAGGGAACACAGGTACACAGGATGCGCTGGCTCTAGTCATGCATCTGGATGGGTTGGAGCAGAGGGTTTTACCGTACCAGCTACTGCACCGGTTGCGATAGGGGAAAGGTATCTGGAATCTTTGCAAGATATTGGTAAATTGTACATTATGAGATCTGAATTGGCTGGCATGGACTGGCGAATGATACTTAAAGGGTTGACGGTGGATAGGCAATGGCAGACATTTAAAGATCACATGGATGAACTACAACAATTGTACATCCCTGTCTGGAGTAAAAATAAAACCAAGGAAGAGGCATATAAATTGGCCAGAAAAAGCAGCAAACCTGAGGCCTGGGAAAGATTTAGAATTCAGCAGAGGACAAAGGGTTTAATTATGAGATGGAAATTAGAGTATGAGAGTAAGCTTGCAGGGAACATAAAAACTGACTGCAAAAGCTTCTATAAGTATGTGAACAGAAAAAGATTAGTGAAGACAAATGTAAGTCCCTTGCAGTCAGAATTAGATGACTTTATAATGGGGAACAAAAAAATGGCAGACCAATTGAACAAATACTTTGGTTCTGTCTTCACTAAAGAAGGCACAAATAACCTTCCGGAAAAACTAGGGGACTGAAGGAAATCCTTATTAGTCAGAAAATTATGTTAGGAAAATTGATGGGATTGAAGGCCGATAAATCCCAGGGCCTGTCTGCATCCCAGAGTACTTAAGGAAGTGACCCTAGAAATAGTGGATGCATTGGTGATCATTTTCCAACATTCTATGGATTCTGGATCAGTTCCGATGGATTAGAGGGTAGCTAATGTAACCCCACTTTTTAAAAAAGGAGGGAGCGAGTAAAAAAATTATTGACCGGTTAGTCTGATTTCGGTAGTGGGGAAAATGTTGGAATCAATTATTAAAGATGAAATAGCAGAGCATTTGGAAAGCAGTGACAGGATCGGTCCAAGTCAGCATGGATTTATGAAAGGGAAATCATGCTTGACAAATCTTTTACAATTTTTTGAGGATGTAAGTGGACAAGGGAGAACCAGTGGATGTGGTGTATTTGGACTTTCAAAAGGCTTTTGACAAGGTCCCACACAAGAGATTAAAGCTCATGGTATTGGGGGGTAACGTATTGACGTGGTTAGAGAACTGGTTGGCAGACAGGAATAAACGGGTCCTTTTCAGAATGGCAGGCAATGACCAGTGAGGTATCGCAAGGTTCAGTGCTGGAACCCCAGCTATTTACAATATATATTAAAGATTTAGACAAAGGAATTGAATGTAATATCTCCAAGTTTGCAGATGACACTAAGCTGGGTGGCAGTGTGAGCAATGAGGTGGATGCTAAGAGGCTGCAGGGTGACTTGGACAGGTTAGGTGAGTGGGCAAATGCATGGCAGATGCAGTATAATGTAGATAAATGTGAGGTGGCAAAAACACGAAGGCAGAATATTATCTGAATGGTGACAGATTAGGAAAAGGGGAGGTGCAACGAGACCTAGGTGTCATGGTACATCAGTCATTGAAAGTTGGCATGCAGGTACAGCAGGCGATGAAGAAGGCAAAAGGTATGTTGGCATTCATAGCGTGGGGTTTTGAGTACAGGAGCATGGGAGGTCTTACTGCAGTTTTACAGGACCTTGGTGAGGCCTCACCAAAACTGTTCAGTTTTGGTCTCCTAATCTGAGGAAGGACATTCTTGCTATTGAGGGAGTGCAGCGAAGGTTCGCCAGACTGATTCCCGGGATGGCAGGACTGACATATGAAGAAAGACTGGATCAACTAGGCATATATTCACTAGAATTTAGAAGAATGAGAGGGGATCTCATAGAAACATATAAAATTCTGACGGGATTGAACAGGTTAGGTGCAGGAAGAATTTTCCCAATGTTTGGGAAGTCCAGAAACAGGGGTCACAGTCTAAGTAAGCCATTTAGGACCGAGATGAGGAGAAACTTCTTCACTCAGAGAATTGTGAACCTGTGGAATTCTCTACCACAGAAAGTTGTTGAGACCAGTTGGTTAGATATATTCAAAAGGGAGTTAGATGTGGCTCGTACGGCTAAAGGGATCAAGGGTATGGAAAGAAAGCAGGAATGGGGTACTGAACTTGCATGATCAGCCATGATCATTGTTGCGTATCTGTAAAGCATGCACTCCCATGTTCCGGCACCAGGGAGCTCATCCCCTGAAGTCCCAAGAGATCCCAGCATCCCTTGGGAACACTGTATATAAGCCAGCCCCTAAGGCCTGTTCTTGACTCTGGAGTGTCTTATTAAAGACTGAGGTCACTGTTACTTTAACCTCCCTGTGTGCAGCCTCATCTGTGTTAGGAACACAATAACTGGCGACGAGAATACGAAGCCAACGCAAAGATGCAGCAAACTGTGGGCATCCTGGAGAAGTTCGCCGAGGGGGAGAACTGGGAAGCCTATGTCGAACGGCTCGACAAGTACTGGACGGAGAAGGAAGCGCTGCAAAAAGGAGAGCGGTCCTCCTCACGATCTGCGGGCACCGACCGATAGCCTCTTCTGGCTCCGGTGAAACCCACAGGTAAGTCATATGAAGAGCTGTGTACACTGGTTCGGGAGCATCTTAACCCGAAGGAACGCGTGCTGATGGCAAGGGATCGGTCCTACACGTGCCAGCGATCTGAAGGTCAGGAGGTGGTGAGCTGCATCGCCGAGCTAAGGCGACTTGCAGGACAATGTGAGTTTGATGGCTACCTGGAGCAAATGCTCAGAGACTTTTTTGTACTGGGCATTGGCCACGAGACCATCCTACGAAAACTTTTGACTGTAGAGACACCGACCCTCAGTGAGGCCATTGCGATAGCACAGGCGTTTATATCCACCAGTGATAACACCAAACAAATCTCTCAGCCCACAAGTGCTAGCAATGTACATAAATTAACTGGAACTGTGTTTGCAAGCAGAAATGTACAGGGCAGTACCCACGAGTCTGCAACTGCCAGCAGGTCTCAGGTGACCCAGATGATGCAGAGTCCCCAACAAAGGATGAATGCAAGGCAATTCACACCTTGTTGGCGTTGTGGAGGCTTCCATTCAGCCTATTCATGCCACTTCAAAGGGTATGTTTGCAAGATCTGTGGAACAATGGGGCACCTCCAACAAGCTTGCAAATGAGCTGCAAGCTCTGCAAAATCTGCTAACCATCACGTGGCAGAGGAAGATCGGTCCATGGTGGATCAAAGCAATTTCAAGCCTCAGAGAGAGGAGGCAGCTGCTGAAGTACACGGAGTGCACACATTTTCGACGAAATGTCCAACTATAATGCTAAACGTAAAATTAAATGGCTTACCCGTAGCCATGGAACTGGACACTGGCACTAGCCAATCCATCATGAGTAAAAAGATGTTTGAGAGACTGGTGCAACAAGGCATTCAGACCAGCCCTGAGCCCCATCCACACGAAACTGAGAACGTACACCAAATAGCTTATCACTGTGCTGGGCAGCGCCATGGTCAAGGTCACCTACGAGGGCGCGGTGCACGAACTGCCACTCTGGATTGTCCCAGGCGATGGCTTGGAAGGAGCTGGCTGGGCAAAATCCGCTGGAACTGAGATGACATCTGAGTGCTATCACATGTCGATGATTATGTACCCAGGTTCTTAACAAATTTCCTTCCCTCTTTGAGCCAGGCACTGGAAACTTTTCCGGGGCGAAAGTACGCATCCACTTGGTCCCAGAGGCATGACCCATTCACCACAAGGCGTGAGCATGATGAGGGAGAGAGTGGAAATCGAGCTGGACAGGCTGCAACGCGAGAGCATCATCTCTCCAGTGGAATTCAGCGAGTGGGCCCGCCCGATTGTTCCAGTACTCAAAAGTGATGGCACGGTCAAGATTTGCAGCGATTATAAAGTAGCTATTAATCGTTTCTCGCTGCAGGACCAATACCCGCTACCGAAGGCAGACGACCTGTTTGCGACGCTGGCAGGAGGCAAGACGTTCACCAAGCATGACCTGACTTCGGCCTATATGACGCAGGAGCTGGAGGAGTCTTCGAAGGGCCTCACCTGCCTCAACACGCACAAGGAACTGTTCATCTACAACAGATGCCCGTTTGAAATTCAGTCGGCTGCAGCGATCTTCCAGAGAAACATGGAGAGCCTACTCAAGTCGGTACCACACATGGTGGTCTTTCAGGACAACATATTGGTCACGGGTCGGGACACCGCCGAGCACCTACAAAACCTGGAGGAGGTCCTCCAGCGACTGGATCGCGTAGGGCTGCGGCTGAAGAGGTCAAAATGCGTCTTCATGGCAACAGAAGTGGAGTTTTTAGGGAGAAAGATCACGGCGGATGGCATTCGGCCCACAGACACCAAGACAGAGGCTATCAGGAATGCGCCCAGGCCACAGAATGTCACGGAGCTGCGGTCGTTCCTGGGACTCCTCAACTATTTTGGTAACTTCCTACTGGGGTTAAGCACCCTCTTGGCGCCCCTACATGTGTTATTGCGCAAAGGTGAGAACTGGGTATGGGGGAAAAAAAACAAGTAATTGCTTTTGAGAAAGCCAGAAACACTTTATGCTCCAACAAGCTGCTTGTATTGTATAATCCGTGTAAAAGATTTGTGCTAGCATGTGACACATCGTCGTACGGAGTCGGGTGTGTATTACAACAAGCTAACGTTGCGGGGAAGTTGCAACCTGTCGCCTATGCTTCCAGGAGCTTGTCTAAGGCCGAGAAGGCCTTCAGCATGATTGAGAAAGAGGCATTAGCGTGTGTGTTCGGGGTAAAGAAAATGTGTCAGTACCTGTTTGGCCTCAAATTTGAGCTGGAAACCGATCACAAGCCCCTCACATCCCTGTTCGCTGAAAACAAGGGGATAAATACTAGTGCCTCAGCCCGCATACAAAGAAGGGCAGTCGCGCTATCAGCGTATAATTATACCATCCGCCACAGGCCAGGCACCGAGAATTGTGCGGATGCTCTCAGTCGGCTACCCTTGCCCACTACGGGGGTGGAAATGCCGCAGCCTGCAAACTTGTTGATGGTGGCGCAGCCTGCAGACTTGTTGATGGTCATGGAAGCGTTTGAAAATGATAAATCACCTGTCACGGCCCGCCAGATTAGGACTTGGACCAGCCAAGATCCTCTGCTGTCCCTCGTAAAAAACTGTGTACTTCATGGGAGCTGGGCCAGCATCCCCATTGAAATGCAATAGCCAATCAAGCCATTCCAGCGGCGAAAGGACGAGCTGTCCATTCAGGCAGACTGCCTGTTGTGGGGTAACTGCGTAGTGCCACCAAAAAAGGGCAGGGAAACGTTTATCTCGGATCTCCACAGCACACACCCGGGTATAGTAATGATGAAAGCAATAGCCAGATCCCACGTGTGGTGGCCCGGTATCGACTCTGACTTAGAGTCCTGTGTACGGCAATGCAGCGTATGTGCTCAGTTGAGCAACGCGCCCAGAGAGGCACCCTAAGTTTGTGGTCCTGGCCCTCCAGACCATGGTCGAGGATCCATGTCAACTATGCGGGGCCGTTTCTTGGTAAAATGTTCCTGGTGGTGGTGCATGGTTTTTCAAAATGGATTGAATGTGAAATAATGTCGGGAAGCACCGCCACCGCCACCATTGAAAGCCTGAGGGCCATGTTTGCCACCCACGGCCTGCCTGATATACTGATCAGTGGCAACGGGCCATGTTTCACCTGTGCCGAATTTAAAGAATTCATGACCCGCAATGGGATCAAACATGTCACCTCGGCCCCATTTAAACCAGCCTCCAATGGGCAGGCAGAACGGGCAGTACAAACCGTCAAACAGAGCCTTAAACGAGTCACAAAGGCTCACTCCAAACCCACCTGTCCCGAGTACTGCTCAGCTACCGCACGAGACCCCGCTCGCTCACAGGGGTGTCCCCGGCTGAACTACTCATGAAAAGGACACTTAAAACCAGACTCTCGCGGGTTCACCCCAACCTGCATGATCAGGTAAAAAGCAGGCGGCAGCAACAAAATGTAAACGATGGTCGCGCCACTGTGTGCGGGAAATTGATCTGAATGACCCTGTGTAAGTGCTAAACGATGGACATGGTCCCAAGTGGATCGCGGGCACAATGATAGCTAAAGAAGGGAATAGGGTGTTTTGTAGTCAAACTAGACAATGGACAAATTTTCAGAAAGCACCTGGACCAAACGAGGCTGCGGTTCACAGACTGCCCTGAACAACCAACAGCAGACACCACCTTTTTCAAGCCCAAAACACACACCCAACGGATCAACGACACCACGCCGGACCAGGAAATTGAACCCATCACGCCCAACAGCCCAGCAAGGCCAGGCTCACCAAGCAGCCCTGCAGGGCCAACAACACGCCAGCCCAGCGAGGGCACAGCCAACACACCAGAACAGACACTTGTACTGAGGCGGTCCCCCAGGCAAAGAAAGGCTCCCGACCGCCTCACCTTGTAAATAGTTTTCACGTTGACTTTGCGGGGGGGAGTGATGTTGTGTATCTGTAAAGCATGCACTCCCATGTTCCACCACCAGGGAGCTCATCCCCTGAAGTCCCAAGGGATCCCAGCATCTCTTGGGAGCACTGTATATAAGCCGGCCCCTAAGGCCTGTTGCTCACTCTGGAGTGTCTTATTAAAGACTGAGTACACTGTTACTTTAACCTCCCTGTGTGCAGCCTCATCTGTGTTAGGAACACAATAATCATTTTGAATGGTGGTGCAGGCTCGAAGGGCCGAATGGCCTACTCCTGCACCTACTTTCTACGTTTCTATGTTTCTATGCCACGCCTCTGTTAAAACCGGAAGTGTGCGGGTTGGACCCAGGTTCTGGTTGGGTTTTAGATTTTTAACACTTTAACATCCCACATGACCACAACTCACCGTTTTTTTAGATTGAAATTCCCTCCAATGTGCCTGTTCCAATGCTCAGAGAACTGCACGTAATATAAATGGGGGTCTGACAACACCCGGAACCACGGTCAGTATTACTGAACCACTTCATTAAGCTGTTCTGCAGAGAGAAAGAAAGAGAAAAAAAAAGAGAGAGAAAGAAAGAGAGAAAAAAAGAGAAAAAAAGAGAGAGAAAAGAGAGATAAAAAGGGAGAAAAAGAGAAAAAGAGAGCGAAAAAAGAGAAAGAAAGAGAAAAAAGCAGAAAAAGAAATAAAAAAAGAGAGAAAGAAAGAAAAAGAACGAGAGAAAGGAAGAGAGTAAGAAAGAGAGAAAAAAAAGAGAAAGAAAGTGTTATGTATGCAACACGTAACCAGCATTCTACTGCCACCAAAGGAGGCATCTGTTGGGGTCCCAAGGGTTCCCAGCATCCCTTGGGAGCACTGCATATAAGCAGGCCTCCCATGCTGTGTCACCACTCTGGAGTCAGAGTAAAGAGACTAAGGTCACACTTACTCAAGTCTATAGTACTCAGTCACATTGCTTTATTTGAGACATAACAGCTGGCGATGAATCACACGAAAATGCAGAGAACTGTTGGTATCCTGGAGAAATTCTCAGAAGGTGACGATTGGAAAGTCTTTGTGGAGCGACTCAACCAATACTTCATAGCCAACGAGCTGGAAGAGAATGAGAATGCTGCCAAACGAAGGGCGATCCTCCTCACCGTCTGTGGGGCAACAACCTATGGCTTCATGAAGAATCCTCTTGCTCCGGTGAAACCAACAACCAAATTGTATGAAGAACTGTGTACGCCGGTCCAGGAGCACCTAAATCCGAAGGAGAGCATGCTGATAGCAAGGTATCGATTTTATACATGTCAACGGTCTGAAGGCCAGGAAGTGGCGAGCTACATCGCCGAACTAAGGCACCTTGCAGGACATTGCGAATTTGGCGGATTCCTGGAGCAAATGCTAAGAGACTTTTTTGTGCTTGGCATTGGCCATGAGGTTATCCTTCACAAACTATTGACTGTTGAAACTCTGAACCTGAGCAAAGCCATAACGATAGCCCAGACATTTATGTCCACCAGCGATAACACCAAACAAATTTCGCAGCATAAAGATGTACACAAAGTAATGTCGTTTTCAGGCAGGAATGCATATGGCAGAACGTACACACCTGCAGCTGCATGACCTCAGATGACTCAGAGTCCGCCATCAAGTGTGAATGCGAGACAATTAACAACTTGTTGGCTGCGGAGGTGATCATCGAACCTGTCATGTATTCAACCAGCATTGTAACCCATGTATAAACTGACCTAAGTTGTACACCGTGAGAACACTGACCACTAGGTGGGAGACACTCCTAACCTGGACCTTCAGGTATAAAAGGGGAAGCTCCACCCACCTTCATCACTTGAGTGCTAAGGAATAAAGGACAGGTCACAGACTGACCTTCTATCAAGCATGGGCCTCGTGTGCATTTATACTGTATAGTAAGGACGTATCAATGGCGACAAGAAACTGGGATTTAAGCCACGCGAGCATGGCCACAAACAGAACAGACGAGAGGTACTGTGTTAAGGAATGGTTGGGACAGAGATTCAACATTGTTAAAGCAGCACACAGTTCTCCAGACAGACAAGGGCAGTCGGGCATGCCCCAACATGTAGTCGAACCCAAAGGGGGAGTTCGACAGAGACAATGGCAAGCTGAACAGCGATTCACACCATTGCAAGGGACAATGCGATCAGTAATGGGGCCATCAACACCTGTTAATGGTGCACTCAAGGACAATAACAGGGGCAATCAGGGACGATCGAGTGGCAAGGGACCTTTTGTTTCAAACCGCAACTCATGCTGGAGGCATGGAGGCATACACTCAGCCGGAGTTTGCAGAGATGAGCAAAATACCTGCAGAAATTGCAGAAATGGACACTGGGGGAAATCGCTGGAAGCTGAAGTTCAGCGAGTTCATGTGGAGCACGTATACAGTTCATACACCAGGATGCCACCGATAATGATGAAAGTGCTTCTCAATGGCATCCCAGTTCAATGGAGTTAGACACGGGTGCCAGCCAGTCCCTGATGGGTATCAAACAGTTCAAAAAGTTGTGGGCATCCAAGGCCAGGAGGCCAAAATTATCGGCGATTGACGCACAGCTATGGACTTACACAAAGCAGATCATTCCGGTGCTTGGCAGTGCCATGGTAGTCGTGACCCACAAAGATTCGGAGAACAGACTGCCACTCTGGATTGTCCCAGGGGATGGTCCCGCACTACTGGGGAGGAGTTGGTTTGCTGTCATGAACTGGAAATGGAGTGATGTCAATGCAATTTCCTCTGTGGAGCGAGTATCATGCTCACAGATCCTGGACAAATTTGACTCATTATTTCAACCCGGCATTGGCACTTTCATGGGGGCCAAGGTAGTGATTCACATAAACCCGGACGCCAGGCCAGTACACCACAAGGCCAGAGCGGTGCCGTACGTGATGTGGGAAAAGATAGAAGGCGAATTGGACCGCCTGCTGAGGGAAGGCATCATCTCGCAAGTCGAATTCAGTGACTGGGCGAGCCCGATTGTGCCGGTGCTCAAGGCGGATGGGTCGGTCAGGATATGTGGCGATTACAAGGCCACCATCAATCGGTTGTCACTCCAAGACCAGTACCCGCTACCAAGAGCGGAGGACCTCTTTGCGACGCTATCCGGTGGCAAACTTTTTTCAAAATTGGACCTGACCTCAGCTTACATGACCCAGGAGCTGGCGAGTGAGTCGAAGAAGCTGACCACCATCATGACACACAAGGGATTGTTTGAGTACAACAGATGTCCGTTCGGGATTCGCTCGGCCGCCGCGATCTTCCAATGAAATATGGAAAGCCTCCTCAAATCGATTCCAGGGACGGTGGTTTTTCAGGACGACATCCTCATTACAGGTTACGATACTGAAGAACAACTCCACAACCTGGAGGAGGTGCTACGCATACTGGACCGGGTAGGTCTGCGACTGGAAAAGGTGAAGTGCGTCTTCCTAGCTCCAGAGGTAGAATTCCTGGGGATGAGGGTAGTAGCAGACGGGATCAGCCCTACTGCATCCAAGACGGAAGCGACCCAGAGAGCACCCAGACCCCGTAACACGACGGAGCTGCGTTCGTTGCTGGGGCTCCTGAGCTATTTTGGTAACTTTCTTCCCAAATTGAGCATGCTGCTAGAGCCGCTACACGTGCTCCTACGCAAAGGTCGCGAATGGGTCTGGGGGGACAGCCAGGAAAGGGCTTTTAATAGAGCACGCAATTTGTTATGTTCCAACAATCTGTTAACGCTATATGACCCATGTAAGAAACTTGTGTTAACGTGCGATGCGTCGTCCTATGGTGTCGGGTGTGTGTTGCAGCATGTCAAAGCCAAGGGTCAGTTACAGTCCGTAGCTTATGCCTCCAGAAGTCTGTCCCAGGCAGAAAGGGGCGATGGGATGGTAGAAAAGGAGGCGCTCGCATGTGTATTTGCGGTAAAGAAAATGCACCAGTACCTGTTTGGCAGGAAATTTGAGCTGGAGACAGATCACAAACCCCTAACGTCCCTTTTGGCCGACAACAAGGCCATAAATGCAAACGCATCGGCCCGCATACAAAGGTGGGCACTCACGTTAGCCGCCTATGACTACACAATTCGGCACAGACCGGGCACCGAAAACTGCGCCGATGCACTCAGCAGGCTCCCACTAGCCACCACTGAAGGGGCTACCGAGCATGCTGCTGAGATGGTCATGGCTGTTGAAGCTTTCGGAAGCGAAGGCTCACCCGTGACAGCCCGTCAGATTAAAGTCTGGAAAAATACAGACCCGCTATTGTCTCTAGTCAAGAAATGTGTCCTGAATGGGGACTGGGCAGCCACGTACAGGGCATGCCCTGAGAAATTTAAACCATTTCACAGGCGCAAGGATGAACTCTCGATTCAGGCCGATTGCCTACTGTGGGGAAACCGCGTAGTCATGCCCCAGATGGGCAGAGAGGTGTTCATCAGAGAACTCCACAATGGGCACCCGGACATTGTCACAATGAAGGCAATTGCCAGGTCACACGTTTGGTGGCCAGGGATAGACGCAGATCTGGAACTTTGTGTTCGCAGGTGCAACACGTGTGCCCAGCTGGGCAATGCGCCCAGGGAAGCCCCCCTTAGCCCCTGGCCATGGCCCGCCAAGCCTTGGTCACGCATCCATGTGGACTACGCAGGTCCTTTCATGGGGAAAATGTTTTTGGTTGTAGTAGACGCCTACTCCAAATGGATCGAGTGTGACATTTTAAATTCAAACACATCCTCTGCCACGGTAGAAAGTCTAAGGGCAATGTTCGCCGCCCACGGTCTACCGGACATCTTGGTCAGCGACAATGGCCCGTGCTTCACAAGCACTGAATTCCAGGACTTCATGGCAGGCAATGGAATTAACCATGTTAGAACGGCACCGTTCAAGCCGGCCTCAAACGGCCAGGCAGAACGAACAGTGCAGATAATCAAACAGGGGATGCTCAGAATCCAAGGGGGTTCCCTACAAACCCGCTTATCACGCCTCCTGTTGGCCTATAGATCCCGACCACACTCGCTCACAGGGGTTCCACCCGCAGAGCTGCTAATGAAAAGGATGCTCAAAACCCGGTTATCCCTTATACACCCCACCATAAAATAAATTGTCGAGAGCAGGCGTCAGTCACAATATGACTACCATGACAGGAATGCGAAGGCGCGATGTATTGATGTTAATGATCCTGTTTTTGTCCTCAACTACGCTGCAGTGCCCAAATGGCTCGCAGGCACTGTGGTTGCCAAAGAGGGAAATAGGATTCTGGTAGTTAAACTTACCAATGGACAAATCTGCCGCAAACATGTGGATCGAACAAAAAGGAGGTTCAGCAACCCCATAGAAGAAGCAGAGGAAGAACACGATATAGAGTTCACTCCACCACAGGTGACCGAACACCGGAACCAAAGGGAGGAGAGCCCAGTCACTGTGGGCTGTCCGGACAGGCCTGAGGCACCGCAAACAGCAGACACTCAGGCCAGCGCCCAACAACCGGAGCCCCAACTCAGGCGCTCTACAAGGGAGTGTAAACCACCAGAGAGACTTAACCTGTGATCCCAATAAGACTTTGGTGGGGGAGGTGATGTCATGTATTCAACCAGCATTGTAACCCATGTATAAACTGACCTAAGTTGTACACCGTGAGAACACTGACCACTAAGTGGGAGACACTCCTAACCTGGACCTTCAGCTTGAGTGCTAAGGAATAAAGGACAGGTTACAGACTGACCTTCTCTCAAGCATGGGCCACGTGTGCATTTATACTGTATAGTAAGGACGTATCAGAACCCGTCAATGCTGCTTCAAACACTATGCGTGCAAAGGCTATGGAACAATGGGACACCTCCAGCGAATGTGCAGACAAGCTGCAAACCCTGCAAACTACCACTTTGCAGAGGAAGACCAATCCATGGCGGATCAAACTGAACTAGAGACTCGAACCGAGGAGGCAGAAGTGTACAGGGTACAAACCTTCACCACGAAATGTCCACCGATCATGTTAAAAGTTGAACTGAACGGATTCCAGTATCCATGGAATTGGACACAGGTGCGAGTCAGTCTATCATGAGCAAAAAGTCCTTTGAGAGGCTGTGGTGCAACAAGGCACAAAAGCCCAAGCTGAGCCCTATTCATACCAAGCTGAGAACTTACACTAAAGAGCTAATCCCTGTAATTGGCAGCACAGCAGTAAAAGTCTCCTATGATGGAGCGGTGCACGAACTACCACTATATACTGTACCAGGAGATGGCCCCATACTGTTCATCCGAAGCTGGCTGCGAAAAATCCTCTGGAACTGGGACGACATCTGAGCACTTTCGTCCGTCGATGACGCCTCATGTGTCCCGGTTTTGAGAATGTTCTCTTCATTGTTTGAGCCAGGCATCGGAAATTTCTCTGGGGCGAAGATGCAAATCCACTTGGTTCCCGGTACACGACCCATCCACCACAAGGCACGTGCGGTGCCATACATGATGCGAGAGAAAGTGGAGATTGAGCAGGACAGGCTGCAACGAGAGGGAATCATTGCGCCGGTTGAGTTCAATGAGTGGGCCAGTCCGATTGTTCTGATTCTCAAGGGCGATGGCACAGTCAGAATTTTTGGGAACTATAAAGTAACGATTAACCATTTTTCGCTGCAGGACCAGTACCCAAGGCAGACGACCTATTTGTGACGCTGTCAGGAGGGAAGACGTTCACCAAGTTGGACCTGACCTTGGCCTACATGACGCAGGAGCTGGCGGAATCTTCGAAAGGCCTCATCTGCATCAAGACGCACAAAGGTCTGTTCATCTACAATAGATGCCCGTTTGGGATTCGATCGGCTGCGGTTATTTTTCAAAGGAACATGGAAAGTCTGCTAAAGTCAATTCCGCGCACCATGGTTTTCCAGGACAACATATTTATCACAGGTCGGGACACCATCAAACACTTGCAGAACCTGGAAAAGGTTCTAAGTTGGCTAGATCGTGTGGGACTCAGGTTGAAACGCTCGACGTGTGTTTTCCTGGCACCAGAGGTTGAGTTCTTAGGGAGAAGAATCACGGCAGACAGCATCAGACCCACCGACGCCAAGACGCACAGAGGCCATCAAGAACGCACTGAGACTACAGAACATGACGGAGCTGCGGTCGTTCCTGGGACTCCTCAATTATTTTGGTAATTTCCTACCCGGGTTAAGCACCTTGCTAGAACCTCTACATGTGTTGCTACACAAGGGAGATGACTGGGTATGGGGGAAAACACAAGAGACTGCTTTTGAGAAAGCCGGAAATCTGTTATGATCCAACAAACTGCTTGTTCTGTATGACCCATGTAAACGTTTCATGCTAGCTTGTGATGCGTCTTCGTATGGGGTGGGTGTGTGTTACAACAAGCAAGCGAATTAGGAACATTGCAACCGGTCGCTTATGCGTCCAAGAGTTTGTCCAAAGCTGAAAGAGTCTACAGCATGATTGAAAAAGAAGCTCTGGTATGCATTTACGGGGTGAAAAAAATGAACTAATATCTGTTTGGGCTTAAGTTCTAGTTAGAAACTGACCTAAGCCGCTCATATCGCTATTCTCAGAGAGCAAACTTATGAATACCAATGCCTCTGCTCGCATCCAAAGATGGGCGCTTACGCTGTCTGCATATAACTACGTAATTCGCCACAGATCAGGCACAGAGAACTGTGCTGATGCTCTCAGTCGACTATCATTGCCCACCACCGGGGTGGAAATGGCACAGCCTGCAGACTTGCTTTTGGTGATGAATGCATTTGAAAACGAAAAGTAACCAGTTACGGCCCGCCAGATCAGGACCTGGACCAGTCTAGATCCTTTACTGTCCCTTGTAAAAAAACTGTGTCCTCCATGGGAGCTGGTCCAGCGTCCCTGCGAAGATGCATGAAGAGATCAAGCCGTTCCAGCGGCGTAAAGACAAAATGTCCATACAGGCGGACTGCCTTTTGTGGGGTAATCGCATGGTTTTGCCTAAGAAAGGCAGGGAAACGTTCATGGGCGACCTACACAGTACCCACCCAGGTATAGTAATGATGAAAGCTATAACCAGATCCCATGTGTGGTGGCCCGGCATCGACTCAGATTTGGAGTCTTGCGTGCGCCAATGCAACACTTGCTCTCAACTGAGCAATGCACCCAGGGAGGCACCGCTAAGTTTGTGGTCTAGGATCCACGTTGACTTCACTGGCCCATTTCTAGGCAAACTGTTTTTGGTTGTTGTGGATGCTTATTCAAAATGGATTGAGTGTGTAATAATGTCTGTAAGCACGTCCATTGCCACCATCGAAAGTCTATGAGCCATGTTTGCCATGCACGGCCTGCCTGATGTCCTTGTGTCTGCGACAATGGGCCGTGCTTCACCAGCGCTGAATTCAAGGAATTCGTGACCCGCAATGGGATTAAGCACATCACATCTGCCCCGTTAAAGCCAGCATCTAACGGCCAGGCAGAACGGGCAGTCCAAACCATTAAGCAAAGCTTGAAACGCGTGTCGGAAGGCTCCCTGCAGACCTGCCTGTCCCGAGTCCTGCTCAGTTACCGCACAAGACCCCACTCGCTCACCGGGCTTCCCTCTGCCGAACTGCTCATGAAAAGGTCACTCAAAACAAGGCTCGCTCTAGTCCACTCTGATCTCCATGATCATGTCGAGGGTAGGCGGTATCGACAAAGCATGTACCATGATGGCGCAAATTTGTCACGCGATATTGAAGTTAATGACCCTGTATTTGTACTCAACTATGGACATGGTCCCAAATGGCTTGCTGGCACGGTCGTAGCCAAAGAAGGGAGTAGGGTATTTGAGGTCAAATTTGCAAATGGACTAACTTGCAGAAAGCATTTGGACCAAACCAAACTACGATTCACAGACAGCCACGAGCAACGTGAAGAAGACACCACCAACTTCGACCCTTCAAAACACACACTGGTGGCAACCGACATCACGGTTGACCACGAAGCTGAACTCATCATCCCAACAGCCCAGCGAAGGCCCAACCAACTCATCTGCAGCTGTGTTTGTACCGAGACGATCAACTAGGGAGCGGAAAGCCCCAGATTATCTCACCCTGTAAATAAGTGTACTGTTGACTTTGTGGGGGGGAGTGATGTTTTGTATGCAACACCTTGTAACCAGCATTCTACCTCCACCAGAGGGCGCATCTGTTGGAGTCCCAAGGGATCCCAGCATCCCTTGGGAGCACTGTAAATAAGCAGCCCTCCCATGCTGTGCCAGCACTCTGGAGTCAGAATAAAGAGACTAAGGTCACACTTACTCAAGTCTATAGTACTCAGTCACATTGCTTTATTTAAGATGTAACAGAAAAAAGAGAAAAAAAGAGAGGGAGGGAAAGAAAGAGAGAAAGAAAGGAAGAAAGAGAAAAACAAAGAGAGAAAGGAAGGAAAGAAGGAAGGAAGGATGGAGGAAGGAAAGAAAGCATAGTACTTTTCATGACCTCAAGATGTCCCAAAGCACTTTATTTCCGATTTTTTGAAGTGTAGTCACTGTTGTAGGAAATGTGGCAGCCAATTTACATGCAACAAGGTCCCAGAAATAGCAATGTGGTAATGACCAGATAATTTGTTTTAATTATATTGCTTCAGGGATAAATATTGGGTTCCTCTCCTCTTCTTTGAAATAGTGCCATAGGATCTTTTACCTCAATCTGCGGTGATAGACGGGACATCGGTTTAACATCTCATGTGGAAGATTGCACCACTAACAGTGCAATACTCCCTCAGTATCTCACTGGAGTGTCAGTCTAGATTTTTGCGCTCAAGGCTCTGGAGTGAGAAATACCACTGAGCTATGCTGACATGCCATAAAGTAGAAATGTTTGTTGGAACTTTCTATTTCTGAGCGGTGCAGATGGATTGGCAGATTTTACTATAAATGGTTTTGGAGGAAGTTAGAGTGAGATTGTCAGATCAGCTGCTTCCTTCACAAATTATATTCTGTGCAAAGATAGTGCGTAAGGGGTCAAGCCGATCGAGAAGCGCTGCAACATTGCAATAAATGCCATTCTCAGAATCTTTTACTATTCTATGTCCAAACAAGTGTAATTGTTGCTGCTGCAGAGTTGACAGATCCTCGACTGCAACAGAAACATCAATTTGACAAAAGTCTGACAGTGGTGCCGTGTATTGAAGCAGCAACGTGTGGTCTCATTAATCTTAGCCACATTACTGCTGAAGGTGCTGAGTGGAGGCCAAGCATCTCCCTGTGGGGGAAGAGAGAGAAAATCAGACTGAGGCTTCACTGTTGTGCAATTTCAATCAGCTGACTAAAGTGTCCACTTAAGTCACAATAAGTTAGTTGACTCTGTTCACCCACCATTGACCGCCAAGCCTTCAGCAATCTAGGTCCACTCTCTGAAATTCCCTCCCTAAAGCCCTCTAACTCCCTCTGTAAGACCAACCTCTAAGCCCAAGCTGTTGGTCACCCTTCTTATCCCTCCTTCTTTGACTCGGTGTCCATTTCCCTCATGCCTCAATGAAGCATTTTGGGGCATTTCTGTATTTTAAGGTACTATGGGCCAGAACCTCCACTTTTTTTGCCCACTTAATGCCCACTTTACCGCTGAAATGACGTATAACACCCATATATCAACCATTTTGGCACAAAATAGAAACTGATGGGCATTTTTCGGAAAATTATCGGCGAGAGTTACTTTCCCCATGTGCTTAACGCCGAAAAAAAATATTATTGCCCGCCCACTTTTTTTGGGTGGAATCAGCATTCAATGTCCATAATATCGGCCAGCATTACTTTCCGCACGGAATTAACGCCGAGATTCAATATTAACTTCCAGCAACTGTTTTTTGTCGTAAAGAGCATATTTACCCAAACTAACGGCCATGGAGATCGGCCATCGTCAATTTCACCACCTTGCACACATTTCACCCACAATATCGCTCGCTCAAATAACTGCCCACAAAAAGTGGAACTAACCGGGACTAACCGGTTCTAGATCACATGTTGCGTCCTTTAAAAGGCTGCTTTGCTTCAACCTCGGCGGAGTTCGGATGTACTCTGCAGGTTATTGGAGTTGATGTGAACATCTCTAAAAATATCTTGACCACACTGTGACCGATTGGAATTGAAGAGGTGTGTTCTTCAGGACATTCCTTGTTTTTGTGCAATCGGAGGAAAAAAAAGAGCTACTGCAATGGGGCCTGTCCTTTCTCACCGTCTCTTGGTGACCAAATACATGCAGCAGACTCGACATTGCTGAAAGGATGCTCCACTGCATTATGTGCCCAATGAACAAAGTGACAGACAGATGAGGAGGACCAGACGTTACACCACCCTGCAAGAACAAGGAAAAACATTCTTATCTCAACTTGCCCGACACCACCTGCCTTTAGAGACAGCACTTCCACAAAGAGGTTATCACTGAGGTATGCCGGCTGATAAGGGCAGATCTGCAGCCTGCCAGCACCATCAGTACTGCACTGTCCGTCGAGGTCAAAGTCACCGCGGCACTGTCGTTATATGTCTCGGGTTCTTTTCAGGCCACAGCTGGAGACATTTGCGGACTTTCTCAGCATACCACACATCGCTGCATTAGACAGGTCACTGAAGCCCTGTACGCACGCAGGAGGGACTTGATCAGCTTCCCTATGACCAGGGAGGCTCAGAGTGAGAGGGCTCGCGGTTTCTCCAGAATTACAAACTTCCCCAAGGTGTAGGGAGCAATAGACTGTATACACATTGTGATGTAGACATCTTTTCAGGATAATTAAGAGTAAATCACATTACTGTGGGTCTGGAGTCACATATAGGCTATGCCAGGTAAGGACGGCAGATTTCCTTCCCTAAAGGACATTAGAAAATCAAATGTTAGATCTTGATTTTGTGCGATAGTATAAAATGAGTGAAAGTGATGGTTCACTATCCAGTAATTTCATGGCCACCATCACTGATACTAGCTTTTCATTCCAGATTTATTTTAATTAACTGAATTTAAATTCTCCAGCTGCTGTGGTCAGATTTGAACTCATGTCTCCAGATCATTATTACAGGCTAGTCCAGTAACATAACCACTATGTTACTGCACCCCGAAGTTGTGTATCATAGGAGTAGATCTGGATTTTGCGCGATAGTAGAAAATGGGTGATAGCGAGTCGGCAGCCCTGTTTTACATTTCTTCTGATTTTTATTTCTGTTGAAGTTAATAGTAATAATAATCGGGAGAGATATAAATTGGGCTGTCAAGTCGCTATCCCCCATTCTACACTATCGCACAAATCAACATCTACCCATAAAGTTTAAGTCCATGTCGCCATTAAATTGCAGATATCTCAAATTGCCAGACCTTTGGTGTTCTGATTTACAATTCATCCACCAGTGAGGCAATAGAATTAAAATGAGCCCTTTACAAATTCTCAAGGCCAAAAAACTCGGGATTAAGTCAGCTGTGAGGAGGATGCTAAGAGGCTGCAGAGTGACTTGGACAGGTTAGGTGAGTGGGCAAATGCATGGCAGATGCAATATAATGTAGATAAATGTGAGGTTATCCACTTTGGTGGCAAAAACAGGAATGCCGAATATTATGATTAGGAAAAGGGGAGGTGCAACAAGACCTGGGTGTCATGGTACATCAGTCATTGAAAGATGGCATGCAGGTACAGCAGGCGGTGAAGAAGGCAAATAGCGAGAGGATTTGAGTATAGGAACAGGAAGGTCTTATTGCAGTTGTACAGGGCCTTGGTGAGGCCACACCTTGAATATTGTGTACAGTTTTGGTCTCCTAATCTGAGGAAGGACATTCTCGCTATTGAGGGAGTGCAGCGAAGGTTCACCAGACTGATTCCCAGGATGGCAGGACTGACATATGAAGAAAGATTGGATCGACTAGGCTTATATTCACTGGAATTTAGAAGAATGAGAGGGGATCTCATAGAAACATAAAATTCTGACGGGATTGGACAGGTTAGATGCAGGAAGAATGTTCCCAATGTTGGAGAAGTCCAGAACCAGGGGTCACAGTCTAAGGGCAAGGGGTAAGCCAATTAGGACCAAGATGAGGAGAAACTTCTTCACTCAGAGAATTGTGAACTTGTGGAATTCTCTACCACAGAATGTTGTTGAGGCCAGTTCATTAGATATATTCAAAAGGGAGTTAGATGTGGCCCTTACGGCTAAAGGGATCAACGGGTATGGAGAGAAAGCAGGAATGGGGTACTAAAGTTGCAAAAATGATCAGACATGATCATATTGAATGGTATTGCAGGCTCGAAGGGCTGAATGGCCTACTCCTGCAACTATTTTCTATGTTTCTATGTTTCTTTGGGCTTTAAGGCTGAATAGCTAGGGCTTTGGGCATATTTGGACCTCCAGCCATGGGTTGGGCACTGCTGCTGTTAATCCCTTGTGCAGGAAGGTGGGACTTCAAATCAATATTAACAATAATTGGAGTGACCTAAACATCATTGTGGGTTTGAATACAAATGGTGCTTGAGATCTCAGTTGTTTGTCTGATGGTTATTGTTGATTTTACTTGGTAAGCAATTCACTATATTAAAACACAGGCTGGATAGAAATATTACCTTGTTATACAAGAAGAAAAAATGTGAATTAGAATGAATTTGAATATAATGAAGAATTACCTCTGGTTTTGGCTGTATTTTTATTGGACATCTTCTCTGAGAAGGATATGGGCACATGTAGGTGTACTGGTTTTTCACGCACACATATACAGGCACACACCTTAAGGCAAGGTGTATCATCAAACCCAAGCCAACGATGTGCATACGATGCAAGCTAAATACACCCAGGAGAGGCACTGTATAACCATACTGTGTGTCACATTGGGAAGGGGAAGAAACACACATGGGATCATCTCAGGAAAGTAAGCCCACCTGTCAGCTCGGCAAAGAGCAATATCTGCATTGTGGTTGCAAAGCACCTGAGGTTTGCATGTCCAGACTTGCAACTGCAAGAAACTAGCACTGAAGTGAAAGCCAATAATAAAATGGAAGAGCATGTTAAATCAGGGTTGTGGCAGAGGAGTGATTTCCTGCTTCAAACCAAATCACTGACAGGGGTTTTTAAAATCTGAATGGAGAAGCATGCTGTTTCATGTTATACTCCTCAATCTGGCCAATTGTTTTGACAGTTTAAGCCAAGGAATAATCACAGCCCTGACAATGTACAGAAAAGTGTGAGTACTTTACATTAACAGTCATTTCAAACAGAGTCTTTTCCTACACGCTCCGAGGGCAAAACTGACACTTTACTGATTTTGGAACAAAATTTGTATTTATAGATATTACATTCTCTTTTGTCATTCAGCAATTTCAACATATGCATGAATTCTTTCTCATTTGCACTAAGATGAGTGGATGCATTAAAAAGTAGCCATTAATCAAAACAAATGGAAAATGTAGACGCCAACAATAATTTAACTGCAGAAAACATTTTCATCAAATAGACAAGTCAGGAATTTTATAAATACCAATCTATGCTAATAAACTGGAATCCTATAAATACCAGTCCTGTGGTTGCAGTGTCCTAAACTTGTCTGGAAATATTACTTTCTACAAGTGCCCAACTTCCAGGAATACCAGTATTATAGCAGACAACTGCGAAAGTCTGAGAAGCAAAGTTCACAGCATGGAAACTCTGATAGCAATAGCTCACTGATGGTAACACACATAGGCATGCACATCCAGCAGGAGATTTCCATTAAGTCAGCTAGTTCCAGCAGGCTATGTGTTTTGTACAAACACCACTGCATTAATTAAAATCTGTTTTTATTTATTGCTGTGCATAATTATGTTATACACTCAAACCATTGTTAAAAGAAGAGTTATTTACCTTGGTTTAAACAAAACTTGGAGAGTTCAGAAGTCAAATTGAGTTGACTTCGACCCACGCCTGCATTAACAAGCGTTTCTTCGGCCATCTTGCCCCCGTGCACCGGATCTCATGCCCTCAGCTGCTTGCTTTCACAAACCTCCTTAAAACCTTCCTTTTGAATTTGCTTTTCCCCTTTCCTGTCCCTCTTCATTTTCCTCTCACAGTTCACTACCCTTTAATGGATATCTACATAACAAGGGCTGTGGAAATCTATGTCATTGTTAGTCAAGTACGAAAGCCTCGATTTTAACTAACCCCACCTGGCAGAATTCTGGTGAAGGGCAATCAAAATGGAGCTGGAGGCAGTTAAAATGTAGCCAGCAAGAACACTTGCCCCAAGCTGGGAGGGCCCTCTTTAAATAGGCAGGTCTTGACATCATCAGGGCTCGATCTGCCATTTTAACCTGAGGCCAAACTTGCCGGCAGCGGCCTCCTCCTGCCTGAATTGCCACCATCACCCAAATAGTGATTCCTGCCATGTTAATCATGCATATGTAAATGAGACGCGGAATCTAAAATCTCTTGTCACCCGTTCTTGGCCCTCTCATGCACCTGAGTTAAAATTGAGGCCTAATAGTTTGTTTTGGAAAAAAGATAAATACAGTAGGAGAAACATATAAATAGAGGCTAAGAATTACTTTGAATACAGCACAGCATCCTTAATGTTACATATTCTAACTTTTCACTGTGATAGTTTATTAGAATAGTGTTCTCCAATATATTAGAAACTAATCACATGTGGCTAAATAGGATTCCAAATGTGCTAGTTAGCTTTCTGATTCGTAAATTAAAAAGTGAGTCATAGACACTGTCGTTGGGCATGTGATCTCAATACTCACTTTGCACGGTATACCTTTTTGTGCATTTGTTGGTAAAATGAAAAGCAGAGATATCCTTCAGGGATCTGTGGACATGCACTCCATGGTTCCTCTGTTCCTCTACACTTCTCAATATCCTACAATTTGTTGTGTATTCCCTTGCCTTGTTAGCCCTCCACAAAAGCATTACCTCACACTTCTCCAAATTGAATTCCATTTGCCACTTTTCTGCCCACTTCCTTGATTACTGCTTATTGGTTATCTGCTAAAATGGTGTGTAACACAGGTGGAAATGTCAGACTGCAGCACCATGGAAACAGCAGCAACATTGTGTATGGAGAGGGGAGCTGTCATTGTTGTCAGCTCGACCATTCAGGAGAATCATAGAATCATAAAAATTTATGGCAAAGAAGGAGGCCATTTGGCCCATTGTGTCTGTACTGGTCGGAAAAGAGCTATCCAGCCTAATCCTACTTTCTAGCTCTTGGTTTGTAGTCGTGTAGGTTGCGGCACTTCAAGTGCATATCCATGTACTTTTTAAATGTGATGAGGGTTTCTGCCTTTACCACCCTTTCAAGCAGTGAGTTCCAGACACCTGCCACCCCCAGGGTGAAAAAAGTTCTCCTCAACTCCTCTCTAATCCATCTACCAATTACTTTAAATCAATGCCCCCTGGTTATTGACCCCTCTGCTAAGGGAAATCGGTCCTTCCTATCCATTCTATCTAGGCCACTCAACATTTTATAAACCTCAATTAAGCCTCCCTTCAGACTCCTCTGTTCTAAAGAACCCCAGCCTATCAAATCTTTCCTCATAACTAAAATTCTCTAGTTCTGGCAACATCCTCGTAAATCTGCTCTGTACCCGCTAGTGCAATCACATCTTTTCTGTAATGTGGTGACCAGAACTATATGCTGTACTCTAGCTCTGGCCTAACTAGTGTTTTATACAGTTCCAGCATACCTCCCTGATAAGAGCCTTTTATCAACAAGAGCAGACATTGATGACGAGATTCAACACCGCCTCCAGTGCGCCAGTGCAGCCTTCGGCCGCCTGAGGAAAAGAGTGTTCGAAGACCAGGTCCTCAAATCTACCACCAAGCTCATGGTCTACAGGGCTGTAGTAATACCCATCCTCCTGTATGGCTCAGAAACATGGACCATATACAGTAGACACCTCAAGACACTGGAGAAATATCACCAACGAAGTCTCTGCAAGATCCTACAAATCCCCTGGGAGGACAGACGCACCAACGTTAGTGTCCTCGACCAGGCCAACAAACTCAGCATTGAAGCACTGACCACACTTGGTCAGCTCCGCTGGGCAGGCCACATTGTCCACATGCCAGACACGAGACTCCCAAAGCAAGTGCTCTACTCGGAACTCCTTCACGGCAAATGAGCCAAAAGTGGGCAGAGGAAATGTTACAAGGACACCCTCAAAGCCTCCCTGATAAAGTGCAACATCCCCACCGACACCTGGGAGTCCCTGGCCAAAGACCACCCTAAGTGGAGGAAGTGCATCCGGGAGGGCGCTGAGCGCCTCGAGTCTCATCGCCGAGAGCATGCAGAAATCAAGCGCAGGCAGCAGAAGGAGTGTGCGGCAAACCTGTCCCATCCTCGCTTGCCCTCAGCCACTATCTGTCCCGCCTGTGACAGGGACTGTGGCTCTCGTATTGGAGTGCTCAGCCACCTAAGGACTCATTTTAAGAGCGGAAGCAAGTCTTCCTCAATTCCGAGGGACCTGCCGATAATGATGACCTCCCTGATCTTATATTCTATGTCTTGGTTAATAAAGGAAAGTATCCAGTATGCCTTCTTAACCACAGTATCTACCTGTCCTGCTACCTTCAGGGATCTGTGGGCATTCACTCCAAGGTCCCCTTGTTCCTCTACACTTCACAGTATCCTACCATTTATTGTTTATTCCCTTGTTATTCCTCCCCAAATTCATTACCTCACACTTCTCCGGATTAAATTCCATTTGCCACTTTTCTGCCCACCTGACCAGTCCATTGATATCTTCCTGCAGTCTACAGCTTTCTTCCTCACCATCAACCACTTTTTGTATCATCTGCAATTGTCTTAATCATGTCCCCTACATTCAAGTCTAAGTCATTGATAAATACCATAAAAAAGCAAGGAACCTAGTACGGACCCCTTCAGAACCCCACTGGAAACAACCTTCCAATCACAAAAGCACCCATCGACCATTATTCTTTGCTTCCTGCCATTGAGCCAATTTTGGATCCAACTTGCCACTTTCTCTTGGATCCCATGGGCTTTTACTTTCCTGTCAGTCTGCCATGTGGAACCTTATCAAAAGCCTTGCTAAAATCCATGTGGACTACAACAAATGCACTATCCTCATTGACTCTCCTTCTTACCTCCTCAAAAAATTCAACCAAGTTAGTCAAACACGACCTTCCCTTAACAAATACATGTTGACTGGCCTTAATTAATCTGTGCCTTTGTAAAATACGATTTATATTGTTCCTCTGCATTCTTTTCCAATAATTTTCTACCCCGAGGTTAGGCTGATGGCCTGTAATTACTCGGTCTATCCCTTTCTCCCCTTTTAAACAATGGTACAATGTTAGCAGTCCTCCAGTCCTCCGGCACCATACCGGGAGCCACAGAACTGCTCCAGGCCAGAAGAAGAAAGGAAACCTAGCCAATAATGAGCAGCTCCATCATCATAGGCATCCCTCGGAATCGAGGAAGACTTGCTTCCACTCCTGAAGTGAGTTCTTTGGTGGCTGAACAGTCCAATACGAGAGCCACAGACTCTGTCACAGGTGGGACAGATAGTCGTTGAGGGAAGGGGTGGGTGGGACTGGTTTGCCGCATGCTCTTTCTGCTGTCTGCGCTTGATTTCTGCATGCTCTCGGCGTTGAGACTCGAGGTGCTCAGCACCCTCTCAGATGCACTTCCTCCACTTAGGGCGGTCTTGAGCCAGGGACTCCCAGGTGTCAGTGGGGATGTTGCATTTTATCAGGGAGGCTTTGAGGGTGTCCTTGTAGCGTTTCCGCTGCCCACCTTTGGCTCGTTTGCCATGAAGGAGCTCCGAGTAGAGCACTTGCTTTGGGAGTCTCGTGTCTGGCATGCGGACTATATGGCCTTCCCAGCAGAGCTGATCGAGTGTGGTCAGTGCTTCAATGCTGGGGATGTTAGCCTGAGTGAGGATGCTGATGTTGATGCGCCTGTCCTCCCAGGGGATCTGTAGGATCTTGCGGAGACATCGTTGGTGATATTTCTCCAACAACTTGAGGTGTCTACTGTACATGGTCCATGTCTCTGAGCCATACAGGAGGGCAGGTATTACTACAGCCCTGTAGACCATGAGCTTGGTGACAGTTTGGAGGGCCTGGTCTTCAAACACTCTTTTCCTCAGGCGACCGAAGGCTGCACTGAGGCGGTGTTGGATCTCGTCGTCGATGCCTGCTCTTGTTGATAGGAGGCTCCCGAGATATGGGAAGTGGTCCACGGTGTCCAGGGCCGCGCCGTGGATCTTGATGACTGGGGGGCAGTGCTGTGTGGTGAGGACGGGCTGGTGGAGGACCTTTGTCTTACAGATGTTTAGCGTAAGGCCCATGCTTTTGTACGCTTCAGTAAATATGTTGACTATGTCCTGGAGTGCGACCTCTATGTGCGCAGACGCAGGCGTCGTCCGCGTACTGTAGCTCGACAACAGAGGTTGAGGTGGTCTTGGATCTGGCCTGGAGACGGCACAGGTTGAACAGGTTCCCACTGGTTCTGTAGTTTAGTTCCACTCCAACGGGGAGCTTGTTGACTGTGAGGTGGAGCATGGCGGCGAGAAAGATTGAGAAGAGGTTTGGGGCGATGACGCAGCCCTGTTTGACCCCGGTCCGGACGTGAATTGGGTCTGTAATGGATCCGTTGGTAAGGATCATGGCCTGCATGTCGTCGTGGAGCAGGTGGAGGATGGTGACGAACTTTTGGGGGAATCCGAAACGGAGGAGGACATTCCATAGACCCTTGCGGTTGACAGTGTCAAAGGCCTTTGTAAGGTCGAAGAAGGCCATGTATAAGGGCTAGCGCTGTTCTCTGCATTTTTCCTGTAGCCGTCGCGCTGCAATAATCATGTCCGTTTTGCCCTGTAGGGGATGAAATCCGCACTGTGACTCCGGGAGGAGCTCCTCATCCATGGGAAAAAGCCATAAGAACATAAGAACATAAGAATTAGGAACAGGAGTAGGCCATCTAGCCCCTCGAGCCTGCTCCGCCATTCAACAAGATCATCGCTGATCTGGCCGTGGGCTCAGCTCCACTTACCTGCCCGCTCCCCGTATTCCCTTATTGGTTAAAAATCTATCTATCTGTGACTTGAATACATTCAATGAGCTAGCTTCAACTGCTTCCTTGGACAGAGAATTCCACAGATTCACAACCCTCTGGGAGAAGAAATTCCTTCTCAACTCGGTTTTAAATTGGCTCCCCGTATTTTGAGGCTGTGCCCCCTAGTTCTAGTCTCCCCAACAAGTGGAAACAACCTCTCTGCCTCTATCTTGTCTATCCCTTTCATTATTTTAAATGTTTCTATAAGATCACCCCTCATCCTTCTGAACTCCGAGTAAAGACCCAGTCTACTCAATCTATCATCATAAGGTAACCCCCTCATCTCCGGAATCAGCCTAGTGAATCGTCTCTGTACCCCCTCCAAAGCTAGTATATCCTTCCTTAAGTAAGGTGACCAAAACTGCACGCAGTACTCCAGGTGCGGCCTCACCAATACCCTGTACAGTTGCAGCAGGACCTCCCTGCTTTTGTACTCCATCCCTCTCGCAATGAAGGCCAACATTCCATTCGCCTTCCTGATTACCTGCTGCACCTATAAACTAACTTTTTGGGATTCATGCACAAGGTCCCTCTGCACCGCAGCATGTTGTAATTTCTCCCCATTCAAATAATATTCCCTTTTACTGTTTTTTTTCCCAAGGTGGATGAACTCACATTTTCCGACATTGTATTCCATCTGCCAAACCTTAGGCCATTCGCTTAACCTATCTAAATCTCTTTGCAGCCTCTCTGTGTCCTCTACACAACCCGCTTTCCCACTAATCTTTGTGTCATCTGCAAATTTTGTTACACTACACTCTGTCCCCTCTTCCAGGTCATCTATGTATATTGTAAACAGTTGTGGTCCCAGCACCGATCCCTGTGGCACACCACTAACCACCAATTTCCAACCCGAAAAGGACCCATTTATCCTGACTCTCTGCTTTCTGTTAGCCAGCCAATTCTCGATCCATGCTAATACATTTCCACTGACTCCGCGTACCTTTATCTTCTGCAGTAACCTTTTGTGTGGCACCTTATTGAATGCCTTTTGGAAATCTAAATACACCACATCCATCGGGACACCTCTATCCACCATGCTCGTGATATCCTCAAAGAATTCCAGTAAATTAGTTAAACATGATTTCCCCTTCATGAATCCATGTTGCGTCTGCTTGATTGCACTATTCCTATCTCGATGTCCCGCTATTTCTTTCTTAATGATAGCTTCAAGCATTTTCCCCACTACAGATGTTAAACTAACCGGCCTTTTGTCTGCCCCTTTTTTAAACAGAGGCGTTACATTAGCTGCTTTCCAATCCGCTGGTACCTCTCCAGAGTCCAGAGAATTTTGGTAGATTATAACGAATGCATCTGCTATAACTTCCGCCATCTCTTTTAATACCCTGGGATGTATTTCATCAGGACAAGGGGACTTGTCTACCTTCAGTCCCATTAGCCTGTCCAGCACTACCTCCCTAGTGAAAGTGATTATCTCAAGGTCCTCCCTTCCCACATTCCCGTGACCAGCAATTTTTGGCATGGTTTTTGTGTCTTCCACTGTGAAGACTGAAGCAAAATAATTGTTTAAGGTCTCAGCCATTTCCACATTTCCCATTATTAAATCCCCCTTCTCATCTTCTAAGGGGGGCCTATAAACTACGCCCACCAGTGACTTTTTCCCCTTACTATCTCTAATCTACACCCACAATGATTCAACATTTTATTCATTAGAGCCAATATCGTCTCTCACATTTACTTTAGTCACTCTTTTCCGTTTTATATATCGGTAAAAGCTTTTACTATCTGTTTTTATGTTTTGCGCAAGTTTACTTTCGTAATCTATCTTTCCTTTCTTTATTGCTTTCTTCGTCATTCTTTGCTGTTGTTTAAAATTTTCCCAATCTTCTAGTTTCCCACTAACCTTGGCCACCTTGGTTTTTAATTTGATACTCTCCTTTATTTCCTTGGTTATCCACGGCTGGTTATCCCTTCTCTTACCACCCTTCTTTTTCACTGGAATATATTTTTGTTGAGCATTATAAAAGAGCTCCTTAAAAGTCCTCCACTGTTCCTCAATTGTGCCACCGTTTAGTCTGTGTTTCCAGTCTACTTGAGCCAACTCTGCCCTCATTCCACTGTAGTCCCCTTTGTTTAAGCATAGTATGCTCGTTTGAGACACTACTTCCTGACCCTCAATCTTTATTACAAATTCAACCATACTGTGATCACTCATTCCAAGAGGATCTTTTACTAGGAGATCGTTTATTATTCCTGTCTCATTACACAGGACCAGATCTAAGATCGCTTGCTCCCTTGTAGGTTCTGTAACATACTGTTCTAAGAAACAATCCCATATGCATTCTGTGAATTCCTCCTCAAGGCTACCCCGTGCGATTTGATTTGACCAATCAATATGCAGGTTAAAATCCCCCATGATTACTGCCATTCCTTTTTCACATGCCTCCATTATTCCCTTGATTATTGCCCGCCCCACCGTGAAGTTATTATTTGGGGGCCTATAAACTACATCCACCAGTGACTTTTTCCCCTTACTATCTCTAATCTCCACCCACAATGATTCAACATTTTGTTCAATAGAGCCAATATCGTCTCTCACAACTGCCCTGATATCATCCTTTATTAACAGAGCTACCCCACCTCCTTTCCCTTCTTGTCTATCTTTCCGAATTGTCAGATACCCCTGTATGTTTAATTCCCAGTATTGGCCACCCTGCAACCACGTTCCTGTAATGGCCACCAAGTCATACCTATTTGTAATGATTTGTGCTGTCAACTCATTTACTTTATTTCGAATGCTGCATGTGTTTAGGTAGTGTATTTTAATACTAGTTTTTAAACCATGATTTTTAGTTTTGACCCCTCCTGCAGTCCCTTTATATTCATACATATTGTCCCTTCCTATTACCTTGTGGTTTACACTTACCCCAGTACTACTCTGCTCTGTTGCCTCCTGCCTTTTGCATTCTTTCTTGGGATCCTGTTCATCTGAGCTCTCACCCATTCTAACTAGCTCAGAGCCCTCTCCTCTGTTCCGAATACTCCTTGCATTGAGGCACCGAGCTTTCATGCTTGCCTTTTTATTACACTTTGACCCTTTAGAATTTTGCTGTACAGTGGCCCTTTTTGTTTTTTGCCTTGGGTTTCTCTGCCCTCCACTTTTACTCTTCTCCTTTTTGTCTTTTGCTTTTGTCTCCTTTTTTGTTTCCCTCTGTCTCCCTGCATTGGTTCCCATCCCCCTGCCATATTAGTTTAACTCCTCCCCAACAGCACTAGCAAACACTCCCCCTAGGACATTGGTTCCGGTCCTGTCCAGGTGCAGACCGTCCGGTTTGTACTGGTCCCACCTCCCCCAGAACCGGTTCCAATGCCCCAGGAATTTGAATCCCTCTCTGCTGCACCACTGCTCAAGCCACGTATTCATCTGAGCTATCCTGCGATTCCTACTCTGACTAGCACGTGGCACTGGTAGCAATCCCGAGATTATTACTTTTGAGGTCCTACGTTTTAATTTAGCTCCTAGCTCCTTAATTTCATCTCGTAGGACCTCATCCCTTTTTTTACCTGTATCGTTGGTACCAATGTGCACCACGACAACTGGCTGTTCACCCTCCCTTTTCAGAATGTCCTGCACCCGCTCAGAGACATCCTTGACCCTTGCACCAGGGAGGCAACATACCATCCTGGAGTCTCGGTTGCGGCCGCAGAAATGCCTATCTATTCCCCTTACCATTGAATCCCCTATCACTATCGCTCTCCCACTCTTTTTCCTGCCCTTCTGTGCAGCAGAGCCAGCCACAGTGCCATGAACTTGGCTGCTGCTGCCCTCCCCTGATGAGTCATCCCCCTCAACAGTACTCAAAATGGTGTATCTGTTTTGCAGGGGGATGACCGCAGGGGACCCCTGCACTACCTTTCTTGCACTGCTCTTCATGCTGGTCTTCCATTCCTTATCTGGCTGTGGACCCTTCACCTGCGGTAAGACCAACTCGCTACACGTGCTACTCACGTCATTCTCAGCATCGTGGATGCTCTAGAGTAAATCCACCCTCAGCTCCAATTCCGCAACGCGGACCGTCAGGAGCTGGAGGCGGTTACACTTCCCGCACACGTAGTCGTCAGGGACACCGGAAGTGTCCCTGAGTTCCCACAAGGTACAGGAGGAGCATATCACGTGACCGAGCTCTCCTGCCATGACTTAACCATTCGATACACTTAAATTGGCAGTAACAATGCTAAAGTTTACTCGTTGTTTTAGAAGAGAAAAAAGAAAAACTACTCACCAATCCAGCCAATCACTTAACCCCTTGGCTGTGACGTCGGCTTTCTGTTTCGTTCTACTTCTTTTTTGCTTTCTCCCTGTAGCTGCACAAGCTAGGCCTTTATAGGCCTCTCCGATCCCCGGAACTCCCGCCTCTCGCCGAACTCTCGCTGCTCCTGGTCTCGCTGGCCTTTTGTAGGCATCTCCGATCCCTGGAACCCCTGCCTCTCGCCGAACTCGCGCTGCTCCTGGTCTCACTGGCCTTTTGTAGGCCTCTGCGATCCCCGGAACTCCCGCCTCTCGCCGATTCGCGCTGCTCTTAGTCTCACTGGCCTTTTGTAGGCCTCTCCGATCCCCGGAACTCCCGCCTCTCACCGAACTCGTGCTGATCCTGGTCTCACTTGCCTTTTGTAGGCCTCTCCGATCCCCGGAACTCCCGCCTCTCGTCGGTTGAGGAGGACTCTAGTGACGACTTTCCCAGTGTCAGATAGCAGGGAGATTCCTCTGTAGTTGCTGCAGTCAGACTTGTCCCCTTTTTTAAAGATGGTCACGATTACTGCATCTCTGAGATCCCTCGGCATGCTCTCCTCCCTCCAGATGAGAGAGATGAGGTTGTGTATTCATGCCAGCAGTGCCTCTCTGCCATATTTCAATGCCTCAGCAGGGATTCCGTCTGCACCCGTAGTTTTGTTTTTGAGCTGTCTTATGGCTTTTTCTACCTCGTGCAGTGTTGGGGTCTCACTGAAGTGGTGGCGGGTAGCATGCTGCAGGATGGAGTTGAGAACACTTGAGTCAAAGGCAGAGTCTCGATTGAGGAGATCTTCGAAGTGCTCCTTCCATCAGGCCCTGACTGCCTCGGTGTCGTTGATGAGTGTTTCTCCGTTCTTGGCCAGCAGTCGGGTGGGGCCTTGGGTGTTTGGGCTGTAGGTGGCCTTGACTGCGATGAAGAATCTTCGCACATCATGGTTGTCGGCCAGCTGCTCCTAACCTGACGTGCCTTGACAACCCCGAGACGCAGCATGCCCACAGCGCTTGGTCTGCCCTCCAGGCCTCCATAACCATTGCATGTAAAGAGACACTAGGTTACTCTACCAGGAAACACCAGGACTGGTTTGATGAGAATGATCAGGGGATCCAAGAGCTAATAGATCGCAAGCGCAGGGTATTTCTGAGCCTTAAACAACAACCTAATGCGGCAACAGCAAAACAGTATTACAGACGGCTCAAGGCTGAGGTCCAACAAAAAACCCGGGACCTAAAGAACAGGTGGTGGATGAAGAAAGCACAGGAGATATAGCAGCGGCTCCAACAGGGCAATGGACAAGCAGCATAAAACTGCATTGTGGATGGGGAACGGGGCGGGTCTGGCGTGTATTGTTGTGTGGGTCAACATTCTCAGCAATCACTCTGATGAAGTCAAGGTACCACTGGACAGAAACTTAGAAGCTGCGACCGGAATTCCAAACTTTGGTGAAAGAGAGACTACAAAGTTTCACACTGAATGGTGATGGATGTTTTTAAAGTAAATATACATGTGAAGTAAGTTTACCTGTATTGTGTGTAAGGTGCTTTCGAATAAAATTAGAGCATATGGCTAAAATGGTGTCATCATAACTGCAACTGTGGCTAGTTAGTGAATTCTATTGGATTGCATTGTTTTAGAACACTTCAGCTGAGCTTCACACTGTCAAAGGAAATAATTTAGTTGCTGAAGTATTGAATATCTTTTATTATTTTTATGAATGATAATCTGAGCTGCATCTCATCTAGATATCATGAACACACAAGAAAGAAAGCGAGGTTGGCCTGACAATATGAGGTTTCATATCCCTATCACGCCATACGACAGGTTATCAGAAATGTAAGTACCACTGGATGAAAGGTACCATGGTCACAGTTACACGTTTTTAAAGCAGTATATCGGTAGAGGTAAATAATAAAATAAATTTTGAAGTATAGTTATGTTTGAAATGTAGAGAAACAAGGCAGCCAATTCGTGCAAAGTAAGGTCCCACAAATAGCAATGAGATAAATGACAAGATAATCTGTTTTAATGATCTTGGTTGAGGGACAAATATTGGCCAGGACACTGGGGAGAATTCCCCCGCTCTTCTTCAAATCATGCTATGGGATATTTTATGTCAAACTGAAAGGGCAGATAGGACCTTGGTATGAAGTTTCATCTGAATGATTGCATCTCTGACAGTGCAGCACTCCCTCAGTACTGCACTGGAGTGTCAGCCTAGATTATATGGCCAAGTCTCTGTAGAAAGCTTGAGCCCATGACCTTGTGACTCAGGCAAGAGTGTAACCACTGAGCCAAGGCTGACACTGTCGTTGATTCCCTAGCTGTGTGTGTTCTGGTAGTTTGGTGGAGCTTCTGGATCTTTCTTTGCAAAGACCTGTTTCTCCATGGTTTTAGAAAATGTATATGGTTCAATCAGTCACTTCTACTAAAGACTTCCAGCTGCCTTCTTCCTCTCATATGTATTTATTTTACTTTTTAAAATTCAGTTTTGTGTTCATCTAGGTGAGGGATGTTATTCTCGATGAACAGAACACATTCACTTTGCTACCCATCACCAACACAAACAGCGTGGCATGTGCCAGATCAAAAGTAAAGCTCCCGTTACCCTCTCCTTCAACCTACCTCAGTACCAGCCTCAGAACAGCAGTCCCCACTGCACAGGGATTGTCCTGCAGTCTCCAGCAATTACACATTAATCTCTGCCATGAACCATCCAGGGGAAAGATCGCATGGGTATGAAAAGAAAATGTGTTTTTTAATTTCATTTCCTTAGGACCCTCGCGTTTTTTAATTATAAAAATATCGGAGATGGAAAAAAAGAAAAAAGATTGCTTTATTGGGCGGGGCTTTTGGAAGCAGGAGGCCATGTGATGAAACCTTTAGGAACATGTCCAGCCAGAGTTGGCAATCCTATCACTGCCCCACCGTGTATTCACCATTTCACCACATCAGACAGCCAGGTAACTTTGCTGAGTGAAATGACCAACTTAGTGCCAATTTGCATTACAATTTTAGAGAGTTTGTCTTTTATACTTGTGCCAAATTAAGATAATTTCCGGTCATGTGTATTACCCAAGGTTGAAAATTCTCATTGATTATATGCCTAGTCTAAGGGTGGCAAAATTGGAGATTATTTATTGCTATCGTTCAAACCTTTACCATCTCAGCATGAATCCAGCATTAACAATCTATATTAACAGCGGTCTCAAAATGATTAAAGTCAACTAGATAAAATGGACAACAGCTGACTTGCAAGTAGAGGGCAATGTACTGTAACAAAAGAAAAGAAAATACGGTGGGTCCAGAATCATGTTGTTGTTCCCAGAGACAACGAGGGATGGGCAATAAATGCTGGCCTTGCCAGCGACGCCCACATCCCAGAAACAAATAAAAGAAAAGACACCCGCCATAAGTCAAGAGGAAGTCCGCTGGAAAGGCTGCAGACACAGCCTGAACCTGGCCACAGGATTCCAGCCATAAGTGCAAGCTTTCGAGATTGCCTTATGGGGGCAACCCGACAAAGCTAGTGACGTAATGGGGTGGGGGGCTGGAACCCAAATTTTGGCCTAGACCCCCAAAGATGAGAAGACCAAAAAGTGTTAGAAGGTGCTGGGTGGAATTCGGGCCACACCTCACCAAGTCAGCCAGCTGCTGCTGGCATTTTTGGTGTTTTCAGATGATGCATCCTCATACTGTCCCACGTACCTCAATGGGGTCAGAGGTGGAGTACCCGCAGCATGCACCACGTGGCATAACTGCCAGGATCGCACCCCTGTGGATTTTACAGATGTTTATTTTATGTGGACACTGCACTGATTGTATTTAATGAGTTTGAAATCGAGTTTTATGCTCACCATAGAAACACACAATGATAGACATTCATCTTATTGTGCTTCATCTGGGTACAAGCGCATAAGAAGAAAATTGAAAGAATACAGAAGAGAACAACAAGAATGACTGAGGTGATGGAAGGTTTGGATTATGAGGAGCAATTATGTAAATTAGGCATATTTTCATTGGAAAAGAGAAGGCTCAGAGGTGCTATGATTGCTGCTTTTAGAATTCTAAAGGGAGTAGATAATGTAGACCATGGTAATCTGTTGAACCTTGTCCAGAACAGTAAAACCAGAAGTCATGGCCTGTGCATGAAACAAGGTAAAGTCAAAATGAATCTGTGGAAACAATGTGGCCTAGAAATTCGGGAGTTTAGCACCAGCCATTAAGGTCCATTTTGAAGAAAAAAACACGGCCGACTTGCTTCTGCCCGCTTCTGACGGGTCCCCCGGCAGCTGCCATTTCCGGCAGCTTGCTGCAGAAATGGAGATGAGAAAGATCATGACGCCAATGAGTATGCAACACTGATTTGACGCACGATCTGCCATTTTCAACATTGACTCTCCACTTACTGCCCTCTCTTAATCACGTCCAGCTGACCAAGCGTTCAGCAGCAGGAGGGAGACCCCAGCAGCGCTATTTAAAGGGATCACCATCAAGAACTTGCAGCTGACATGGTTTCTCCATTTGACTGGCTCTGTCTATGTTTCTGCAACTCTTGCAGCTTTCTAAACTTATTTAAAGTTCCTGAGATGACAGGGAGTGTTGCTGCAAGTGCAGAACACCTTCAATCAAATTTACAGGCTTCTGCTCACACCACCAGCTCCCAGTCATGGGGGCTCTACTTGCAGTCCCCCTCGCGCTCGAGTATCTTTCGGAGAGGGAGTGGAGGCAGCAAAACAGAGGAGAAAATGCTCACAGAGGAAGGAGGAGAAGGGGCAGGAGGTCTCTCAACAGCAGGCTTTGCCCACCTAGGGTCTTCTGAGTGCACTTCTCTTACCTCCATTTAAGCGAGGAGCAGTGTATTAGGAGGCTCCAATTCACCAAGGAGGTGGTCACAGAGTTCTGACACCTCCTGCAACCAGACCTGCAGCCTCAAATCAGGGTGATTACAGCTCTCCCCATGGCCCTCAAGGTCATCGTGCCCTCAATTTCTTCGCCAGCAGATACTTCCAGTTTGCAGCAGGAGACATAGCTAATATCTCCCAGTTCACCATCCATCGCTGCATGTGAGGTCACAGAAGCTCTCTACTCCAGGAGAAGGGACTTCCTTGTCTTCTCTTTGAACAGAGAGAAGCAGGGCGAGCGTACATGTGGCTTTGTCAGGATAGTAGGATTTCCCATGGTGCAGGGTGCCATTGACTGCACACACTTGGCTTTGTGGGCACCGTATACCAATCCTGAGATGTTCTGTAACCGCAAAGGATACCACTCATTTAATGTGCAGTTGTTGTATGACCACACCCAATGCATCATGGTGGTGAATGCCCACTATCCTGCCCCAGTCCGGTGTGCCAGCAATCTTTCCAGCCACCAAGGTGGGATATGGCATTTGCTGAAGCTTTCACTCACCTTGACCTCATGAGTTCGTTAAATTTTTTTGGCACTGGATCCAGGTCCTTGGGACCACGCTGGTGGCGGCAACGGAGTCAGCTATCTCCTTCCATAACCTTCTGCAAGTGATGTTAGATGATCTCCTGCCACCCTGTGGGTACAGGACAGTCCGTCTTTGTTGCACGGCCATGACCAATGCCTCCAGTGCAGCATCTGAGAACCTTGCTCGCTTGCTTGGCTGCTAAGCCATGTCTTCATCCACACTGACAATGAGGTGCTTCTGCAACAAAGCACCTACCCTTTAAGTAGTGCAGAGAGCTTGGCAAATAGTGCTGGCCCATGACACTACCTGCTTTTGGGCCGAATCCAATTTCTAGGCCAATCTTTCAGTGAGCGAGTGGTCAGTCTATGGAAAGTCTCTCTATGGAGATGGTGGAAGCAGATAACATTGATTTATTCAAGTGCAAATTAGATTTTTTTCAGAAAATATATTTGGTTACAGTGTATGAGTAATTTGAGACAGGACATGTGGTAATTGTAGCATGCTTGGAATAGGTGATTTTGGACCTGTGGTTCCAAAAGACCACCACTGGGGTTTTCCTTGTGTCATGTCTGGATGTGTTGCAGACTAATTGATTGCTTTAATTAGTCAACCACTCCATTACTGTTGTACCATGTAACTGGTAGAAGGTAAAGAAGGTGAACCTTGGTCTTTTTACATCTAGCAATTCCTATGTTTCTGTGAAATTAGGGAATGCTCCATTAGTTGTGTGCGATTCTCCCCTCCTCTGATATTCTTCCATGTGCTGTGCCCAGATGACCAATACACCCAAACACAGGGCTCAAGTTTCCACACGATAAAAAACGGGCGCCCCTCCGAGCTGGGCGCCCGTTTTTCGTGCCTAAAACGGCGCCGGAAAAGAAATGCGCGATTCTGGAGCGCTTTGCAGCTCCTTGTCTGTTTGGCGCGGCGCCCAGGGGGGGCGGAGCCTACACTCGCGCCGATTTTGTAAGTGGGAGGGGGCGGGTACCATTGAAATTCGTTTTTTTCCTGCTGGCAACGCTGCGCGTGCGCGTTGGAGCGTTCGCGCATGCGCAGTGTGAAGGAAACATTGGCACTCGGCCATTTTTGTAGTTCTTTGTAGCTGTTTAATTTTTGAACATTTTTTAATAAAAGCACATTGCCATCAGCACATCAGCACTGAGGCTTCTTGCAGCCTTCTCACTGTCTCCTCCCCCCCCCCCGCGGGAACGAACGGGCGCTTCCTCCCCCCCCCCCCCGCGGGAACGAACGGGCGCCTCCTCTCCCCCCCCCCCGCGGGAACGAACGGGCGCCTCCTCCCCCCCCCCCCCGCGGGAACGAACGGGCGCTTCCTCCCCCCCCCCCTCGCGGGAACGAACGGGCGCCTCCTCTCCCCCCCCCCCGCGGGAACGAACGGGCGCTTCCTCCCCCCCCCCCCTCGCGGGAACGAACGGGCGCTTCCTCCCCCCCCCCTCGCGGGAACGAACGGGCGCTTCCTCCCCCCCCCCCTCGCGGGAACGAAAGGGCGCTTCCTCCCCCCCCCCCCCGTGGGAACGAACAGGCGCCTCAACTTGTGAGGCTGACTGCAGAATTCTCCCTGGCTGAAGCACTTTCACACAGGTAGGAAGATGGTTTATTTAATCTTTTCTTTGCTTATAAATGTTTATTCACGTTGGATTTATTTGTATAATATTTGTAGAAGTATAAATAAGGATTTATTGTAGAATTTAATGACTTCCCTCCCCCCCCCCACCTCGTTCTGGACGCCTAATTTGTAACCTGCGACTGATTTTTTAATGTGTAGAACAGGTTTTTCCAGTTCTACAAAAATCTTCACTTGCTCCATTCTAACTTAGTTTGGAGTACGTTCTCACTGTGGAAACTTTGAAATCAGGTGTCAGTGGCCAGACACGCCCCCTTTTGAAGAAAAAATTCTGTTCCAAAGTAGAACTGTTCTACCTCACTAGAACTGCAGAAAAAACAATGTGGAGAATTGCGATTTCTAAGATAGTCCGTTCTCCACCAGTTGCTCCTAAAAATCAGGCGCAAATTATGTGGAAACTTGGGCCCACAGTAAGAGCAAAATCTGTCATACTGTCTCTTTAGTGCCACTGATACAATACCTACTAATGCAAGACAAGTACTGGATTCCAAGCAATGCAGCTGAACAGAAGTTATACATCCACTTGCAGCAGTTCAAGGTGAATGTCGAAGGTTAAAGCGGTCATGTAAGTTTGAGTACAGACATTGCAAGCCAGATATTTGTGACACCAACATGCAGATTGTGGGACGATGATTTTCCAATCTTCTGCTGGCTGCAATTATGCATTGTGCATCTCGGATGAGAAAAGACCCTCAGGTCCTTATGTGCTTACCTAATTTTTTGCTTGATCTAATACTTATATTCCTCTCCCCACCTCATAGGCGAAACTTTCCCTAACTAATTTAGGAATCAATACTTCTTCTACATCCCTCACAGGCCACTAGGCAAGCCCCAGAAGGTCTCAAACCCATTAGTGATTATCCAGAATAATCTTACCCTCCATGCATCATGATCATCTCATTTTCCAAATATCCATCTAACACCAACTTGAAAGACTGTAAAGAGTCATACTAAACTTGCACCATAGCATCACCTCAGGAAGACTATCTCCTTCAGGCAGTATTGCCACCAATGCCCTTTTTCATATCACCATGAAGTTAGCAGAGTTATACTGTGTGTTTCCAAGACACAATATAGTGTGGCGCCCACACCAAACATTTAATATTCTTGAAGCATATATATGTCATATCAAGTGATTCGAATTTCTTAATTAAGATACAACATTTAGAGGGAAAAATTTCTGTCCACCAGCAAAGTTGCCAGTGTTACTAGCAACTGCAGTTAACAGCCACTGGGAATGGCCACAATGCTAACTGAAAGAAATTGGTCAGGGGGTCATGGAGACAGGTGGGGCAGTGTTCACCTTCCATGCAATGCCAGCCTGGTAGTATTGCTAGAGGGATCCGAGGCAAAATTTCTATCCAGGTGCAGCTTCCCACAGCCTCTGTGAGCCAGGCTGTGAAACTCGCAAGGGATTGTGGGCAATGAAGAGGTCTGAGAATTAAAGGGGCTATGCACACTGAAGCAATACAAAATAAAATGCACTGAATCAATACATAACCCTTTCTGCCTTTTAAGAAATATTCAATGTTTAAAAGAAGCTCCAAATATGACTATTCAACTGTTAAAACGGAATTACCTTCCTAACCTTAACAAATGGGAAAACTGTCTCAGCGCTAACACAAATGGCTCAGCAAGCCAGGGATAGGGCATTGAGAGTGGCACATGCTTTGTGCAGGGGGTCAACACTGCAAGACAGGCCCTCTACCCACAGGGGCCAGGAAGCCCTCTGGAAAGAATGATGTGGGAATACGTCACTATAGCCATTACTGCCAACACCTGGCTCCATTGCCCAAAGAAGCTTCATGACCTCAGATCAGTGGTCAAGGTCAGTGAATGTATCTTTAAAAGCTGTCTCCTACCAAATGCACCACTAGCCTCACACACTGCTCAATGCAAAAACCCCAACCTCCGCTCCCCTCCCCCACAATAATCTGCACCAATGACAAGGCACATATCCCATTCCTAGTCTCACCTCAACCCCTTGGAGGAGACAGAGGCATGTTTCAGCCCTTGGCCAATGTCAGGGCTGAAAGGATAAAAATCTGGGTATACTTGTACATTATTCTCCTTCTGGAATGCACACTTGCGTTTCCACCCTCTGTCAGCACAACTCCACCATTGTGCCTTCCTCATTTCACACAACCAAGAAATGCAGCCTGCCCTGCCAGTGGGTCAAGAAGAAGAGGCCACCTGCTCAGCTAGTGGGACCACAAGCAGATGATTCCCTCCTGGATATCCCGGACACAAAGTGGCTGTCTGGGATGCATCCTTCTGTCTGATTCCTCCACTTTGGCTTCCTGCTCTTCTACGTCTTCCTCCTCCCTCTGCGAGTGGATGTGAATGTACTGAATGTGCTGTTAATGTGAAATGACAGCATAAAGTTGCTGGAACTATTCAGTTGGTCAGGCAGCATGTCGACCTGAGACATGAACTCTGTTTTTCTCTCCACAGATGTTGCGTGACCTGCTGAGTATTCGCAGCATGTTCTGTCTTTTACGAGGCCTTTCTTTACCATCCGAGCCCTTGCAAGCATCCAGCAGCACAAATACACACTTTAAAAACTTTTCACATCTAAGCCACCAATTCAATAAAATCAAAAAATCCCAGTCCAAACCCTTAAATTTAAATTTACCTGAATGCTGTTTGTGCCCCTTTAAGAGCCACTGTCAGCCTGCTTGCATGCCATTTAACCTGGTGTGCTTTGGACCCAGTGCTAGGGATGAAGTTCGCATTGGTGATGTTAAGCCGGCATGGCATGCTGATTAACGTCACCACACCGCCATTTTTATTTTCCAGGGCGCTGCCAGTTACCGACAGCACAAAGAAGGAGAGCAATATGATGAACCGTCACCAGCTAACGAAAGAGCGGCGGCTGCCATTTTATCGCTATTTCATGGTGCTACGGAGTGGCGCTCAACAGATGAATTTCTAGCCCATTTTTAAAATGTGGCGTGAAAGAAGATGGCTGATCGCCCTTGCCATTTCATTCACAATGAGAAGTGAAATTCTTATCGACAGTTTTATTCGGAACCGATAGCATCCCATTAAGACCTAGTTCAGTAAAGCACAATCTTCAGTTTAGTGTTTTTGTGAACTGTCGCACTGTGCTGATGACCTAATCACAGGTTTCTACTAAGACATGGGCACACTTTCACACAGTTAAGTCAACAAATCTTTTGCTTTGAATTCCAAGTAAATATTTACTTCATTTGCTATTCCTTCATTAATCCCTGAAAGACTTAGCCCTGAGCAAACATTTCATCAGCATTAGAAAAATTCTTACTTGAGCTCTGCATTAAGCACACTGATGGGTAAACATTAACAGAGGGAGGGGATCCAGTACATTTTAAATAGACTAATCCTCAAAGAACAAGAGGTTCTTTAGGTACTGAGAAGTCATAAAAGACAAAATATTACCTAAAGGCAAACTCAGAGTTCTGCTACTATTTACAAGTAGTTAGTTAATTATTTAAAAACACAAAGGAAATTTATCGTGTGCCCTCAATAGATTATGACTACATTCATAGAATCATAGACTGGTTACAGCATGGAAGAAGGCCATTCAGCCTGTCGAGCCTGTTCACCTAAGCTAAAAATGAACTGATTTAGTATCAACCTTGGCTCACTCCTGCCTCTGAGTCACTCCAGCGACTTGAGCACGTAATCTAAGCTGACACTTCAGGGCAGTACTGAGGAAGGGCTACGTTGTTGGAGATGCTGGACGCAATTTTCCCTTAAAAAAACGAGTGGGTTTGGAGCATAGAGGGACTTAAATTGTAAAAACGTAGGATTCTCGACCCGAGCCCGCCTCCAACCTGCCACTTCTGGTTTTAATGGAGACGGGATGGGGTCGGGACGGGGTGGGGTGGGGGTGGCGGATGACCTTAATTTAAATATTGTAACGATGCTGGAAGCCTCTTTATTCACTTCCATTTTGAAGTTAGCTGCCTGTGGATGGGTTTCACACAATTTGTGAAACTCGACAATTAAAGTGAGGCAGGAACTGTTGAATCCAGGAGGTAAGTGGCGTTATACTTACCTCCTGGATCTAGGGTCCCTCCGTAACCCATGCCCCCGCAATCGGAGACCCCCTCACAAGGCTTCCAAGCATCCTTGCAAGCCTCCGATCCCAACGAAGAGGCCTCCCCCACCCCACCCCAACAAAGATGCTGAGGCCATCCAGAATAATCCAGTGGCCAGCCTGATCCTCTATCCCCCCTCCCGACGATGCTCTGGCCGACGCCTCCCCACTGTTGACCACCGCGATTCCTGATCCCGCCCTCTTCCCGATCCCCGAACTAGCGCATATCGATCTCCGACCCCACCTCCCGAACCCCGACCTCCTCCGCCCCCGTGGATCATCAACCAACCGTCCCATTCTTTGACCATGTCGATCCCCAACCCCCTCACTGATTGACCATGCAGATCCCCGAGCCCCCTCACTGATTGACCACGCTGATCCCTGAGCCCCCTCACTGACTGACCACGCTGATCCCTGAGCCCCCTCACTGATTGACCACGCTGATCCCTGAGCCCCCTCACTGATTGACCACGCTGATCCCTGAGCCCTCTCACTGATTGACCACGCTGATCCCTGAGCCCCCTCACTGATTGACCACGCTGATCCCTGAGCCCCCTCACTGATTGACCATGCAGATCCCCGAGCCCCCTCACTGATTGACCACGCTGATCCCTGAGCCCCCTCAGTGATTGACCACGCTGATCCCTGAGCCCCCTCACTGACTGACCACGCTGATCCCTGAGCCCTCTCACTGATTGACCACGCTGATCCCTGAGCCCTCTCACTGATTGACCACGCTGATCCCTGAGCCCTCTCACTGATTGACCACGCTGATCCCTGAGCCCTCTCACTGATTGACCACGCTGATCCCTGAGCCCCCTCACTGATTGACCATGCTGATCCCTGAGCCCCCTCACTGATTGACCATGCTGATCCCTGAGCCCCCTCACTGATTGACCACGCTGATCCCTGAGCCCCCTCACTGATTGACCACCCTGATCCCTGAGCCCCCTCACTGATTGAGTCCCCTGATCCCTGAGCCCCGTCACTGATCGACCACCCTGATCTCTGAGCCCCCTCATTGATTGACCACCCTGATCCCCAATCCCCTCATTGATTGACCATGCTGATCCCCAATCCCCTCACTGATTGACCACGCTGATCCCCAATCCCCTCACTGATTGACCACCCTGATCTCTGAGCCCCCTCACTGATTGACCATGCTGATCCCCAATCCCCTCACTGATTGACCACGCTGATCCCCGAGCCCCTTCACTGATTGACTACCCTGATCCCTGAGCCCACTCACTGATTGACCATGCAGATCCCGAGCCCCCTCACTGATTGACCACACTGATCCTTGAGCCCCCCCACTGATTGACCACCTTGATCCCTGAGCCCCCTCACTGATTGACCACACTGATCCCTGAGCCCCCTCACTCATTGACCACACTGATCCCTGAGCCCCCTCACTGATTGACCACACTGATCCCTGAGCCCCCTCACTGATTGACCACGCTGATCCCTGAGCCCCCTCACTGATTGACCACGCTGATCCCTGAGCCCCCTCACTGATTGACCACACTGATCCCCAACCCCCTCACTGATTGACCACGCTGATCCGTGAGCCCCCTCACTGATTCACCATCCTGATCCCTGAGCCCCCTCACTGATTGACCACACTGATCCCTGAGCCCCCTCACTGATTGACCACGCTGATCCCTGAGCCCCCTCACTGATTGACCACGCTGATCCCCAATCCCCTCACTGATTGACCATGCTGATCCCTGAGCCCCCTCACTGATTGACCACGCTGATCCCTGAGCCCCCTCACTGATTGACCACGCTGATCCCTGAGCCCCCTCACTGATTGACCATGCTGATCCCTGAGCCCCCTCACTGATTGACCACCCTGATCCCTGAGCCCCCTCACTGATTGAGTCCCCTGATCCCTGAGCCCCCTCACTGATCGACCACCCTGATCTCTGAGCCCCCTCACTGAATGACCACCCTGATCCCCGAGCCCCCTCACTGATTGACCCCCTGATCCTCAATCCTCTCACTGATTGACCATGCTGATCCCCGAGCCCCCTCACTGATTGACCACGCTGATCCCCAATCCCCTCACTGATTGACCATGCTGATCCCCAATCCCCTCACTGATTGACCACGCTGATCCCCGAGCCCCTTCACTGATTGACTACCCTGATCCCTGAGCCCACTCACTGATTGACCATGCAGATCCCGAGCCCCCTCACTGATTGACCACCCTGATCCTTGAGCCCCCTCACTGATTGACCACCCTGATCCCTGAGCACCCTCACTGATTGACCACACTGATCCCTGAGCCCCCTCACTGATTGACCACACTGATCCCTGAGCCCACTCACTGACTGACCACACTGATCCCTGAGCCCCCTCACTGATTGCCCACGCTGATCCCTGAGCCCCCTCACTGATTGACTACCCTGATCCCTGAGCCCCCTCACTGATTAACCATGCTGATTCCTGAGCCCACTCACTGACTGACCACACTGATCCCTGAGCCCCCTCACTGATTGACCACGCTGATCCGTGAGCCCCGTCACTGATTCACCATCCTGATCCCTGAGCCCCCTCACTGATTGACCACACTGGTCCCTGAGCCCCCTCACTGATTGACCACGCTGATCCCTGAGCCCCCTCACTGATTGACCACCCTGATCCCTGAGCCCCCTCACTGATTGACTATACTGATCCCTGAGCCCCCTCACTGATTGACCACACTGATCCCTGAGCCCCCTCACTGATTGACCACACTGATCCCTGAGCCCCCTCACTGATTGACTATACTGATCCCTGAGCCCCCTCACTGATTGACCACACTGATCCCTGAGCCCCCTCACTGATTGACTATGCTGATCCCTGAGCCCCCTCACTGATTGACTATGCTGATCCCTGAGCCCCCTCACTGATTGACTATACTGATCCGTGAGCCCCCTCACTGATTGACCACACTGATCCCTGAGCCCTCTCACTGATTGACCACACTGATCCCTGAGCCCCCTCACTGATTGACTATGCTGATCCCTGAGCCCCCTCACTGATTGACCATCCTGATCCCTGAGCCCCCTCACTGATTGACTATACTAATCTCTGAGCCCCCTCACTGATTGACCACACTGATCCCTGAGCCCCCTCACTGATTGACTATACTGATCCCTGAGCCCCCTCACTGATTGACTATGCTGATCCCTGAGCCCCCTCACTGATTGACTATGCTGATCCCTGAGCCCCCTCACTGATTGACTATGCTGATCCCTGAGCCCCCTCACTGATTGACTATGCTGATCCCTGAGCCCCCTCACTGATTGACTATGCTGATCCCTGAGCCCACTCACTGATTGACCATCCTGATCCCTGAGCCCCTTCACTGATTGACTACGCTGATCCCTGAGCCCCTTCACTGATTGACCACCCTAATCCCTGAACCCCCTCACTGATTGACCACCCTGATCCCTGAGCCCCCTCATCGATAGACCACCCTGATCCCTGAGCCCCCTCACCGATTGACCACCCAGATCCCTGAGCCCCCTCACTGATTGACCACACTGATCCCGAACCCCCTCACTGATTGACCACCCTGATCCCTGAGCTCCCTCACTGATTGCCCACCCTGATCCCTGAGCCCACTCACTGATTGACCATGCTGATCCTCAACCCTCTCACTGATTGACCACACTGATCCCCAACCCCCTCACGGATTGACCACACTGATCCCCAACCCCCTCACTGATTGACCATGCTGATCCCCAATCCCCTCACTGATTGACCACACTGATCCCCAACCCCCTCACTGATTGACCATGCTGATCCCTGAGCCCCCTCACTGATTGACCATGCTGATCCCTGAGCCCCCTCACTGATTGACCACCCTGATCCCTGAGCCCCCTCATTGATTGACCACGCTGATCCCTGAGCCCCCTTACTGATTGACCATGCTGATCCCTGAGCCCCCTCATTGATAGACCACCTTGATCCCTGAGCCCCCTCACTGATTGACCACCCTGATCCCTGAGCCCCCTCACTGATTGACCACCCTGATCCCTGAGCCCCCTCACTGATTGACCACCCTGATCCCTGAGCCCCCTCACTGATTGACCATGCTGATCCCTGAGCCCACTCACTGATTGACCACCCTGATCCCTGAGCCCCCTCACTGATTGACCATGCTGATCCCTGAGCCCCCTCACTGATTGACCCCCCGATCCCTGAGCCCACTCACTGATTGACCACGCTGATCCCTGAGCCCCCTCACTGATTGACCCCCCTGATCCCTGAGCCCACTCACACTGATTGACCACGCTGTTCCCTGAGCCCCCTCACTGATCGACCACCCTGATCCCCGAGCCCCCTCACTGATTGACCACCCTGATCCCCGAGCCCCCTCACTGATTGACCATGCTGATCCCCAATCCCCTCACTGATTGACCATGCTGATCCCCAATCCCCTCACTGATTGACCATGCTGATCCCCAATCCCCTCACGGATTGAACACGCTGATCCCTGAGCCCCCTCACTGATTGACCACACTGATCCCCAACCCCCTCACTGATTGACCACACTGATCCCCAACCCCCTCACTGATTGACTATGCTGATCCCTGAGCCCCCTCACTGATTGACTATGCTGATCCCTGAGCCCCCTCACTGATTGACCACCCTGATCCCTGAGCCCCCTCACTGATTGACCACCCTGATCCCTGAGCCCCCTCACTGATTGACCACCCTGATCCCCGAGCCCCCTCACCGATTAACCACCCTGATCCCTGAGCCCCCTCACTGATTGACCACCCTGATCCCTGAGCCCCCTCACTGATTGACCACCCTGATCCCTGAGCCCCCTCACTGATTGACCACCCTGATCCCTGAGCCCCCTCACTGATTGACCACGCTGATCCCTGAGCCCCCTCACTGATTGACCACCCTGATCCCTGAGCCCCCTCACCGATTGACCATGCTGATCCCTAATCCCCTCACTGATTGACCACGCTGATCCCCAACCCCCTCACTGATTGACCACGCTGGTCCCTAATCCCCTCACTGATTGATCATGCTGATCCCTGAGCCCCCTCACTGATTGACCACGCTGATTCCTGAGCCCCCTCACTGATTGACCACGCTGATCCCTGAGCCCCCTCACTGATTGACCACACTGATCCCTGAGCCCCCTCACTGATTGACCACGCTGATTCCTGAGCCCCCTCACTGATTGACCACGCTGATTCCTGAGCCCCCTCACTGATTGACCACGCTGATCGCCAATCCCCTCACTGATTGACCACCCTGATCCCTGAGCCCCCTCACAGATTGACCATGCTGATCCCGAATCCCCTCACTGATTTACCACGCTGATCCCTGAGCCCCCTCACTGATTGACCACGCTGATTCCTGAGCCCCCTCACTGATTGACCATCCTGATTCCTGAGCCTCCTCACTGATTGACCACGCTGATCCCCGAGCCCCCTCACTGATTGACCATCCTGATTCCGGAGCCCCCTGACTGATTGATCACGCTGATCCCCAATCCCTTCACTGATTGACCACGCTGATTCCTGAGCCCCCTCACTGATTGACCATCCTGATCCCTGAGCCCCCTCACTGATTGACCACGCTGATCCCTGAGCCCCCTCACCGATTGACCATGCTGACCTCGTGATCCCTCCCTTGGACTGACCTCTTGCATCTGAGGCCTATCCGCCTGCAGCCAACCTGCCTCTCAATTTGGCTGGCTGCGTGCGAGAAACCGAGGCCTCACATTCAAATCAGGCCCTGCTGATAAAGATGGCAGTGCCTGCCAGAATCCCGGTTTCCCGGGTTTTCCTCCCGCCTCGGAGGCCATCCACTCCCAACCCAGTCCCTTTCAATAAGACGTTAAACCGCGACCCATCTGCCCTCTCAGGTGGAAGTTAAAAAATCCCATGGTACTATTTCGAAGAAGAGCAGGGGATTTCTCCCTGTGTCCTGGACAACATTTAACCCTCAACCAACATCTAAAAACAGATTATCTGGTCATTTATTTCATAGCTGTTTGTCGGAATGTGCTGTCTGCACATTGACTGCCGCGTTTCCTACATTACAACAGTATCAATACTTCAAAAGTACTGCATTGGTTGTAAAGTGCTTTGGGATGTTTTGAGGCAGTGCAAGGTGTTATATAAATGTAAGTTCTGTATTTCTTTTCTTTCTGTTTTCTCAGGGTTCCCTTTGAGAGAAAAAGCACAATCTGAAAAATAATCTCATAGCTGAGGCCCTTTTTCTAACGTCAATTCAAGTTCATAAGGTAGGCTATCTTTTAAACTGTAAAATAATATCAGTACTGAAATAGTTAATGGCAACAAGTATTTGAGAATCTAACACCCCGAGCCACTTGTCCAGTGCTTAGACAAACAGTGGGGGAGTGCTGCTCTTAAACAATAAATATGGATTAGTACGGGTATCTTGGGATTCCCTTGCTCCTTACACATGACACAGGAGAGGCTAGCATTTCTTTTACAAGATTATATTTCAGTAGCCTGTGAGAGAAAAAAAGTGCAACTCAGTTTTAACTGGGAAAGTATCAAAGGGCCTTTGTTTTTAAATAGAAGATAGGCCGATGAAAATGCTTCGGATGGCTAGGAGTATGTAAGCTATTGGCATTGCTCTCCATTTCAGCATTCCTTTTTTACAAAATAGCCCCTGCGATCAGATGTTGTAACAGTACTCCTAAGGGATATGGGATCAGTTCAGTTCTAGATTAGAACTAGGCATCAGGCGCTAATGCTGGTTTTTAACTTTTCTTTGCACATAAGCGGACTTTGCAGCTATACTAGTTTCAGGTCCTAGCAAGTTGAATGAACCTATAATTTAATTGCCATGGTTGCTCAATTCTTAAACTCAAAATACTTTGCAAAATTGCTCACAGACTGAAGTCAACACATTCTTCAATCAAAACCCTGTATAAACAAACAGAATGCCTCACGGTTATGCAGAAAATGTTCTGACCGTATTTCCAGGGTGAACTGACCCACACGTCCCTTGTATGTGCTCCTTCAGGCTGCAAATCTACATACCTGTTAAGTCACCTGTGACCAGTAATTCAGCATTCAGGAGGTTTTAAGCTTCAATAACATAACATAAACAGCTGAAGTAGAAGGGAGGCACAAATATATGTTAACACTGCAAAGTCATTTTGGGGGTGAAATTGCCCCTTTTTATAGCCCCGTTAGTGCCTCCGGGGGAGCACTAACAGGGCACAATCACATTTTCACCCGGGAAGAGAGGAGCTACCACCTCCTGGGAAATTGTCCTGAAGGTTTGGAGGGGTGCTGTCCCGGCAGCGCCGTGCCCTGCAATTAGCGCCCTGGGCTGGCACGCAAGCGGCGATGAGGCCATTGCCGTCTGCGCCGACACCTTTCCACCCATGGGGGAAATTGCCCTGGGGAGGCCTTTAACGCCCTGGGCCGCCATCTTTATTCGTCCGCTGACTCTTAGTGTCAGGCCGACAATGGCGGCCCTAGCGTCAACCGGGCCACCATTGTACAGCCCGTCACTTCGTTTTGGATGCCAGGCCACTGGCCCGGGCTAATACATCCCTGGTGGCCCAGTTGCGGCCACCAAAGGGCCATGTAGAGTGCACAGCGCCCCTCCCCTTTAATGTAGAAGGAGGGGCGTTGTAGCATATCACCGCTACACGGAGTATCTGCACAGCACTGGCCTGCTCTGCGTCGCGCTGTACTCAGCATAGTGATAGCGCCCCAGGAGCGCCCCTCAAAGGAAACGGAGCACCGGAGACAATGCTTCGCACACTTTGAGGGGCATTTGACCCAATTTCACGTCGGGGGGCGGTACTTCCAGACTAGACAATAATGGTCCCGGCCCCAGTCAGTTACCGTCCCCAATCAGCGCGAGGGGCAATTTCTCCCCCTTTACTTTGTAATCTAATATTAATCTGACATTACAGGGTACATTGTTCAACACTTCCATCATCAGGCCTGGAATCATCATATTCCAGAGATCCATTTGATCATCTGCCTCTAAACTTGTCATCATTCTCCTTGATCATGTTCTGAAACAGATACTTATCCAGCTGGGGAATTTTTTAAATAGAAGCTAAACAAAATGGCACTGGCTGCTTTTTCTAGAAATCTGAAGCAAATATCCAGGACACCATTGGAGAGTGGAGAGGTGGGTCATTTCTTGCCTCATTTGAGGTCTGTTCATTTTTCACTCATGTTCTCCGGTCCTATGATTACTGTTTAAATTATTAAATAACTTGCTTGGGTCGATATTATCCATTCCTCTCAGCATTTTAAAGGCCTTGATCATGTCCCTTCTCAATCATTTCTCCACTGGAAATAAATTCAGTTCTTTTAAGCCATTTTTCTATAATTTAATACGCTTAAATGCTTGTAATTCCTTTCTGAACTCTCTACAATGGTTCAATGTCCTGGTAAAGTTAGGGGGAAGAAATTTGGCTACTTTACACCTCCCGATAGCACCTGCGTGGGGAGGGGGGGTGGCGGTTAGCGGCCGGGTGCAGCGAATTCAGCACCTCACAGATCATGATGTCATAAAGTGCACAGTGCCCCATTATCGGCCGGATGTGAAATTGCCTCCCAGCCCTTGCTGTATCGCTCGGTGTCACCTCGGCTGGTCGCTTGGGGAGCGCTAATTAAAGGGAATGGATTGCAGGTAGGCCAAACTTTATTCTTTGCACGAGTCTGGTGACTGCTGAAAGTTTTTGATGTTTCATTGCTACAAGATATCCAAGCCTTCCACTTTCTGAGTGTTTGGGGCTGTAATGACAGTAGCGCTTGACCCCTTGGCCTTTCCCTTTAAGCAAGAGAAGCAGCCTCTGATGCCGATAAGATTGCACTATACATTGTTCAGCAGTCTGCCTCTACCACCTAGCTCTCACACTTTTGCGCCCCAAGAGAAGTGCATAGCATCCACTTCCACCTTGGAGCGCTAAAGCTGAATTTCCTGGGAGCAGAAAATCAGTTTCGCCTGGTGCTACTTTTCCGAGATTTCAAAAGTTATCGCCCCAAACGGGATGCACAGGAATTTCTAGCCGTTAGGATGTCCAAAACTTTACATTGTAGGGCAAATATTCCATGCCTATGCTCCTCATGCAGTACCTTGTACACGGGCAAAGGTTACATGTAAATTTTGCTGAGCTAGAAGGACACCAATTGTTCATTGTGATTGATAGCCATTCGAAGTGGGTAGAGGCGTCTCTGATGCAGAAAATATCAACAAGTAAAACACGAGACATTTTGCGAAGATTATTTTCTTCAAAGGGCCTCCCAGAAGAAATTGTGTCTAATAGGCCGCAATTTTGTTCAGAAGAATTTACTCAGTTCATGAGCAGAAATGCTGTGAAACATACCAAAGTTCCACCATACCACCCTGCTACAAATGTTGTAGCAGAGCACACAGTACAAATTGTAAAACGTGCCCATATTAAGCAAATGTTGGATCCAAATCTAAGGAAACGGCAGTTGTCATTGGACCACAAATTGGCTAATTTTCTGATTACTTATCATAATACTCCTCATACAACTACTGATAGAACACTAGCAGAGTTGTTTCTCAAACGACAGCCATGAACCAGGTTCTCATTGTTAAAGCCAAACTTGGCACAGTCAGTAGAAGAGAAATAATTAAGACAGAAAGAGAATCATGGTAGAGGTAGAGTAAAAGAGAGAAATGTGAAATTGAATCAGAAGGTGAGACTGAAGAACCATCACCATAAATGGTTAAAGTGGTTACCAGGAAGAGTAGTGAAGATATGTGGTCCTCGCACATATTTGGTCAAGATGTTTGATCATGGACATGTTAGATTTGTTCACATTGATCATATTTTACCTACAGCTATGGAAAGAGTTGATAGTTGGAATGATTAAATTATTTCTGATGAGTCAGATCTTGTTACAAATAGAGTACCAGCTCATTTTTTATGGTGAAGCCTTGAAGCCTACCCCATGGAGGCGGCATTCTGCTTCTGGTTTAGCTTTCCAGAAGAAGGTGTAACCACCACCTTGTTCCTTGAGCTGGCCTTTCCCGCCCTCCAAGCCTCGCTTAGGGTGGATTCTGCCACTAAGGGGTAGAATGGACATGATCGTCACTGCATGTCAAATTCAAGAGAAATGCAGGGAGCAGCACCAATCCTTGTACATGGTCTTCTTTGACTTCACATAGGCCTTTGACACTGTCAACCGTGAGGGATTATGGAGCGTCCTACTCAAATTCAGCTGCCTCAAAAGTTTGTCACCATCCTCTGCCTGCTTCATGATGACATGCAAGCCGTGATCTTGACCAACGGATCCACCACAGATCCAATACACATGCGGACCGGAGTCAAGCAAGGCTGTGACATCGCACCAGCGCTCTTCTCGATCTTCCTTGCTGCAGTGCCCCATCTCACACTCAATAAGCTCCCCGCTGGAGTGGAGCTAATCTACAGAACAAACGGGAAATTGTTCAAACTCCGTCGCCTCCAGTCCAGATCCAAGGTTGTCCCATCCTCTGTCATTGAATTACAGAATGCAGATGATGCTTGCATCTGTGCACACTCGGAGGTCGAACTCCGAACCATCGTCAACATCTTCACCAAAGCGTATGAGAGTATGGGCCTTACATTAAACATCCGTAAGACAAAGGTTCTCTATCAACCTGCCCCCGCCACACAGTACTGCTCCCCAATTATCAAGATCCATGACGAGGCCCTGGACAAAATGGACCATTTTCCATACCTCGGTATCCTACTGTCAACAAAGGCAGATGTCGATGACGAAGTTCAACACTGCCTTTAGTATGCCAGTGCAGCCTTTGGTTGCCTGAGGAAGATAGTATTTGAAGACCAGGATCTCAAACCCGACACCAAGATCATGGTCAACAGAGCAGTAGTGATACCCACCCTCCTATATGCTTCAGAGACATGGACTATGTACAGCAGGCACCTGAAAGCACTGGAGAAGTGCTTTGAGGTGCCTGCTGTACATAGTCAATGCTACCTCCGCAAGATCCTGCAAATCCATTGGCAGGATAGGCACACCAATGTCAGTGTTCTCGCTCAGGCCAACATCTCCAGCATCGAAGCATTGGCCATGCTCGATCAGCTCCGATGGACGTGTCACATCATCCACATGCCCGATATTAGACTCCCAAAACAAGCGCTCTACTCTGAGCTCTGACATGGCAAGCGAGTCCCAAGTGGGCAGAGGAAACGCTTCAAGGACACTCTCAAAGCCTCCTTGATGAAGTGCGACATCCGCACGGATACCTGGGAATCCCTGGCCCAAGACCGCTCAAAATGGAGGAGAAGCATCCGGGAAGGCGGCAAACACCTCGAGTCTCTTCGCCGGGAGCACGCGGAGGCCAAGTGCAAACAGCGGAAGGAACACACGACAACCCAAGCAACCCTCCCACTTGTCCCTTCAGCCACCATCTGCCCCACCTGTGACAGAGACTGTAGGTCCCGCATTGGTCTCTTCAGTCACCTGAGAACTCATATTAGTCTGGAAGCAAGTCATCATCGACTCCTAGGGACTGCCTAAGAAGAGAAGAAGAGAAGAGCACCAGTAGCAAATCCTACATTAGATGTACAAGAAACAAGTCCAAGAAAAAGTCAGAATTTAAATTTGAGTCCGAGTCAGGCAGACAAACAATCTAAAGTAGTAGAGAGGCCAAATGTAAATCAAGGGTTGTCCTTAGAGAAAAACTTTCCTCGCGATCAGCGTAGAATGAGTCTAAGTTCGATACCAAGTTTGGGAAGTTCTGTTCAAGAGTGGGTATCCTCTTTGAAACAGAAAACCAGTGGTTAAGTTTGATTTTTAAATATGGCAAATTAAGTCCATATCTTTTGTTATGTATAACCTTGCAAGTTATGTATGATGATTATTTTGTTATGATTACTTCTTTATTAAGGAGGGAGGAGTGTAATATAGAGCTCCACCTAGTAGACTACTGCTCCACCTAGTGAACTACTGTGGTAATGCAACTACTCATGCAAATACAATAAACGCATCATGTGACAAGGTCACCTGACAAGTTCCTGTCGTGCCATCTTCTATGTGTGTGTGATGTTGTAAAGAATATATCACAAAGTGCTGTAAATCTGCAGTAAAAATGGAAAATGTAGGAATTGCACAACGGGTCTATCAGCATTTATAAAGAGAAATGATAGGATAATAACTTAAGAGAGGTGACAGCTGTGGCTCAGTAGTAGCACTCTCATCTCTGATGCTGAAGATTAAGCACAAGATGTAGGCTGACAAATCAGTGCAGAGCTGAGGGAATGTTGCACTGTTGGAGATGCTGTCTTTTGGATGAGACGCTAAACCGAGGCTCCATCTGCTCTCTCAGGCGGACGTAAAGGATCCCACGCCACTATTTTGAAGAAGAGCAGGGGACTTATCCCCAGTTCCTGGCCAATATATATCCCTCAATCAACAGAACAAAAACACATTATCTGGTCATTGTCACATTGCTGTTTGTGGGAGCTTGCTGTGCGCAAATTGGCCGCCGTGTTTCCCATATTACAACAGTGACTGCATTTCAAAAGCACTTCATTGACTGTAATGCGCTTTGAGACGTCCGGTGGGTATGAATGCCGCTATATAAATGTAAGTCTTTCTTTCTTTTAGCTTGTGGACAATGAAGGGCTGGTGGGGATAGTAAATGAATACTTGCCTCGGTTTTCACAGAATGGTATCATAGTGAGAATAAAATGGTACAAGATGAGGAGGAGAGCAATTAGATAAGGAAATATTGGTGAACCAGAAAGTGGAAATGGCACTGATGGCTGCATCCTAGAAAGCTGAAGGAAGCCAGACAAGAAATCACAGAGGCATTGGATGTGAAAGTTGTGCCAGAGAACTGAATGATTGCTAATGTTACAACTCTGTTCAAAATGAGACAAAAGAATTAACAAGAAAACTATAGGCCAGTCAAACTAACATTGCTTGTAGGCAAGCTTTTAGAGGCTATAGTACAGGGCAAAATGGATACCCACTTAAAAAGACATAGCTAAAGGACCAGCATCATGGATTTGTGAAAAAGGCAAATCATTTCTGACAAATTTAATAGAATTCCTTGAAGAATTACTGAGAGTGAATTTCCTCCTGGTGAGTTGTGCTGTTGTTACACCAATGGGAAATGATTTGTAGGCGTGGACAAGTCGTTTATGAGAATTTCCTGGGTAGGCTCACTTGTATACCCATTGGAGTAGTCATTGGCTTAAATCCCTTGTAAAATGAATGTAATTAGCTGGAGTGTAAAAACTGGTATGCAGCCTGCACACTTCAGCATCAAACCGGCGGACAACAAGGTAAGGAAGGAACGGTACTTGGCTGACTTACTTAACTCTCAGATAACTTCACTGCACTTCTCATCAACCTTTACATCATCACCTTTACACTTCAACTCCACCTCCCATTCCCACTCTTGGATAACTCCTACAAAGTTCCACCCAAGCTCAGCACAAGCTTTAGGAAAAATATCATGTCTTTCTTGAAGGTGCACCTGGTCTGAATGGTGAGTTCAGCAACTTCTAACCTTGGCTGTATGCCCTATTTACTGAGTAGATTAAAGGGATGGTCTTTGGTAGTGGTGGGGGGGGGTCTGTACCTAAGATCTTGGTCTGTCATTTCTCTTCTTGGCTACTGCCAATCTTCTTTTCCAGCAGTGCCGTTTTTTTATTTCAGCTTTCCAGCATCTGTAGTTTTCACATTTTTGGTATTGTTGTTCCTTATGTCCTTATACTGTCTTTTTCATGTCTTCACACATCCTCCTCCACCTCTTTCATCGTTCTACCGTTTCTGTTTGATCATTTACATCATCTCACTTTACCCTCCCTTCTCATATTTTTGTGAAATGCCTTGGAGTGTTTTACTATGTTAAGTGTGCTATGTAAAGGCAAGTTGTTGTTGTTGTGTATTCTCAGTATTTCTGTTTTATTCCCGTACTTAACATGCTGTTGTTTACACTCAGAGATCAAACTTAGACAGAAACAGACAGACAAAAAGTCCAATAAAGGTTAAGCAATCAGAATTTTTGAAACATTTGGTTGCTTTTATAAAAAAAAAGGGGCGGATAACTAGGAGCCGAAATTCGGTAACGCCCCATTTGGAGGCGGTAAACGAGGCAAGGCGGGACTTCCTGTGCCCAATGTGGAAGTCCCGCCCCGGCCGCGAAATTGGGGTTACCACCCCTGAGAGGAAGTGGAGTGCTAAGCGTGGAGAACAGGGCCCTCCCCTTGCGTTAAAGGGGCGGGCATGCTGCGACCTCTGCAGTGGAGAGAGAGGCTACCACCTCTCCACCGGGGAGTTGGGTGACATGGCAGCAGCCCAGCGCAGAAGTGAAGTGCTGGGCTGCAACATCGCGGGACTGACCCTGCAAAATTACCAGTGCAAGGCCGCAAGCAGGAATTTGGGCATGGAATAAAAATAACGCCATGCACTTTCCCTTTAACTTTCGCCCCACGAGCGGAGTGCAGCTCGGTCGCGACCCGCGAGGCTGGCACGGACATTGCCCTCGGCGGCCTCACGGGGCACTACCGAAGTTCCACTCCAGGGCTGCGCACAACAATGATGCAGCGAACCGGGGCGCTACTGGCGGGTCCGGGCGCTGCCGGTTTGCAACTCTAATAACTCTTGCGGAATTTGACGGGAGGCAGTAGCGGCCCTGCGCCCCAAGGTGCAAACATTGCGAATTTCTCTCCGTCCAGACTTCCTCTTTCAGTTAATTAAAGTAAGTATAATAATGGCCCAATCTGGAGAAAAATTGTATAACTATTATACATCCCGGTCTGGCGTAAAAATAAAACGGGGAAGGTGGCTCAACTGTGGCTAACAAGGGAAATTAGGGAAAGTGTTAAATCCAAGGAAGAGGCATATAAATTGGCCAGAAAAATCAGCTAACCTGAGGACTGGGAGAAATTTAGAATTCAGCAGAGGAGGACTAAGGGTTTAATTAGGAGGGGGAAAATAGAGTATGAGAGTAAGCTTGCAGGGAACATAAAAACTGACTGCAAAAGCTTCTATAGATATGTGAATAGAAAAAGATTAGTGCAGTCAGAATCAGGTGAATTCATAATGGGGAACAAGGAAATGGCAGACCAATTGAACACATACTTTGGTTCTCTCGTCACTAAGGAAGACATGAATAACCTCCCGAAAATACTAGGGGACCGAGGGTCTAGCAAGAAGGAGGAACTGAGGGAAATCCTTATTAGCCAGGAAATGGTGTTAGGGAAACTGGTGGGACTGAAGGCTGCATCCCAGAGTACTTAAGGAAGTGGCCCTAGAAATAGTGGATGCATTGGTGGTCATTTTCCAAAATTCCATGGACTCTAGATCAGTACCTATGGATTGGAGGGTAGCTAATGTAACCTCACTTTTTAAAAAAGAAGGGAGAGAGAAAATAAGGAATTATAGACCGGTTAGCCTGACATCGGTGGTGGGGAAAACACTGGAATCAATTATTAAAGATGTAGCAGCAGCGCATTTGGAAAGCAGTGACAGGATCAGTCCAAGTCAGCATGGATTTATGAAAGGGAAATCTTCTAGAGTTTTTTGAGGATGTAACTAGTAGATAAGAGAGAACCAGTAGATGTGGTGTATTTGGACTTTCAAAAGGCTTTTGACATGGTCCCACACAAGAGATTAGTGTGCAAAATTAAGGTGTAATGTATTGATGTGGATAGAGAACTGATTGGCAGACAGGAAGCAAAGAGTGGGAATAAACTGGCCCTTTTCAGAATGGGAGGCAGTGACTAGTGGGGTGTCGCAAGGTTCAATGCTGAGACCCCAGCTGTTTACAATATACATTAATGATTTGGACGAAGGAATTGAATGTAATATCTCCAAGTTTGCAGATGACACTAAGCTAAGCTGAGAGGAGGATGTCAAGAGGCTGCAGGGTGACTTGGACAGGTTAGGTGAGTGGGCAAATGCAAGGTAGATGCAGTATAATGTGGATAAATGTGAGGTTATCCACTTTGGTGGCAAAAACAAGAAAGCAGATTATTATCTGAATGGGACAGATTAGTAAAAGGGGAGGTGCAATGAGACTTGGGTGTCATGGTACATCAGTCACTGAAGGTAGGCATGCAGGTACAGCAGGCAGTAAAGAAAGCAAATGGCATGCTGGCCTTCATAGCGAGAGAATTTGAGTATAGGAGCAGGGAGGTCTTAATGCAGTTGTACAGGGTGAGACCACACCTTGAGTATTGTGTGCAGTTTTGGTCTCCTAATCTGAGGAAGGACATGCTTGCTATTGAGGGAGTGCAGCGAAGGTTCACCAGACTAATTCCCGGGATGGCAGGACCGACATATGAAGAAAGACTGGATCAGCTAGGCTTATACTCACTGGAATTTAGAAGAATGAGAGGGGATCTCATAGAAACATATAAAATTATGATGGGACTGGACAGGTTAGATGCAGGAAGAATGTTCCCGATGTTGGGGAAGTCCAGGGATCACAGTCAAAGGATAAAGGGTAAGCCATTTAGGACCGAGATGAGGAGAAACTTTTTCACCCAGAGAGTGGTGAACCTATGGAATTTTCTGCCACAGAAAGTTATTGAGTCCAGTTCGTTGGATATATTCAAAAGGGAGTTAGATGTGGCCCTTACAGCTAAAGGGATCAGGGGGTATGGAGAGAAGGTGGGAGTGGGGTACTGAAGTTGCATGATCAGCCAATGTCACATCGAAGGGCCGAATGGCCTGCTCCTGCACCTATTTTCTATGTTTCTATGTTCCAAAATAACTAGTACTGATTTTTTTAAAAAGTTGTCAAATGCGACAAATAATCAGCCTAATTTCTGGGGTGATATTTTTCCTTTTTTAAAATTAAATTATTTTCTGTAGTTTTTTACTAGCTAAAATTGCTTGGCTTTCCCTGCTCCATTTTACATCGTAGTTCTTTTTTTAAATGCACTAAAATAGCTGCCAATAGCCAGGGAAACTGAACTAACTTTAAGAAATTTGTCTTTATATCATGCCTTTTAACCAATGAAGTTATTTTGAAGTGCAGTCACTTTAATATGTGGCCAATTAGCACACACCAAGCGTTCACACACAGCATATGAGATGAATAATAAATTGATCTGTTTCTTATGGTACTGGTCAAGATACCAGGCTTTCTCGCATAATGACATGGAATCTTTTACTTCCACTTGAACAGGCATTAACAACTGTGGCCCTCCACTACCTCACCCAAGTTACCATTCAAGATTGAACAGTGATTATCAGCAGGTTATTTGACTGGTGGCAGGGGAAGGGCATTTCAGTCCAGCACAATCTTATCTGAGGTCTACAACAACAATTACTTGCATTTATGCAGCACCTTTAACATAGCCGAAAACGCTGAAAATATTTGACAGACTGGTCAGCATCGATGGAGAGAACAGATAAGTTTGCATTTCAGGGGTTAGACCCTTTTAAGATTTACAGCATCTGCAATTTTGTTCTTTTTGTTTAAGAATGATTATTGGAACCCAGCTCCTAAAAAGAAACCAATCAGTCTGTGGTCCCATTCTCCATCTAGCCCCTAGAACTTTTGAAGAAAGTTTATGGACTCTGCCATTTTTGTTCCATGTGCCATTCCCTTTGAGCAACAATGGCTTTATTGGAAAAAATCACAGAGCTCCCCCTAGTGACTCAGTGATTAAATTGTGTATGGTTTGATATTCGGCTATATAGAACAGTGCGAGTTCAGATTCAGACCCTAGACTGTTTTGAGTTAGCTATTTTCAGTCAGGCAGAAGTGGGGATACAGCTGTCCCTCAATATAACACATTCGTTGACAGCACTATTTTGGATGCAATGCCTTTTTTACTTGGCTCCAACAGTTACAGCATATTGTCTACTGTAAAATGGTAACCAAAATGTTTTGCAGTTAAATGGATTAAACAGAACATATCACACTTCATTACATTTGCTAGTCAGTGGCAGGTCTGCTATTGATTGATTTCGACAAATGAATTCAATGAATGAATAAGCAGTGCAGATGATAAAGAATTAGCTATAATCGATTCAACAGCATTCTGATAATTATGTGAAGTGTTTGCAATTAATTTTGCTTCTGAGTAAAAATTAATAATGTTACAAATGAGCCCCATTTGATTAAGCAGAGCAGTTTGCCGTTGCTAAATCTGCCATTCCATTTGGTCTGCTATTGATAGCAGCATTTTGATGTGTAACAGTATCGCTAATAGTTATTTAAATGTGCTTCACATACAAGGCTTCTCTTGTTTCCAGACAGCAGGGTTGTATCGAGGGAGGTGTCTGGTGGGGGTGGGGGTGGGGTGTTCAGGGGGGCCAGGTAAAAGAAAAACAATATAACAGCTAAGGTTCCCACTCCGGATCCCTATTCATGGCTGGAGAGTGTGTATGTGCGTTTGTGTGTGTATGAATATCAAGTGCAGAATGGGTTAGGGACCAGCTGTGGATTCCCCTCCCCCTTCCTCACCTGGTTAAATAGCCTGCCAACACTTACTGTCTGGCCTCTCACACATGGACAGTTGGATGGGCCACAGGAAGACGACTGCTGCTGCCTGTGGAAATGTGCCCTAGGATGAGACAGTCCCAGGAGAGGAGGTCAGAAAACTTGGAAAAAATATCAGTGCATCTATCATAGTCTAGCAACAAAACTAGGCTCCATCCCAATGGAAAAAAAGTCTATCTCAATATTATTTGAGAACAATGTGCAGTCACAGTTTCCATTTGAAGGTCGTGCCATTTAGAAACTCGGATCATTTTTCCATATGATTAGTTTTCCAGTTTCACCCTCAAATTCCCTAACGTTATTTAAAAGGCAGATTAAAGAGTTTCAGGTAAACTGTCAATTTCTTTTGATTCCACTGTTTTCTTCTCAGTACTCTGCTTTCATAGTTCTTACATTTCTTCAAACACCTGCTGTAGATTTTCTTTGCCTTCTTGTTTATAATAACACTTTGCACACAATGGCACAAAGCCACAAAGGAAACCGTAACTCACCCAAGCCCATGCCTGAGTTGTAGGAAAACTTCATAGGCAGGTCATACAATCTTTCCATCGCAATGCACCACCACAGTTACAGCAACACTCTGCCAAACGCTTGATATTTCTAATGATCACAGGACTTTCTCCAACAATAGTTCAAATTCACTTTCAATTTTTCTGTTCTGTGCAGGGTCGGCAACTATGGATGTTTTCCTGGAGGTTTCATCACATTGTTTTTTTATTTGTTTCTGGGATGAGGGCGTCGCTGGCAAGGCCAGCATTTATTGGCCATCCCTAATTGCCCTTGAGAAGGTGGTGGTGAGCCGCCTTCTTGAACCGCTGCAGTCCGTGTGGTGAAGGTACTCCCACAGTACTGTTCCCTGGAGAGAGTGCCAGGATTCTGACCCAGCGACGATGAAGGAACAGCGATATACTTCCAAGTTAGGATGGTGTGTGACTTGAAGTGGAACTTGTAGGTGAAGGCGCTCGCATGCGCCTGCTGCCCTTGTCCTTCTAGGTGGTAGAGGTCACGGGTTTGGGAGGTGTTGCCGAAGAAGCCTTGGTGAGATGTTACAGTGCATCTTGTAGATGGTACACGTTGTAGCCACGGTACGTCGGTGATGGATGGAGTGAACGTTTAAGGTGATGGATGGGGTGCCAATCAAATGGGCTGCTTTGTTCTGGATGGTGTCGAGCTTCTTGAGTGTTGTTGGAGCTGCAATCATCCAGGCAAATGGAGAGTATTCCATCACACTCCTGACTTGTGCCTTGTAGATGGTGGAAAGGCTTTGGGCAGTCAGATGGTGAGACACTCGCCGCAGAATACCCAGCCTCTGACCCACTCTTGTTGTACAGTATTTATGTGGCTGATCTGTTGTGTATCTGTAAAGCATGCACTCCCATGTTCCGCCACCAGGAAGCTCATCCCCTGAAGTCGCAAGGGATCCCAGCATCCCTTGGGAGCACTGTATATAAGCCGGCCCCTAAGGCCTGTGCCTCACTCTGGAGTGTCTTATTAAAGACTGAGGTCACTGTTACTTTAACCTCCCTGTGTGCAGTCTCATCTGTGTTAGGAACACAATAACTGACGATGAGGATGGGATCCCTTGGGACTTCAGGGGATGAGCTCCCTGGTGGCAGAACATGGGAGTGCATGCTTTACAGATACACAACATGGTCCAGTCTGGTCCCCCCAATGGTGACCTCCTGCCCCTAACTGCTCCTCGGTCAAACAGCGTTTTCCCTCATCTCTAATATTTTTATAACTAATAAACAAAAGTGTTTCAAAGAAAATGAAAAGAATGCAAAGTTTGTTTTAAATGCCCCTCTGATTTTACTCCTTGGTTGCTCGCAGCAGTATCCTGGAGATTTCTGCCCACTAGCCCAAGGTGCCCATAACTCTGTTGGAATTGCTTGAGCCATGATAGTTATCTGAGGTGCATTGATACCCACCCTGGTATCAGCAAAGCTGAGGCACTTCCTAGGAAAGAAGAAACTAACAACGTTGGCCAGCCATTGGCTTTGAGTGCTGGCAGGTCCAAGTTAATGTGCTCGCTTGTGGCAAGAACAGGCTCTTTTTCAAGAAGGCTACTCTCCTTTGTGATTGTCTGCCGTAAAGAAATCAGCCTGTCTATTTCTGGTGATCACCACTTCCGCTCCCGAGCAAGTCATGTCTGTTCCATGTGTATCATCATCAACATCATAGGCAGTCCCTCGGAATCGAGGAAGACTTGCTTCCACTCTTAAAATGAGTCCTTAGGTGGCTGAACAGTCCAATACGAAAGCCACAGTCCCTGTCACAGGTGGGACAGATAGTCGTTGAGGGTAAGGGTGGGTGAGACAGATTTGCCGCATGCTCTTTCCGCTGCCCGCGCTTGATTTCTGCATGCTCTCGGTGATGAGACTCGAGGTGCTCAGCGCCCTCCCGGATGCACTTTCTCCACTTAGGGTGGTCTTTGGCCAGGGATTCCCAGGTGTCGGTGGGGATGTTGCACTTTATCCATGTGTGTATTATACTGGGGGCACTGGAGGTAGAGCTGATGGGAATTCCACTGGATGGCATAACTTCGCCAGTCTGGCATCTTTCCCTGACGTCACCAGCAAAGGGACTGGATGCAAGTACTATGTGGTCCCTACTCCTCCAGGAAGCACTGGTGAGCCAAAACATGGTGGAGAACCAGCACCCACTAGCCCCTGCCCATCCTAAATAGTGTTCTAGCACCTGGAAACCTGAAGAAATCCAGCCCCGATATGTGATTATCTAGCCATGAAAAGTTTTATATGCACCAATACTTTTCATAAAGTCTACACTTATTCTCCAGAAGTGACCTTAACTCTCCCTAACCTGACCAAAGTCCAAGTAGATTGCAGGCTGTGTATTAGAGAGCTTGACAAGTGGGGCATGGCTGGATTTTAGGGAGAATATAAACAACCTAATCTTTTATTATGTGGCTTTAGCAGGGCTATTGGTCTGGGCACAAAGACAACATTCCTTTTTATTGTTGTCACTAACAACAGATGGAAATAGATTGTTCTGGAAACATGCAGCAAAAATATTTTATAATTTTTTTTTTAACTGGCAAGGCAAACAATAAGGGAAGTGAGCAGCTAGGTTTGTGTTCAGTAAAAATAAGTTAGAAGGTAAAGTTTCTGCCAGCAATGGGGCACCTCCTAGCATAGCTGCCAAGGTGTGCTCTCTGGGACCCTCTGCCACTGACTCCAATGGACCGTCTGAGATTGGTGGGTAGTTTGTATATTAGGAAATGGTGGGTGCCTCCAACACTATGGGGCGTATCAAGAGCACCTGCCTGCCAAAGCGACTGGAAATTTCAGCTGAAGAGTGCAAGAGGTTGATGCCGGCCTTCATCCGAGCACCCCGCCACCCCTCCCAGCCCCTCCACCCCGTGAAAGCCTTCTGCATTGACCCAAATGACAGCAATAGGAAGGAGTGCCCTGGAAAGGCCGTGGACATTCAGGGCCTTTGTATTTTGTTTCCCCTACTCTCTGACTATGGTCACACTAGGGCTCGATTTTCGGTTGCATTGTGCCTCTGTTAGCACCTCGCTGTGTAGTTTAATTCAGATCATGATGTTAGTTGTCGTATAATGTCCCTGCTAGCGCCCCGGTCAAAAAATTATGGCCACATTTAACATCTGCCCCAAATCATGCCCGACAAACCAGGTGCTCCCTCGGCTGATTGGCGCTATGTGCAGTGTACTGTAAGGGAGGGAGGAGGAACATGAATTGAGTGGCATTCTTTTTCTCAGGACGCTGCATGAACCCCTGACTTTATATCTGAGCTCTGATCTGCCATTACAGGGCACTTAGAGCTTGAGTAAAATAATGTAATGGGTGCATAACAGTTTGGCAGCATTGCCGACTCCATGTTCTGGTTAGGCAGCGTGAAGATAGAAGGGCTGTTGGTCATGTAGGGCCGCGAATGAGGAGAGGCCGCGGACATCTGGACAGGAGGCCTTACCACACATGAGGTTACAGGAAGCAACGCTCATACCTCCGCCTCTGTGAGAAGCAGTGTGTGAGAAAGATGTGTTTCTGACAGGAAGTGCTGAGAGGGATATACCATCTCCCACAGGCAGACCTGCAGCCTCACATCGGGAGGAGGAGAACGAGGAACAGGAGCCTGGTGAGGCCCCAAATGGCCAGCCACACCAGGAGGACCACCATCCGAGTTCATGCCAGCAATCACTGACAGCATCACATCACAAAGCTCTTGCGTGGCTTGGGCCTGTGAGGTGATTGCTGCTGCCACGTCCACCATGGCATGCGCCATCCATTCTGGGACTCCACAATCGCTCGTTGAGCCCATCTCCCTCTGTGAGCAGGCAAGGATGGGCTCATTGGACTCCTGAGAGGCACGGGCAATGCTTGAGGCAGCCTCTGCAACACTCACAGCAAGTGCGTCGATACTCTGCGGAACCTATCCAATGCACCCATGAGTTCGCGGTGCGTTTGCATGGTCTCCCTGGACATAGCCACAAAGTCCAGGCCCACGTCTGTCTGCCTTTTAGCCGGACTCCTGGGCTGACTCACCTTCTGGTGAGCTGGCCTCTGAGCTTCCCCTCCCGCTGGGCGTTGCTGCAGGCCACTGGGGCCAGGAGCCTCAGGCTCCTCAAACCCCGCAAAATCAGGCTCCTCCACCGATGTGGTGTCCCCATTCGGTGGGATTGATGGCGTGTCCCACTCAGTTATCACACACTCATCCCCTCCCTTTTATCTCCCCCGTCGCCCAATGTTGATGGTTCAGGGGCAGCCTGCCGTACTTCTGGCTGGTCATCTGTAAGCACATAGCAACAGACGTGTGGTTATCAACAGGGGAGGGGGCAGGGAGATAAGAGCAAGGTGGCATTGGACATCCAAATGTAAAGGGGGTAGCCACTTGATATTAAGGGTCAGGGATCTCATATAAATTGCAAAAGGCATTCATATACCGTTACTACCCATCGGGGGCTCTGCCTCGCCACCGGCCACCACGTGAACTGGGGTGCCCATGAGGCCGACACTTGCTGCTCGACCTCAGTGAGGCTCCCTGTTACATATGTAAACTTGTATTTACTCGGTACAGCCACCAGAGGGCTCATCCCTTGGAGTCCCAAGGGATCCCTTAATCTCTTGGGAGCACAGGTATTTAAGGAGGCCTCACAGGTTGGAGAGGCACTCTGGAGACCTGCAATAAAAGACTAAAGTCACACTTTACTTTGAGCTCACAGTGTTCAGACTGACTCTTTCTCCATACATAACAACTGGCAATGAGATACAGACAGCAAACCCAAAGATGCAGAGAACAGTGGGCATCCTGGAGAAATTTTCGGAGGGAGATGATTGGGAAACTTTTGTGGAGCGACTCGACCAATACTTCGTGACCAACGAGTAGATGGGGAAGAGAGTGCTGCCAAACGAAGGGCGATCCTCCTCACCGTCTGTGGGGCACCAACGTATGGCCTCATGAAGAATCTGCTCACTCCAGCGAAACCCACAGAGAAATTGTACGATGATTTGTGCACACTGATCCGAGAGCATTTGAACCCGAAGGAAAGCATTCTGATGACGAGGTACCGGTTCTACACCTACAAAAGGTCTGAAGGTCAGGAAGTGGTGAGTTATGTCGCCGAGCTAAGACGCCTTGCAGGACATTGTGAATTTGAAGGACATTTGGAGCACATGCTCAGAGACTTTTTCGTATTTGGCATTGGCCACAAAACCATACTTCACAAACTTTTGACTGTAGAGACCCCAACCTTGAGTAAGGCCAGAGTGATAGCCCAGACGTTCATTGCCACCAGTGACAATGCTAAGCAAATCTCTCAGCACACAAGTGCTGCTATAAGTACTGTGACAAAGTGATGTTGTTTTCAAATCGCAATGTACAGGGCAGGTCACACATACCTGCAGCTGCACGTCCACAAATGTCTGAGTCCACCATCAAGGGTGATGAATGTAAGGCCATTAACACCTTGTTGGTGCTGCGGGGGTGATCATCATTTCCATTCATGCCGATTCAAAGGGTATGTTTGCAAGGGTTGTGGAACAATGGGACACCTCCAACGTATGTGCAGGCGAGCTGCGAATCCTGTTAAACCTGTAAACCACCATGTTGCAGAGGAGGACAGATCCACAGAGGATCATGACGAACCAGAGCCTCAGATCGAGGAGGCAGACGTACATGGGGTGCACACATTCACCACGAATTATCCCCCGATTAATGCTGAATGTTGAACTAAATGGACTCCCGGTGTCAATGGAATTGGACACGGCGCGAGCCAGTCCATCATGGGCAAAAAGACTTTCGAAAGATTGTGGTGCAACAAGGCCTCAAGTCCAGTCTTAACTGCAATTCGTAGAAAACTAAGAACTTACACAAAAGAATTGATTCCTGTAATCGGTAGTGCTACCGATGGAGCGGTGAACAAGCTACCACTCTGAGTGGTACCGGGCGATGGTCCCACGCTGCTCGGAAAGATATGCTGCAACTAGGATGACGTCGGAGCGCCATCGCCCGCTGATGACACTTCGTGTGCCCAGGCCTATAAAGGCCGGGGATCAGCAGTCAGGAGGTGCGTCGCTGAGGCGTGAGTCCGGGGTCGGCGAGAGGCCTATAAAGGCCGCGAGTTCAGCAGTCGGGAGGTGCGTCGCTGAGGCGTGAGTCCGGGGTCGGAGAGAGGTCTATAACGGCTGCGAGTTCAGCAGTCGGGAGGTGCGTGGAGAGGCGTGAGTCCGGGGTCGGCAAGAGGCCTATAAAGGCCGCAAGTTCAGCAGTCGGGAGGTGCGTCGCTGAGGCGTGAGTCTGGGGTCGGAGAGAGGTCTATAACGGCTGCGAGTTCAGCAGTCGGGAGGTGCGTGGAGAGGCGTGAGTCCGGGGTCGGCAAGAGGCCTATAAAGGCCGCAAGTTCAGCAGTCGGGAGGTGCGTCGCTGAGGCGTGAGTCTGGGGTCGGAGAGAGGTCTATAAAGGCCGCGAGATCAGCAGTCGGGAGGTGCGTCGCTGAGGCGTGAGTCTGGGGTCGGAGAGAGGCCTATAAAGGCCGCGAGATCAGCAGTCGGGAGGTGCGTCGCTGAGGCGTGAGTCTGGGGTCGGAGAGAGGTCTATAAAGGCCCAGCTTGTGCAGCTGCAGGGAGAAAGCAAAAAAGAAGTAGAAAGAAAAAGAAAGGTGACGTCACAGCCAAGGGGGTAAGTGATTGGCTGGTGATTGGTGAGTAGTTTTTCTTTTTTCTCTTCTATAACAGTGAGTAAACTTTAGCATTGTTGTTGCCAATTTAAGTGTATCTAAGGGTTAAGTCATGGCAGGAGAGCTCGGTCACATGATATGCTCCTCCTGTACACTTCCGGTGTCCCTGACGACTACGTGTGCGGGAAGTGTATCCGCCTCCAGCTCTTGACGGTCCGCGTTGCGGAATTGGAGCTGAGGGTGGATTTACTCTGGACATCCACGATGCTGAGAATGATGTGAGTAGCACATGTAGCGAGTTGGTCTTACCACAGGTGAAGGGTCCAGAGCCAGATAGAGAATGGAAGACCAGCAGGAAGAGCAGTGCAAGGAAGGTAGTGCAGGGGTCACCTGCGCTCATCCCCCTGCAAAACAGATACACTGCTTTGAGTACTGTTGAGGGGGGTGACTCATCAGGGGAGGGCAGCAGCAGCCAAGTTCATGGCACCGTGGCTGGCTCTGCTGCACAGGAGGGCAGGAAAAAGAGTGGGAGAGCGATAGTGATAGGGGATTCAATGGTAAGGGGAATAGATAGGCGTTTCTGCGACCGTAACCAAAACTCCAGAATGGTATGTTTCCTCCCTGGTGCAAGTGTCAAGAATGTCTCGGAGCGGGTGCAGGACATTCTGAAAAGGGAGGGTTGCACATTGGTACCAACGATATAGGTAAAAAAAGGGATGAGGTCCTACAAGACGAATTTAAGGAGCTAGGAGCTAAATTAAAACGTAGGACCTCAAAAGTAGTAATCTCGGGATTGCAACCAGTACCACAAGCTAGTTAGAGTAGGAATCGCTGGACAGCTCAGATGAATACGTGGCTTGAGCAGTGGTGCAGAAGGGAGGGATTCAAATTCCTGGGGCATTGGAACCGGTTCTGGGGGAAGTGGGACCAGTACAAACCGAACGGTGTGCGCCTGGGCAGGACCGGAACCAATGTCCTAGGGGGAGTGTTTGCTAGTGCTGTTGGGGAGGAGTTAAACTAATATGGCAGGGGGATGGGAAGCAATGCAGGGAGACAGAGGGAAACAAAATGGAGACAGAAGCAAAAGACAGAAAGGAGATGAGTAAAAGTGGAGGGCAGGAAAACCCAAGGCAAAAAACAAAAAGGGCCACTGTACAGCAAAATTCTAAAGGGTCAAAGTGTAATAAAAAGGCAAGCCTGAAAGCTCGGTGCCTCAATGCGAGGAGTATTCGGAACCCAGGAGAGGGCTCTGAGCAAGCTAGAGTGGGTGAGAGCTCAGATGAACAGGACCCCAAGAAAGAATGCAAAAGGCAGGAGGCAACAGAGCACAGTAGCACTGGGGTAAGTGTAAACCACAAGGTGATAGGAAGGGACAATATGTATGAATATAAAGGGGCTGCAGGAGGGGTCGAAACTAAAAATCATGGTTTAAAAACTAGTATTAAAACATTCTACCTAAACGCACGCAGCATTCGAAATAAAGTAAATGAATTGATGGCACAAATCATTACAAATGGGTATGATTTGGTGGCCATTACAGAAACGTGGTTGCAGGGGGGCCAAGTCTGGGAATTAAACATACAGGGGTATCTGACAATTCGGAAAGATAGACAAGAAGGGAAAGGAGGTGGGGTAGCTCTGTTAATAAAGGATGATATCAGGGCAGTTGTGAGAGACGATATTGGCTCTAATGAACAAAATGTTGAATCATTGTGGTTGGAGATTAGAGATAGTAAGGGGAAAAAGTCACTGGTGGGCGTAGTTTATAGGCCCCCAAATAATAACTTCATGGTGGGGCGGACAATAATCAAGGGAATAATGGAGGCACGTGAAAAAGGAACGACAGTAATCATGGGAGATTTTAACCTACATATCGATTGGTCAATATGGTAGCCTGGAGGAGGAATTCATAGAATGCATATGGGATTGTTTCTTAGAACAGTATGTTACAGAACCTACAAGGGAGCAAGCTATCTTAGATCTGGTCCTGTGTAATGAGACAGGAATAATAAACGATCTCCTAGTAAAAGATCCTCTCGGAATGAGTGATCACAGTATGGCTGAATTTGTAATAAAGATTGAGGGTCAGGAAGTAGTGTCTCAAACGAGCATACTATGCTTAAACAAAGGGGACTACAGTGGGATGAGGGCAGAGTTGGCTCAAGTAGACTGGAAACACAGACTAAACGGTGGCACAATTGAGGAACAGTGGAGGACTTTTAAGGAGCTCTTTTATAATGCTCAACAAAAATATATTCCAGTGAAAAAGAAGGGTGGTAAGAGAAGGGATAACCAGCCGTGGATAACCAAGGAAATAAAGGAGAGTATCAAATTAAAAACCAATGCGGAGTTCCTCTACGGGAATGAGGGGGGACTCAGCGGCGGGCACGAGGAGATCCACCGCCTCACTGGCGATGGACTCGAGATCTTCACCCGCGTCCTCCACCGAGTCCCCGTCCTCCTCCGGGATGTCGCCGCAAGCAGCCGGCCCGTCGACCGCATGAGGTATGACAAACGGCCCGGCCTCTCCATCCGGCCCTGGCTCTGCCCCGATCCCACCCCCAGGATCGTCGGCAGAGGAGTCCCCACTGGGCTCTTTTAAAAGTGGTGCTGGGTCGGGAAGCGACAGCGGAAGGGGTTCCTCCTCCGCCCCAGGAGCCGGGGAAGGCGGAGAGACCTGGTCAAAGAAATGTTCCAGGTCCTCCAAGTACCTCAGCTCCAAGGTAGGGGGCGAGGGTTGTTGTTCTTCCACCTCCCCGCCGCCACCCCCCGGTCCAGCGTGTACAGAATCGTTAAAATTCATAATTTCTGTTTCTTCCGGGCCGAGCGACTCCCGGGGGAAGTTGGTTAATAGCTGGGCGGGCTCAGGTTCGGCCTTTTCGGCCCCGCCCGCCTCAGTCCCCGGGACGCTCGACCCGGCGGCAATGCATTCCCCACGCCCCCCACGACAGGAAGATCTTCCACGCCACCCCCGGGAGGCAGAGGCTGGGCAGCCTCGACTGTCTCACCCTCCCCGGGGACAGACACCTCGCGCCTATGGCGCTGCTTGGGGGCGCTGGTGGGGGACGCGGGACACGCGGCGGGCACCGACTCCTCCGCGAAGGGATGTTGTTCCCCCTCCGCCTCATTGGAGCGGCGCCTCCTTTTGTTCCTGGGGGGGCGTGGAGGCAGGGAGACCTCCATGTCTGCCGAGGCCTCCCGCTCCACCCCCCCCTTTTTCTTTTCTTGCCCGAGCCCCTCTGTGATACTGGTCAAGGGCTCGGGCACAGGCTCAGGGCACCCCGCGCTCGCCGATGTCAGGGTTGGGCTGAGCACGGTGTTCAAGCTGTCTGGCGCAGTGAGGGGACCCGCCTCGAGATGTTTCGCCTTCCTCCGTGCATTCCTTCCGATCGGACGCTCTCCCTCCCCCCCGCCGGAGGCCGTGAAAACAAAGGCCCCCGACGATGCCCGCGCATCCACAGCTCCCGGCACGCGGACGCTACTAAGCAGCGGCGCCAGCCTTGGCCGCCTTCGGTGGTTTGGCGGCTTTGGAGGCGGGGCAGTTCTTGCGAACGTGCCCCACCTCCCTGCAGGCATGGCACCGCATGCCGTCCGACATCCAAAAGACGCGGTAGGCAGTCCCCTCGTGCACCACATTAAAATTTCCCTCCGTCGTCTCCTCCCGCGCCAGCCGGACAAAGAGCTGGCGGCGGAAGGAGAACACATGGCGCAGGCTGTTCTCCCTGAGGCCGAGCGGTATGGGGTTAATCCCCGACCTTACCTCCCCCAGTTGGTGTAGGGGAGGGAGGAGGAGCTCAGCGGGAACAAAGGGCGGGACGTTTGAAATGATGACCCTCTGCGCAGTGGCCTCGAGAGGGTCCACCGGCAGGAAGGTCCCGCCCACCGTGAGCCCCTTTTTGAGGGCCAGGGACACCGCCCGCTCCGACCCCATGGAAGAACACGGCCTTCCCAGACATCTTGGAGGCTGTGACAATGGCCGAGGGGCCGACTACCCCAGCCATCGCCTGCACGCACTCCTCAATGCTCATTGTGGGGTGAGTGTCGCTCATGACCCTGTGTTTTTTTGTTATCAGTCTGAATGGTGGCAGGGCAGCAGGAGGCGCTGTGGATGTGGACACCGCCTGCGCATATGTCCCAGCTGGCCCTGCCACCGGCGTGGATGGGGTCGCCATCACGGGGTCCCTTAAAGGGCTACACCCACCCCAAAGTCACAGGCCTTAATGGTCTTTAATTGGCCTCGTTGGTTTTTTGAGCAGAGGGAGCTTTTAATGGGGCACACCTCTCCCCTAGTTAACGAATGGGGAGGGGCCTTGCTCCCTCTGCTCAGTTGTCTTAATTGTTTTTAAAAATTAGGAGGAAAGGGCTCTCAGAGAGAGAGGGGAGAGACAGAGAGAGAGAGAGATAGAGCGGGGGTGGTGGGAAGGAGGAAAGCTGCGAGGGCAGGTCTCTCCTCACAGCGGTGGGTGGGTGTTTCTTGGGGTGCACTCCCCAGATGGCAAAAAAAACACAGTCTTTGTAGAATGGTCTTCGGGTGGGGGGAGAAGATGTCTTCACCTGGGGTAGCTGGAACCACCCAGGCACACACTCCCAACGATGTTTAATAAGGTAATTAGTACTCCTTCAGCCAGGTAGCTCCAGCTATCCCAGGCTAGGCAATGGGGCAGGAGTGCTTCAGTGGTGTGTGGGGCCTAGCTGTAAGCAAGACCCCCACACACACTTCCACACACACACACCCCCCGCGATGTTCCGGCCCTCAAGTTATCTTCTTTCCTCCTCTCACCGATACAACAAAGTCTTTTGGGGAATGCACCAAAACACACCCACCTGTCGAAGATTGTAGAAACGACTCTCCCTCCTTCCACACTGAATGGTGTTTTCTCAGGATGTTTTTTCCCCCTCTCTCCAACTCTCTGTAGTTGTAATAAATAATACATTTTTCTGTTCTCCTCCTCTCCCTCTGGATGTTGAATTGTAGTAAGCCAGCCCTCTCCTCCTCTTCCTGGGCTGTTCTCAGGGCTCACTCCAGGCCTCCCAGACAGGAGCAAAAGCAGGGAGTTCCTTCTCTCTCAGCAGCCAGGCTCCAACTGAATAGGCCACGCCTCCAAAGCTCCACCATTGGTCCTTGTGCATGAAACTCTTTTCAGAGCAAACAAAAAACATTAAACCGTGCCCCCCGATCTGGGGGAAACACCAACATTTACAAGGCCCTTTTTTTATTTTTTGGGGTTTTTTTGGGCACAGAATCAAGTTTTTTTCCAAGTGCCCACTATAAAAGGGGAGGGGGACACTAAAAGCACCGGCAATTAAAACAAATGAACTTTAAAAACATAAAATCAAATTAAAATTTGGTTGCCGGGCGTGATGATGCACTCCAGTCCCTCCGGTGCCCACCTCTCGCGGAAGGCCGCGAGCGTACCGGTGGACACCGCGTGCTCCATCTCCAAGGACACCCTGGACCGGATGTATGCGCGGAAGAGAGGCAGGCAGTCAGGTTGAACGACCCCCTCGACCGCCCGCTGCCTGGACCGGCTGATGGCCCCCTTGGCCGTGGCCAGGAGCAGTCCTACGAGGAGGCCCTCGGACCTACCCGCTCCCCTCCGCACAGGGTGCCCGAAGATCAGGAGTGTGGGACTGAAGTGCAGCCAGAATTTCAGGAGAAGCCCCTTTAAATAACAGAACAGGGGCTGCAACCTCGTGCATTCCATAAAAACATGGAACACGGACTCTTCCAGACCGCAGAAATTGCAGGCGGCCTGGGAGTCCGTGAACCGGCTTAAAAATGTATTGCACAGCACTGCTCCGTGCACCACCCTCCAGGCCAAGTCCCCGACAAATAGTGGGAGGACCCCTGCATAGAGTGCCCTCCATCGGGGACACCCGCCTCCTCCGGACGGCAAGATGGTACGCCATGGCGTGTCCGGACGGCCGGCGAGGATGGCAAAGTTGAGAGTGTGCAGGAGCAGCCTGTACAGGAAACCCCTCCGCGCGGAACTGAAAGGCACGGAGGGGATTTCCCCGAGGTGGCTCAAGTTGTGAGGCGCCGGCCCCCGTGGGAGGTTCCGGGGTTTGGCGCCGATGAGGAATTCCGTCCGGACGGGGGTCAGTTCAGACGGGATCTCCCCACGTGCTTGAGCCTCCTCGATGCACCTAACGGATTCGGGGCCCAGAGCTCTTTTTAGCGACTCGATGGCATCGGCCGCGTGGCGGACGTTGGCAGAATTTAGGCGCCGCGCCAGCATGTCTGGCGCCATCCAGCCCGCTCCTCCACCATCGAGCAGGTCCCTGACCCTGGTCACCTCACCAGCCACAGCCCTCTTGTCCGGCGGCCACCTAAAACCTTAGTGTGGAGGTACGGATTCCCGAGCAGCGGCTCCTGCAGGACGGCCGCCACTCCAGCCGGTGGAGAGCTGCGCTTGGTGGAGACTTTGTTCCAGACCCTGATGAGTTCCTTGTAAAAAACAGGCAGCTCCCGGAGGGCGGTCATGACGCCCCCCACACTCACAAACAGGAGCTGCGTGTCGTAGTTGAGGCCGTGCTGCTGGCGGAAGAAATACGTCGCCAGAGCACGCCACCTAGGAGGGGGCTCGACGTAAAGGTATCTCTGCAGGGTCTGAAGATGGAAAGTCGCGAGCTGGGTGCTGACGCACACCAACGACTGACCGCCCTCCCCAAGCGGGAGCCTCAAGACCGCCGCAGAGACCCAGTGCTTCCTGTTGTTCCAGAAGAAGTCCACCAGCTTCTTCTGTATCTTGGCGACAAACGCAGGGGGAGGGGTCAAAGTGACCAGCCGGTACCACAACATGGCAGCCACCAGCTGGTTTATGACTAGCGCTCGACCCCTATAGGACAGCACTCGGAGCAGTCCTGTCCAGCGCCCTAGGCGAGCGGCGACCTTGGCCTCCAGCTCCTGCCAGTTCGCCGGCCAGGCTTCCTCATCGGGGCTAAGGTAGACTCCCAAATAGAGGAGATGGGTCGTGCTCCAGGCAAAAGGCCTGAGCTCCTCCGGCAGGGAGTTCACCCGCCACTGACCCACCAGGAGTCCGGAACATTTCTCCCAGTTGATTCTGGCGGAGGATGCGGCCGAGTAAATCTCCTGGCACTCACGCATCCTCCGCAGGTCAGCGGGATCCTCTACCGCGAGGAGCACGTCATCGGCGTAAGCCGAGAGGACGACCTCCACGCCCGGCCCTTGCAGAGCCAGTCCCGTCAACCTCGTCCGCAGGAGGCGCAGGAAAGGCTCCATGCAGACGGCATATAACTGGCCGGACATGGGGCATCCCTGGCGCACCCCTCTCCCAAAGCGAAGGGGCGCCATCAAGGACCCGTTAACCTTAATCAGACACTCTGCAGCGGCGTACAAAAGTCGGATCCGGGCGACGAAATGCGTCCCGAACCCGAAAGCGCGCAGAGTTCCAAGCAGATAGTCGTGATCCACCCTGTCGAACGCCTTCTCTTGGTCGAGGTCGAGGGATAGGAAGGCGACCGACAGACCAGCCTCCTGGGAGTAATGGATGAGGTCCCGGACCAGATGGATGTTATCGTGGATTGTCCGGCCCGGGACCGTGTAGGACTGGTCGGGGTGGATCATGTGGTCCAGCACGGCGCCAAGGCGAGCAGACATCGCCCTGGCGAAGATTTTGTAGTCCGTGCTGAGGAGGGAGACCGGGCGCCAGTTCTTAAGGAGGCGGAGATCGCCCTTCTTAGGCAGCAGGACGATGACTGCCCTGCGCCAAGAGAGGGGCATCTCCCCGGTCGCCAGACTTTCCCCCAGGACCCGCGCGTAGTCGCTCCCCAGGACGTCCCAGAACGCCCTGTGGAACTCCACGGTCAGCCCGTCCAGCCCCAGGGCTTTTCCCCTCGAGAGCCGGTCGAGGGCACCGGTTAGCTCCGCCAGGCTTAGCGGAGCTTCCAGATTTTCAGCGCCCTCCGGGCTGACCTTCGGCAGGTCCTCCCGCAAAACTCTACGCGCTTCCTCGCTGGACGGCTCCGGAGAGAACAGGGCCCCGTAATATTCACGGGCCCTGTTGTTGACGCCCTCCGGATCCGAGATGAGAGAGCTGTCATCGGCCAGCAGCGTCAAGAGCTGCTTACGGACACCCTGTCTTTTTTCCAGCGAGTAGAAGAAGGGGGAGCCGCGGTCCAGATCCCGCAGGAACCGGATCCGCGACCTCACGAACACGCCTCTGGACCCGTCGAGCTGCAGGTCCTTCAGCGCGGCCTTCTTCGCTTCGTACACCGTCTGCAGGGCTGGGTCCCCGACGACTTGACCGAGATGGGACTCCAGATGGAGCACCTCTTTTTCTAGGCGCCCGACTCTGGCCGCCCGCCTCTTGGTTGACCCCCTCGCGTACTCTTGACAGAAGACGCGGACGTGAGCCTTGCCCACGTCCCACCATAGCCTCAAGGAGGGGAAGCCCCCCTGCTTCCTTCTCCAGTCGGACCAGAATCGACGGAACGAGTCCTGGAACCGCACGTCCTCCAGCAGCTGGTTGTTAAAGTGCCAGTACGCGGACCCCGTCCTCGCGCGGAGCGAAGCGAGCTCCGCCCACACCAGGTGGTGGTCCGAACACGGCACCGGCCGCATGGAGGCAGCCGGGACGCAGGAAACGTATGCCCGAGACACGTAAAGGCGGTCGACTCTGGACCATCCTACTCCAGGCCTCACCCAAGTAAAGGCGCTGGAGTCGGGATGGAGATTTCGCCAGACGTCCACCAAGTCGAAGGACCCGACCAGGTCCCTCAACTTCTCCATCGCCGTCATGCACTGCGGGGCACCGGAGCGGTCCCTCGCCTCGAGGGTGCAGTTAAAATCCCCCTCGAGGACAATGCAGTCGCCGACGTCGACGGAGCCAAGAAGAGCAGACACCTCTTCGAAGAAGCGCGTTTGCTGCGGGCCGGGCTGAGGGGCGTACACGTTCACGAGATGGAGCGGCACGTCCCCCAGGCGAACCGTTACGTGCAGCAAGCGGCCTGGCACGGGCTCCTCGACCCCCAAGATCTCCGGCTGAAAATGCGGGGCCAGCAAGATGGCCACCCCAATAGAAGTGGCGGTGAGGTGGCTCATGCGGACCTCTCCTTGCCATTCCAGGAGCCACGTGGCTTCGTCTCCCGGAACGGTGTGGGTTTCTTGCAGGAAGCACACCGCATATTTCTCCTCCCGCAGGGGCGAAAAATTGTTAAGTCTACGGTGTGCCTCTCTGCTGCCGTTGATGTTGAGTCTGGCTATGGTTATCTTCATGACTAGAGCATAGTACAACCTCTACCTAACCTATTGTGGGGGAGGGAGCGGAGTCGTTTGTTGACCTCCACTCCCTCCGCAGCCCATCGAGGAACTTTTTGAGCCGGCGCAGCTCAAGTACTTGCGCCTTTGATAAGGGCCCGCCCGCGGCCATGGTTTTAGCGGCGGCGCGGACGGAAGCGATGAGCAACACCGGCTCAGACCATCTTTCCAGGGCCAGACGGGCTTGGTCGCGGCGACCCCGGCACTGGACCAAAAAGTCCCGGAGTTCCTTTGCAGGAATGAGGAGTGTCTCAGCGGCGGACGCGAGCAGATCCACCGCCTCACTGGCGATGGACTCTAGATCTTCTCCCTCGTCTCCCACCGAGTCCCCGTCCTCCTCCGGGAGGTGGCCGCCAGCAGCCGGCCCATCGACCGCACGAGGTACGGCAAACGGCCCGGCTGCTCCATCCGGCCCTGACTCTGCCCCGATCCCACCCCCAGGATCGTCGGCAGAGGAGTCCCCACTGGGCTCTTTTAAAATTGGTGCTGGGTCGGGAAGCGACAGCGGGAGGGGGTCCTCCTCCGCCCCAGGAGCCGGGGAACACGGAGAGACCTGGTTTAGGAAATTCTCCAGGTCCTCCAAGTACCCCAGCTCCAAAGTAGGGGGCGAGGGTTGTTGTTCTTCCTCCTCCCCGCCGCCACCCCCCGGCCCAGCGTGTGGATGTATGTTAAAATTGTCTGCAGTTTCATTTTCTGCCGAGTCGAGCGACTCCTGGGGGAAGTTGATTAATGGCTGGGCGGGCTCAGGTGCGGCCTTTTCGGCCCCGCCCGCCTCAGTCCCCGGGACACTCGACCCGGCGGCTACGCATTCCTCCGCTGGCCCCACGCCCCCCACGACAGGCAGATCTTCCACGCCATCCCCAGGAGGCAGCGGCTGGGCAGCCTCGACTGCCTCGCCCTCCCCGGGGACAGATTCCTCGCGCCTACAGCGCAATTTGGGGGCGCTGGTGGGGGACGCGGGACACGCGGCGGGCACCGACTCCTCCGCGGAGGGATGTTGTTCCCTGTCCGCCTCATTGGGGCGGTGCCTCCTTTTGTTCCTGGGGGTGCGCGGAGGCAGGGAGACCCCCTGTCTGCCGAGGCCTCCCGCTCCACTCCCCCCTTTTTCTTGTCTTGCCCGTGCCCGAACTCCTCTGCGGTATTCGTCAAGGGCTCGGGCACGGGCTCAGGGCACCCCGCGCTCGCCGGTGACGGGGTTGGGCCGAGCGCAGTAAACAAGTTGTTTGGTGCACCGAGGGGACCCGCCTCGAGATGTTTCGCCTTCTTTTCGATCGGATGCTCTCCCTCCCCCCCGCCGGAGGCTGTGAAAACAAAGGCCCCCGACGATGCCCGCGCACCTACGGCTCCCGGCACGTGGACGCAACTAGGGGGAGGGGTGGCGGCAGTGCCAGCCTTGGCCACCTTCGGTGGTTTGGCGGCTTTGGAGGCAGGGCAGTTCTTGCGAACGTGCCCCACCTCCCTACAGGCATGGCACCGCACGCCGTCCGACGTCCAGAAGACGCGGTAGGCAGTCCCCTCGTGCACCACATTAAAATAGCCCTCCGTCGTCTCCTCCCGCGCCAGCCGGACAAAGAGCTGGCGGCGGAAGGAGATCACATGGCGCAGGCTGTTCTCCCTGAGGCCGAGCGGTATGGGGTTGATCCCCGACCTTACCTTCCCCAGTTGGTGTAGGTGAGGGAGGAGGAGCTCAGCGGGAACAAAGGGCGAGACGTTTGAAATGATGACCCTCTGCGCGATGGCCTCGAGAGGGTCCACCGGCAAGAACGTCCCGCCCACCGTGAGCCCCTTTTCGAGGGCCAGGGACACCGCCCGATCCGACCCCAGGAAGAACACGGCCTTCCCAGACATCTTGGAGGCTGCGACAATGGCCGAGGGGCTGACTACCCCAGCCATCGCCCGCACGCACTCCTCAATGCTCATTGTGGGGTGAGTGTAGCTCTTGACCCCGTGTTTTTTTGTTGTCAGTCTGAACGGTGGCAGGGTAGCAGGAGGCGCAGGAGGTGCCGTGGATGTGGACGCCGCCTGCGCATATGTCCTAGCTGGCCCTGCCACCGGCGTAGATGGGATCGCCATCACGGGTCCCTTTAAGGGCTACACCCACCCCAAAGTCACAGGCCATAATGGTCTTAAGTGGCCTCGTTTAAGTATTTGAACAGAGGGAGCTCTGAAAGAGGCACTCCTCACCCCTAGTTGGCAATTGGGGAGGGGCCTTGCTCCCTCTGCTCAGTTGTCTTAATTGTTTTTATTTTCTTTTTTCAATTGGGAGGAAGGGCTCTCAGAGAGAGAGGGGAGAGACAGTGAAAGAGAGAAAGAGAGAGGGGGAGGTGTGAAAGAGGGAAACTGCGAGGGCAGGTCTCCCCTCACAGCAATGGGTGGGTGCACTCCCCAGATGGCAAACAAAACAGTCTTTGCGGATGGTCTTCGGGTGGGGGGAGAAGATGTCTTCGCCTGGGGCAGCTGGAGCCACACAGGTACACACTCCCAACGATGTTAATTAGGGTGATTGAGTTTCTTCAGCCTGGTAGCTCCAGCTATCCCAGGCTAGGCAGTGGGGGAGGGGTGCTTCAGTGGTGTGTGGGCCTAGCTGTAGGCAAGATCCCCACACATACTTCCACACACACACACCCCCCGCGATGTTCCGGCCCTCGATTGGTCTTCTTTCCTCCCCCCGCTGATACAACAAAGTCTTTTTGGGGAATGCACCAAAACACACCCACCTTTGGCTGAAGAAGTCTTTTCCTCCTTCCACACTGGTAAGTCGTTCTTTTTTTCCCCCTCTCTCCAACTCTTTGTAGAATTAATCAAGTTGTCGCAGTCTTCTGCTCTCCTCCTCTCACTCTGGATGAATGGAAATGAAGCCCCTTCCTTCCTCCTCTTCCTGGGCTGTTCTCAGGGCTCACTCAAGGCCTCCCAGACAGGAGCAAAAGCAGGGAGTTCCTTCTCTCTCAGCAGCCAGGCTCCAACTGAATAGGCCATGCCTCCAAAGCTCCACCATTGGTCCTTGTGCATGAAACTCTTTTAGAGTTTACCTTTAAAACATAAAACATTAAACCGTGCCACCCGACCTGGATGACACACCAGACATTTACAAGGCCCTTTTTTTTTTTCCCTTTTTTTTGGGGGTTTTATTTTGGGCGCTAAAATCACATTTTTCCAAGTGCCCCCTATAAAAGGGGAGGGGGACACTAAAAGCACCGGCAATTAAAACAAATTAAACTTTAAAACGTAAAATCAAATTAAAATTTGGTTGCCGGGCGTGATGATGCACTCCAGTCCCTCCGGTGCCCACCTCTCGCGGAAGGCCGCGAGCGTACCGGTGGACACCGCGTGCTCCATCTCCAAGGACACCCTGGAACGGATGTAAGAGCGGAAGAGAGGCAGGCAGTCAGGTTGAACGACCCCCTCTACCGCCCGCTGCCTGGACCGGCTGATGGCACCCTTGGCCGTGCCCAGGAGCAGTCCTACGAGGAGGCCTTCAGACCTACCCGCTCCCCTCCGCACAGGGTGCCCAAAGATCAGGAGAGTGGGACTGAAGTGCAGCCAGAATTTCAGGAGCAGCCCCTTCAAATAATGGAACAGGGGCTGCAACCTCGTGCACTCAATAAAAATATGGAACACGGACTCCTCCAGACCGCAGAAATTGCAGGCAGCCTGCGAGTCCGTGAACCGGCTTAAAAATTTGTTGCACGGCACTGCTCCATGCACCACCCTCCAGGCCAAGTCCCCGATGAATAGTGGGAGGACCCCTGCGTAGAGTGCCCTCCATCGGGGACCCCCGCCTCCTCCGGACGGCAAGATGGTACGCCATGGCGTGTCCGGACGGCCGGCGAGGATGGCAAAGTTGAGAGTGTGCAGGAGCAGCCCGTACAGGAAACCCCTCCGCGCGGAACTGAAAGGCACGGAGGGGATTTCCCCGAGTCGGCTCAAGTTGTGAGGCGCCGGCCCCCGAGGGAGGTTCCGGGGTTTGGCGCTGATGAGGAATTCCGTCTGGACGGGGATCAGTTCGGACGGGATCTCCCCACGTGCTTGAGCCTCCTCGATGCACCTAACAGAGTCAGGGCCCAAAGCTGTTTTTAGCGACTCGATGGCTTCGGCCGCGTGGCGGACGTCGGCTGAATTTAGGCGCCGCGCCAGCGTGCCTGGCGCCAACCAGCCCGCTCCTCCACCATCGAGCAGGTCCCTGACCCTGGTCACCTCACCAGCCACAGCCCTCTCTTCCGACCGCCACATAAAACCTCGGTCGTGGAGGTACGGATTCCCGAGCAGCGGCTCCTGCAGGACAGCCGCCACTCCAGCCGGCGGAGAGCTGTGCTTGGTGGAGACTTTGTTCCAGACCCTGATGAGGTCCCTGTAAAAGACAGGCAGCTCCCGGAGGGTGGTCCTGACACCCCCCAAGTTCACAAACAGGAGCTGCGTGTCGTAGTTGAGGTCGCGCTGCTGGCGGAAGAAATACGTCGCCAGAGCGCACTACCTAGGAGGGGGCTCGACGTAAAGGTATCTCTGCAGGGTCTGAAGACGGAAAGTCGCGAGCTGGGCGCTGACGCACACCAACGACTGACCGCCCTCCTCAAGCGGGAGACTCAAGACCGCGGCAGAGACCCAGTGCTTCCTGTTGTTCCAGAAGAAGTCCACCAGCTTCTTCTGTATCTTGGCGACAAACGCAAGGGGAGGGGTCAAAGTGACCAGCCGGTACCACAACATTGCGGCCACCAGCTGGTTTATGACTAGCGCTCGACCCCTGTAGGACAGCACTCGGAGCAGTCCTGTCCAGCGCCCTAGGCGAGCGGCGACCTTGGCCTCCAGCTCCTGCCAGCTCGCCGGCCAGGCTCCCTCGTCGGGGCTAAGGTAGACTCCCAGATAGAGGAGATGGGTCGTGCTCCAGGCAAAAGGCCTGAGCTCCTCCGGCAGGGAGTCCACCCGCCACTGACCCACCAGGAGTCCGGAACATTTCTCCCAGTTGATTCTGGCGGAGGATGCGGCCGAGTAAATCTCTTGGCACTCACGCATCCTCCGCAGGTCAGCGGGATCCTCTACCGCGAGGAGCACGTCATCGGCGTAAACCGAGAGGACGACCTCCACGCCTCCTTGTGCATGAATCCCAAAAAGTTAGTTTGCAGGTGCAGCAGGTAATCAGGATGGCAAATGGAATGTTGGCCTTCATTGCGAGAGGGATGGAGTACAAAAGCAGGGAGGTCCTGCTGCAACTGTAAAGGGTATTGGTGAGGCCGCACCTGGAGTACTGCGTGCAGTTTTAGTCACCTTACTTAAGGAAGGATATACTAGCTTTGGAGGGGGTACAGAGACGATTCACTCGGCTGATTCCGGAGATGAGAGGGTTACCTTATGATAGATTGAGTAGACTGTGTCTTATAGAAACATTTAAAATAATGAAAGGGATAGACGAGATAGAGGTGGAGAGGTTGTTTCCACTGGTCGGGGAGACTAGAACTAGGGGGCACAGCCTCAAAATACGGGTGAGCCAATTTAAAACTGAGTTGAAAAGGAATTTCTTCTCCCAGAGGGTTGTGAATCTGTGGAATTCTCTGCCCAAGGAAGCAGTTGAGGCTAGCTCATTGAATGTATTCAAATCACAGATAGATATATTTTTAACCAATAAGGGAATTAAGGGTTACAGGGAGCGGGCGGGTAAGTGGAGCTGAGTCCACGGCCAGATCAGCCATGATCTTCTTGAATGGAGGAGAAGGCTCAAGGGGCTAGATGGCTTACTCCTGTTCCTAATTCTTATGTTCTTATGTAACCAAGTTCACTTCGCTGTTCGAACCAGGCATCGGGAAATTCCAAGGAGCAAAAGTGAAGATCCACCTAATTCCGTGGGCGAGACCCGGCCACTACAAGGCAAGAGCAGTACTGCACATGAAGAGAGAAAGGGTAGAGATCGAGCTTGACTGGCTCCACGAGAGGGCATCATTTTACTGATCGAGTTCAACGAGTGGGCCAGCCCGATCGTTCTTTCCCTCAAGGGAGACGGTACCGTCAGAACCTGTGGCGATTACAAAGTAACTATCAATCGTTTCTCCCTGTAGGACCAATAACCACTACCAAAGGCCGATGACCTCTTTGCAACGCTGGCGGGTGGAACGACATTCCCGAAGCTGGATCTGACTTCAGCCTACATGACGCAGGAACTGGAGGAATCATCGAAGGACCTCACCTGCATCAACGCGCACAAAGGTCTTTTTGTTTATAACAGATGCCCATTTAGAATTCGATCAGTGGCGGCGATATTCCAGAGAAACGTGGAAAGCTTATGAAGTCAGTCCCGCATACCGCTGTCTTCTAGGATGACATATTGGTCACAGGTCAGAACCTGGAGGAGGTTCTTAGTCGACTCAACCGCGTGGGGCTCAGGTTAAAATGCTCAAAGTATGTTTTCCTGGCACCTGAAGTGGAGTTCTTGGGAAGGAGGTTTGCGGCGGACGGCATCAGGCCCACCAACGCGAAGACTGAGGCAATCGAGAATGCACCGAGGCCACAGAGCGTGACGGAGCTGCAGTCGTTTCTGGGACTCCTAAACTACTTTGGTAACTTCTTACCGGGTCTCAGCACACTGTTAGAACCATTGCATGTCTTACTACGATAAGGGGATGAATGGGTTTGGGTCAAAAGCCAAGAAAATGCCTTTGTAAAAGTGAGAAAATTGTTATGCTCAAACAGATTGCTTGTGTTGTATGATCCATGTAAGCGTTTGGTGTTAGCATTAGATGCGTCGTCATATTGTGTCGGGTGTGTATTGCAACAAGCTAATGATTTCGGGAAACTGCAGCCCGTTGCCTATGCATCCAGGAGTCTGTCTAAGGCTGAGAGAGCCTACAGCATGATTAAGAAAGAAGCATTCGCGCGTGTCTATGGGGTAAAGAAAATGCATCAATACTTGTTTGGGCTAAAATCCGAACTGGAAACTGACCATAAGCCACTCATATCCCTGTTTTCCAAGAGTCACAGGATAAATACCAATGCATCGGCCCGCATCCAGAGATGGGCGCTCATGTTGTCTACATACAACTACGCCATCCGTCACAGACCAGGCACAGAAAACTGCGCCGATGCTCTCAGTAGGCTGTCATTGCCCACCACGGGGGTGGAAATAGTGCAGCCCGCAGATTTAGCCCTGGTCATGGAAGCATTTGAGAGTGAGCAATCATCCGTTACTGCCCAGCAGATCAAAACCTGGATGAGCCAGGACCCATTATTATCTCTAGTCAAAAGCTGTGTGCTTCACGGGAGCTGGTCCAATGTCCCGGTGGAAATGCAGGAAGAGATAAAGCTGTTCCAGCAGCGCAAAGATGAAATATCTATACAGGCAGACTGCCTTCTGTGGGGCAATCGTGTAGTGGTTCCCAAGAAGGACAGAAACACCTTCATCAATGACATCCACTGTACCCACCCAGGCATCGTAATGATGAAAGCGATAGACAGATCCCACGTGTGGTGGCTCGGTATCAATGCGCACTGAGTGTCCTGCGTTCACAGATGTAATACATGCTCGCAATGTACCCAGGGAGGCCCCGCTAAGTTTATGGTCTTGGCCCTCCAAACCGTGGTCTAGGGTACACATCGACTATGCAGGCCTGTTCTTGGGTAAAATGTTCCTTGTGGTTGTAGACGCGCACTCCAAGTGGATTAATGTGAGATAATGTCGACTAGCACATCCGCTGCCACTACTGAAAGCCTGTGGGCCATGTTTGCCACACACGGCCTACCCGATGTCCTGGTGAGCGACACGGGCCATGTTTTCCAGTGCTTAGTTCAAAGAATTCATGACCTGTAACGGGATCAAACATGTCACATTTGTCCCGTTTAAACCAGCGTCCAATGGTCAGGCAGAGAGAGCAATACAAACCATCAAGCAAGGCTTGAAGAGGGTAACTGAAGGTTCACTGCAAACTAGCCTATCCCGAGTCCTGCTTAGCTTCCGCACGAGACTCCACTCGCTCACTGGGATCTCACCTGCTGAGCTGCTCATGAAAAGAGCACTTAAGACAAGGCTCTCGTTAGTTCACCATACATGAACAGGTAGATAGCAGGCGGCTTCAACAAAGTACATACTATGATTGCGCAAATGTGTCACGCAAGATTGAAATCAATGATCCTGTATTTGTATTGAATTATGGACAAGGTCCCAAGTGGCTTCCCGGCACTGTCGTGGCCAAAGAGGGGAGCAGGGTGTTTCAGGTCAAACTTTCAAATGGACTCATTCACTGGAAACATTTGGACCAAATCAAAGTCAGCTTCACGGACTATCCTGAGCAACCCACCTTGCACCTTATCTTTTTTGATCCCCCAACATACACATCAGTGGCAACCGGCACCACGGTTGACCACGAAGCAGAACCCATCATCCACAGCAGCCCAGCAGGACCCAACGCACCAGGCAGCCCAGCAAGGCTAGCTACACAGCAGTGCAGCGAGGGCCCAACAAATGATCCAACAATACAAGCTTTCACACCGAGACGATCAACCAGGTCAAGAAGGGCCCCAGATCGACTCATATTGTAAATAGTTACACAGTTGACTTTGGGGGGGGGGGGGTGGGGGCGGTGGTGGAGTGTTGTTATATATGTGGACTTGTATTTACTCTGTACAGCCACCAAAGGGCTCATCCGCTGGTGTCCCAAGGGATCCAATAATCCCTTGGGAGCACAGGTATTTAAGGAGGCCTCACAGGTTGGAGAGGCACTCTGGAGACCTGTAATAAAAGACTAAGATCACACTTTACTTTGAGCTCACAGTGTTCAGTCTGACTCTTTCTCCATACATAACACTCCCTACCTCTGGTGGGCTGCCGCTCCCGGTGATTGTGCACCAATTTCGCCTACAATAAGAACAAGAAGAAGGTGCGAGTGAGTCTGCAGTTCACCATGTGGCACATGTGCCTTCCATCGTCGATTAGCTGCTACTGTCTGGAAGTGTAAAGATGTCCATTAAAATCTGCATGGCTGCGCGCTGAGCAGGTGGGAAGGATGGGAAGAGATGAGAGACACCTAGGATTGCGGCTCAGGGTGACATTTGGCAAACCCATATCAAGAGTCAAAGGGCGGTGCGAGGAGGGTTGAGAATGAATCGGGAACACGAGGATCCGCGACGCCTGAATGCGCAGAACACGGCTGGTGAACTGAATCTCCAGCTTTCAAGTGGCTTCACCAACCTATAGCATGGCCTGGAACACACTGAGAAGGGGCAGCTTCCTCAAAGTCTTTATATTGTGTGAGAGAGTGATTTTGCAACCATGGCAATGGTGCATTAATGTAAAGGGTACTCATTCTTATGACTCTCGTGAGATCGTTAAACGTCTTGCGACACTGGGTCGCAGTTTACAGCAGCATGTCTCTAGCAGAGACGTCCTGAGCCACCTACCTCCAAAGCTTTCAAAAAATTCTTGGCACGGGCCTCCTTCCTCCAGGAAGGTGCAAGGCTGGCCACCTCTCTATAGCCTGTATCAGTACTTCAGCGGCCATGGCTGAGAAGCAGCGTGCACTATGGTGACCTTCCTGATGCTCCATTTTCCCACTCTGCTCAAAGTGCACAGGTGGAACTGCATGTGCGCAAAGTTCTAGTGCCATGCCTTAAGCATTCACCTGGGCTCAGGATCTATTGCGGGCCTCTGCACATGCGCACTTAACCTTGCTTTTTTGCACTGCAGTTTTCATTTGGAGCGTCTGATTTAGTGCCCCTGATCAATGTAGCTACGTTTCAGACAAATTTCCTGGTCAGTGGCACAAACTTTTAGAGGGCGCTATACTTATCGCCTCGCTATGAATAACAGCGCAAAATGGGCAGAACCGAATTTCCAGCCCTTTGTCTTATCTGATTAACAAAATCTGCCATTCAACAAAATCCCAGAATTTAAAATTAATTTCACTTCTCAAAATGCAGGTTTTCATATGCAGTGAATCGCTACTTGTTGTAAACAACAACAACTTTTATTTATATAGCGCCTTTAACATAGTAAAACGTCCCAAGGCGCTTCACAGCAATGTTACAAGACAAAACAAATACATTTGACACCAAGCAACATAAGAAGAAATTACAGCAGATGACCAAAAGCTTGGTCAAAGAGGTCGGTTTTAAGGAGCATCTTAAAGGAGGAAAGGGAGGTAGAGAGGCGGAGAGGTTTAGGGAGGGAGTTCCAGAGCTTAGGGCCCAGGCAGCTGAAGGCACGGCCACCAATGATTGGGCAGTTACAATCAGGGATGTTCAAGAGGGCAGAATTTGAGGAACGTAGACATCGCCTGGGGTTGTGAGGCTGAAAGAGATTACAGAGTTAGGGAGGGGTGAGGCCATGGAGGGATTTGTAAAGGGATAGAAGGATGAGAATTTTGAAATCAAGGTGTTGCTTAACCGGGAGCCAATGTAGGTCAGCGAGCACAGGGGTGATGGGTGAACAGGACTTGATGCGAGTTAGGACAAAGGCTGCCGAGTTTTGGATGACCTCAAGTTTACGTAGGGTAGAATGTGGGAGGCCAGTGCATTGGAGTAGTCGAGTCTAGAGGTAACAAAGGCACGGATGAGGGCTTCAGCAGCAGATGAGCTGAGGCAAGGGGCGGAAGCGGGCAATGTTATGGAGGTGGAAATAGGCGGTTTTAGTTAAGCCGTGGATATGTGGCCGGAAGCTTATTTCAGGGTCAAATATGACGCCTAGGTTGCGAACAGTGTGGTTTAGCCTCAGATAGATGCTAGTGAGAAGGATAGAGTCAGTGGCTAGAGAACTCAGTTTGTGGCGGGGACCAAAGACTTCGGTCTTCCCAATATTTAATTGGAGAAAATTTCTGCTCATCCAATATTGGATGACGGACAAGCAGTCTGATAATTTAGAGACCGTGGAGGGGTGTGAACAAGTGATGTGAGAGTCGACGCTGCTAATATCACATGTATTGGGAGACCCAAAATCAGTCCCAAAATACGTCAATGAATCTAATTTAAACTTCAGTTAGGAGACCACCTGCTGCAAAGAACAGCTGAGGTTAGTCTCAAAAATATTGGTGTTTACAGGCAGGTGCTACTGACACTGCATTAAAACATAGATTGAATTGTATGAACAAGCCAATGAAGCACAAATAAATTACAAGCGATTGGTTTTCCAAGCTATTCTGAAACATGAAGCAGATATTTGCTGTGATACTTTACTGCACATTTCCACACACAGTTAGACAACATTATTACACACATATAGGGGCCAAAATGGCGTACCGCCCCTAACAGGCCCGAGGCAGGAGTTCCTGCATCAGGCACCCTGCCCCGCGACTTATATTTGGCTTATTGCCCCAAGAGCAAGTGGAGCGCAAAATATCGCGCTCTACTTGCTCTGTGGGGCATGAGCAGGGTGGGAGGACTCCGAGAAGGACACAGCGCTACACGGTGGGACGAGTAATGCTGCCGCGTAGACAGGGCCCTCATTAAAGGGGAGGGCCAAACTGCCGACTCTGCATGTGGAAAACAGGGCCATCCCTGGACCACCAGGGAGCAGGGTGCCATGGCAGCAACCCGGCACACATGCGGAGTGCCAGGCTGAAAGATCGTGGCACGGACCCTGCGATCAAAGAGGAAGAAGACCGCGACCGATAAGTTGGCCGTTTTTGTTATTTTGAACTCGGCACCTCCCCTTTAATTTTCGCCCTGCGAGTGGCCTACAGCCAGGTACGTGTCCCCTTGAAGCTGTCGTGGGCATCGCCAGTGACAGCTTCAGTGGGCGCTACGGAATTTTCGCACCAGGATGAAAACGGGTACGGTGATGATGTCGCCATCGCCGGGGCAGCGGAGTGGGGCGCTACCGGTTACCACTGCCGCTAAACTCCCACGGAATTTTGTTGGAGTCGGAAGTGATACTGTGCCCAGGCGAAAAGTTGTTTGCGCCCCTGGGGGTGCTAACGGGAGGCACAAATGCCCAAAATTTCTCTACCATGGAGTCTGAGAATGAATTCTCAGCAGATCAGCTGCATCAGTTTCAATCTCCTTAACAGAATAGAAAGGAACCACTGCTGAGACCAAAGAAAGTTTCTTATAAGAGGTTTGTAATAACATGTCAGATTTCAAAGTCTCTGCACCGTTTCTCACTGTCGCATCTTTGTTGCATTAAGATGCATCCCAACAGTACATGTCATTTGTCCATGACGTTTGACCTCATCTACTCAATGTGGGCTACACAAAATTTCCAATGCTACCTGTAGCCTGTTCAAAAATCTCTGATGTATTTCAGGGACATATTAGTATTTTTTATTTTGCAGACTGTTATAGAATCATTAATTTTGTTATTCTATCACAATCTGTAAAATAAAAAATACATTTGTTTCAAAAATTTACTGCAGAGCTACCTAGGCAGGACCACAATATTTAATATGCTGGAACTGCACAGACAGTAGCTGTTTCCACCCTTCTGCAAATTGAAGCCTGTTTGCTAGGCACAGTGTGGCACAGCAGATCACAAGGAAAGGTTCACTATATCATTCACTCTTCAGTAGGGATGAAATTGTTCTTGCTGGGTGAAAATTCTATAGCATAAAATGGGCGATAGTGAATTAGTGATTGGTTTTACATATTGGGGTTAATTTTAACCCCCCAAAATGGGTGTGTTTGGGCCAGATAGAAAGTTAAAATGCTAAAGGTTAAAAATTGTGTAACGCCTCGTTTGGGGCGATAACTTTTGAAGGAATTGGAAAAGTATTGTCCGGCAAAAATGATTTGCTGCTCCTGGGAACTTCCACTTTAGCACTCTAAGAGGGAAGTGGAACACTAAATCAAGTCCTTCCACTTCACTTTGAGTGCTAAAGTGTGTGAGAGGGGCGGTAGTGGCAGAACACGGAACAATATTCAGTACAGCATTGCCGTCTTTAGAGGCTCCTTCCCTCATTTAAAGGAAAGGGCCAATGATAGATTCAGTCAATCTTCATACTCTGTCTTTTGGGCCATTGGACCTGTGCTATGTGCATAACAGCCCTGAGCAATCTAAGAGAGTGCAGGGCTGAGGAATCGTGGGGTCAAAAGAAATCATGAGACACCAGAATGGGGAGAGAAATAAATTTTGTCCTACCTGTCCATAACTGCCTTTAAATATCACTCCCCAAGTGGCCAGCTGAGGTGACAACACCTCCTGCAGCTGCCGTTGTTGACGCCTGGCGATGATGCAGGGGTCGGGAGCGATATTACATCCGGGGCACTAATGGGGTGCTGCGCACCAGATGATGTCACGATTTACGGGGCGCAATAGAGCAAAGCAGTAAGTGTTAGCACCAGTGCAAAACCACCAGCAAAGTTCGTGAATTTGTTGGTGAATTCGCCGTGCCCGGTCAGTAACCCCTTAGTGCCTCGTTACTGCCCCCCACAGGCGCTAATGGGAGGTGCAAAGCAGACAAATTTCTCCCCCTAAAAATCTGAAACAGGAACGCAACCCGCCTTGAACCGTCCACTTCCACTTTTAACGAAGGCAGGACGGGGGCTGGTGGCCAACCTGCTCCCAGGAGGCGGGTCAGTTGGTAAAACCTTTTAAGGAGGTTGTGTGCCTGCATTTTAACAAACTTTTTGGGCTAGAAATTCGTTATAGCCAATGAATGGGCAGTGTTTAGACTAAAAATGGTGAATTAGTGCCAGGTAAAAACCGTCTAGACTGCACGCAAAATTTGTCCTCACTCCAAATGGTTGGAGCTGTGATTCTAGTCTAAAAACCCAAGCTCATTGACATTACACTGAAAAGGTGGACCAATATCAGGTGTAGTCTAAATGCAAGTAATGATTGCCACAGGCTTTTTTCACTACTTAAAGGTGAGGTCCATTGACACTGCAGCAGCTCATTCTCAGCATTGTTGGGTGTACAGCTGCCTCAACAACCAGAAGAAGAAGGAAAAAGAGAAGGGGCACTTATTTACAAATGCTGATGGCTGATCGCCACCCCAGGGAGAGAGCCCGGGGGTTTTCTGAGAAAGCTTTGGAGGCTTTGGTTTTAACGGTTGAGAGAAGGCCTATACCAACTGGGAGAAGGCCCTCGCCATAAGTCAACCGGACTGTGTGAAGGGAGGTGGCACACCCCATCATGGGCAGCACTGTGGTCCTCCTCCTCGACCTTTACCTCCTCATCCTCCTCCTCCTCCTCCTCCGCATTCTCCTCCAGCTCGTCCCCCCCATCCTCCACCTCACCCCCCCCATCCTCCACCTCATCCTCTTCCTCCTTGTCTTCCTTTACCTTGTCATTCTCCTGCTTTAATGCCGCAATCCCGCAGCCCCCATGACTGTGAAAAAGTGTTGTGAGCAGAAACCTTTAACAAATAATGAGTGACTTCTGCACTTGAATAAATACTCCCCATCACCAAAAAAATCTTGAAATAACTGAAGAGAGCTATTTCAGTTGCAGGAAGTAGCAAACAAGCACTGAAACTGCAAAACCCTGTCAGCTACAACCAATTGTGGATGGTGCTTTTAAATATTGCTGCTACAGCCTGCTTTCTGCTTGCAGATGCCAGCTCTCCCTGTCGTTGTTCTGCGCTGCCATTAAGGTAAGTGGCTAATTCCAGTGTTAGAGATTGGGCATCCAATGAGTGTTGCACACTCACTGACATCACGATCTCCATGATGGCGTGTTCCCTGGCACTAGGGTTTACAGGCAGCACTACCGATACCACCGATATTGCACGCGGTGCTGGAACCGGCATCAGCCATTGTTATAGCTGCCAACGGCATTTCAGTGCCTTCTCCTGGCGCTAATGTGTGGCACAAGCCACACAAATTTTCCCCCATTACTTTTAACTCATGCTGGCCAGGTTTCCCAAGCCTCGGGAAACCTGGCAGGTAAAAGGAGGCAAGAAGGGCTGGATCCATCAGGTAAGCACCTTTACAGCATTACTTGTGGGCCAGGAGGAGCAGGAGTTTCCTTCCAGCCCAATAAGCTTACCCTGGGAACCCGCTGCAAGTCCAACCGCCCCCTCCTCCACCTCGATTGGACTCCCCGACCACCATCTTACTCCCAGACCACTATTTCCACCTCCCTGACAGCGATCTCTTCCCTGACCACCATTTCCACTCTCCAACAGTGATCTCTCCCCTCACCACCATCTCCACCCATCTGCAAACTCTCGCACTTCCGCCCCCACACTAGAACCCCTGACAGCGATATCTTCCTGCTTCCCTACCTGCTCCTCCGCTGTGTGCTGCAGGCGTTCCCTCCTGGCAGGCAGTCAGCCAGTCAATCAGGCTGGCTGCCAGGCAGGAAACCTGGAGAAAAAAAGTAAAATATGTCCTAAACTGCAGGGTGTTCGAGAAACCCGTTCTTTTGGTTTCCCATCCATAACTCCTCTCTGCCCCCCCACCCCGCTGTGCAATGTAATTGGTAATCAATTAGGATATATAGTCAATCTCCCACAGCACTGTGGCCCTGTTTTTAACTCCAGGTGGACTCTTCACTCAGGTCTGAGTTAAATTTGCAGTCAGGTCTCAATGATGTTATCAGGCCACAGCATGCATATGTAAAGAAGGACCCGAACGCGTGTCCTTGCTACCTGCTCGGGAGAGCAGGTTAAAATTGTAGATGTTACGATCATGGTGGCTTTCGGACATATTGGAGCCAGGGCTTAAAATTGCCCCCATCGTCAAGACCAAATGTAGTCTTCAGATAAAGTGGGGTTAGAGTGTGGGGATTATTGGACCAGGGTATACAGACATAATTCAGTCCCTATTTTAGAGTCATGGGGGTAATTTTGACTTTAGACGATAATGTAAAACAGGCGATATTGGATATTGGATCAGCCGCCTGTTATACATCTCTCCCCATTATAATCCCCATCAAAGTCGTGGGCAATTTTCAGCTGTTGCTGCTCGGTTCTCACCTGAAAAATGAGGTGGCGGGCAGTTGAAAATTGGGGGTGGGGATGTGGAGAGGAGGAACCACAGCTTCGCTGGTGATGCCCAACGACAGTCTAATGCAATTTTCAGACAGACTTGTAAATGGGCGAGCAATCTACCCACCTAAAACAGGCGTCAGCCTGCTTAAAGATACAATTGGGGTCTACACCGATTATAGAATAAGAATTGCAATTTTCAGGTATAAATGGGTGGAGTCTGTGTCTTGCACACACTCCCTATTTGTACCAGGTGGTGAGCGGCTTAACCTGTGGTCCTTAAAGGGACAGCTGAAGTCCGCTCAGAAAACGGCACAGGAAATTTTGGATCCTCTTTGACCAACAAAGAAGTGCCGGCCTACTGCCAATCCGTTTGAGGCTCCACTTCTGATAAAGGAAAGAGAAAGCTTTAAGTGGTGCATTGCAAACAACAGATGAAAGTGAAGAAAGGTTCTTGTGGTTTATTTCAAAGTAAGTTCTCCTTTACAAAACAAAAACACTTCATTGCAGCACGAAATGTGGAGCATGTATCAGAGTCCTGACACTCACAGCCTTCTCCCAAATTCATTGAATAGGTGAAAGCAGTGAAGTGACAGGGACTCTGAGGCCTCTAATTGACGGTGAGTGTGGATGTCAGGCGTCGTCTCTTGTACATCTGGCAACAGACCTGACACTAACATCTTGAACTGCCCACTGCTATTTCCATGTTAAATACCACATTCTGCAGCCAAATAGCAGAAGTTACAAAGTTTCATTTTTACTTTTATTATTTATAGTCTAACTCTGTGCATTAGCAAGCCTTAGTAGGGTTTTGAGTTTTGTGTCCCCTTTAATTTTGGGGGGAATCTGTAAAGGATTCATTTTCTAATGCTTGGAAATGCTGCCTTGTTTCTATATGATGTCTACGTGACAATGATTACATTTTGGCTAAGACGTAAGCTGCATATTAGTGCATCTCCTGTAGCATTACCCATGGGTAGTCTGGGGTCTGTGGAATGTTTGTAATGTTCCACTGCTAATCTGGCCTGTCCCTTTAAGGCTAGTGCTCAGGTACTCTGCCCAAGTTTCGGGTGGAGTTGCTCCAATTTTCTTGGAGCAACTAGTTTAGTTTGGAGTATCTTAGAAATCGCAATTAGTTTGCTCCAGTTCTAGTGAGTTAGTTTAGGTTCATTTTAGTTCAGGTATTTTTTTTCAAAAGCCATTTCGACCTGTTTGCAAGTTTAGGCAGCAAAAACTTACTCCAAACTAATTAGAATGGAGTAAGAGTCCACTTTTGTAAGTTCAGAAAAACCTTACCTAGAGTTAAGTTCAGTGCAGGCACAGCCAGAGACAGGGGGTGAGAAGCATTAAACACAAAGGACACATCAACATCACAACAGGGGGCTGGGGTGAAAGGGAAGTTAGAGGATTTTCCATAAACACCTTCACAACAACATGAAAGAAGCAAAGTACATTTAAAGCACCAAGCACTAAACAAAGCACAAAAAGTAATAAGCAATTAGTTAATAAAAAATAGAAGGAACCCTGTACCTAAAGCACCAAGACCAAAGTAATAAGAAACCTGTCATGTATTCAACTATCATTGTAACCCATGTATAAACTGACCTAAGTTGTACACCGTGAGAACATTGACCACTAAGCGGTGAACTTGTGGGAGAAACTCCTAACCTGGACTTTCAGTATTAAAGGGGAAGCTCCACCCACCTTCATCACTTCAGTGCTGGCTAATAAAGATTACTGGTCACAGAGTGACTTTCTCTCAAGTATGGGCCTTGTGTGCATTTATACTGTATAGTAAGGACATATCATTGGCGACGAGAAACTGGGATTTAAACCGCGCAAGCATGGCCACGAGCAGCACAGACGAGAGGTCATTGCGAGAGGGATGGTTCATTGCGAGAGGGATGGATCATTGCGAGTGGGATGGAGTACAAAAACAGGGAGTTCCTGCTGCAACTGTACAGGGTATTGGTGAGGCCGCACCTGGAGTACTGCGTGCAGTTTTGGTCACCTTACTTAAGGAAGGATATACTGGCTTTGGAGGGGGTACAGAGACGATTCACTAGGCTGATTCTGGAGATGAGGGGGTTACCTTATGATGATAGATTGAGTAGACTGGGTCTTTACTCGTTGGAGTTCAGAAGGATGAGGGGTGATCTTATAGAAACATTTAAAATAATGAAAGGGATAGACAAGATAGAGGCGGAGAGGCTGTTTCCACTGGTCGGGGAGACTAGAACTAGGGGGCACAGCCTCAAAATACGGGTGAGCCAATTTAAAACCGAGTTGAGAAGGAATTTCTTCTCCCAGAGGGTTGTGAATCTGTGGAATTCTCTGCCCAAGGAAGCAGTTGAGGCTAGCTCATTGAATGTATTCAAGTCACAGATAGATAGATTTTTAACCAATAAGGGAATTAAGGGTTACGGGGAGGGGGCAGGTAAGTGGAGCTGAGTCCACGGCCAGATCAGCCATGATCTTATTGAATGGCGGAGCAGGCTCAAGGGGCTAGATGGCCTACTCCTGTTCCTAATTCTTATGTTCTTATATTCTTATGTAGGTACTGTGTTGGTGATGATTGGGACGATTTTATTGAGAGACTACAGCAAAGTTTCATCACTAAGGAATGGTTGGGACAGGATTCGGCCGACAAACACAGGGCTCATCTCCTGACAGTTTGTGGATCCAGGACATACTCCCTGATGAAGGACCTTCTAGCGCCAGAGAAGCCGACGGATAAGACTTTTGAAGAGCTCAGTAAGTTGATCGGGGAACACTTTAAACCGACGAGCAGCATGCACATGGCGAGACACCGGTTTTACACGCACCGGCGGAGAGAAGGGCAAAGCGTTCCAGACTTCGTGGCAGACCTCCGGCGACTGGCGAGCCGATGTAAGTTCCCAGATGTGGAGATGCTGTAAGACTTTTTTATTGAGGGCATTGGGCATGCTGGGGTTTTCAGGAAACTGATTGAGACCAAAGACTTGACCCTGGAAAAAGCGGCTTTGATGGCCCAGACATTTAGCTCAGGAGAGGAAGAGACCAAAATGATGTTTGACAAAAATCTTGGCTTAAATGCAGCAAATGGACAGGGAGTCAACATTGTTAATGCGGCAAACAGTTCTCCAGGCAGACAAGGGCAATCGGACATGCCCGAGCATATAGTCAAACCGAAAGGGGGAATTCATCAGAGACAATGGCTAGCTGAACGGCGATTCACGCCATTGCAAGGGACAATGCGGCCAGTAATGGGGCCATCAACACCTGTCAATGGTGCGCTTAAGGACAGTTACAAAGACAGTCAGAGACGATCGACTGGGAATGGACCTTTTGTTTCCAACAACGGCTCATGTTGGAGATGTGGAAGCAAACACCCAGTCAGAGCTTGCAGGTATCAGCAATATACCTACAGAAATTGCAACGTCAGTGGTCACTTGGCGCGTATGTGCAGGAAGCCTGTAGCCAGGTTGATGTACGAGGAGGACGGGTCCGATGTAATCCCTACGAGGCTAAATGAACACTGGGGGAAATCGCTGGAAGCTGAAGTTCAGCGAGTTCATGTGGAGCACATATATAGTTCATACACCAGGACGCCAAAGATAATGATGAAAGTGCTCCTCAATGGCATCCCAGTATCAATGGAGCTAGACACGGGGGCCAGCCAGTCCCTGATGAGTATCAAACAGTTCGACAAGTTGTGGGCGTCCAAGGCCAGGAGGCCAAAATTATTGCCGATTGATGCACAGCTACGGACATATACAAAGGAGATCATTCCGGTGTTAGGCAGTGCCACAGTAGTCGTGATCCATAAAGATTCGGAGAATAGATTGCCACTCTGGATTGTCCTGGGGGACGGTCCTGCACTACTCGGGAGGAGTTGGCTTGCTGTCATGAACTGGAAATGGGGCGATGTCAATGCAATTTCCTCAGTGGAGCGAGTATCATGCTCACAGGTCCTGGACAAATTTGACTCATTATTTCAACCCAGCATTGGCACTTTCATGGGGGCCAAGATATTGATTCACATAAACCCGGACGCCAGGCCAGTACACCACAAGGCCAGAGCGGTGCCGTACGTGATGCGGGAAAAGATAGAAGGTGAATTGGGCCGCCTGCTGAGGGAAGGCATCATCTTGCCAGTCGAATTCAGCGACTGGGTGAGCCCGATTGTGCCGGTGCTCAAGGCGGATGGGTCGGTCAGGATATGTGGTGATTACAAGGCCACCATCAATCGGGTGTCACTCCAAGACCAGTACCCGATACCGAGAGCGGAGGACCTTTTTGCGTCGCTATCCGATGGCAAACTTTTTTCAAAATTGGACCTGACCTCAGCTTACATGACCAGGAGCTGGCGAGTGAGTCGAAGAAGCTTACCACCATCACGACACACAAGGGATTGTTTGAGTACAACAGATGTCCGTTCGGGATTCGCTTGGCCGCCGCGATCTTTCAATGAAATATGGAAAGCCTCTTCAAGTCGATTCCAAGGACGCTGGTTTTTCAAGACAACATCCTCAGACTGAAGAACCCTCCACAACCTGGAGGAGGTGCTACGCAGACTGGACCAGGTAGGGCTGCGACTGAAAAAGACGAAGTGTGTCTTCCTAGCTCCAGAAGTAGAATTCCTGGGGATGAGGGTAGCAGCAGATGGGATCAGACCTACTGCGTCCAAAACGGAAGCGATCCAGAGAGCACGCAGATCCCTTAACATGACGGAGCTGCGGTCGTTCCTGGGGCTCCTGAACTATTTGGTAACTTTGTTCCCAAATTGAGCACGCTGTTAGAGCCGCTACACGTGCTCCTACGCAAAGGTCGCGAATGGGTCTGGGGTGACAGCCAGGAAAGGGCTTTTGATAGAGCGCGCATTTTGTTATGCTCCAACAATCTGCTAACGCTATATGACCCATGTAAGAAACTTGTTTTAATGTGCGATGCATTGTCCTATGGGGTCGGGTGTGTGGTGCAGCATGTTAATGCCAAGGGACAGTTACAGCCAGTAGCTTATGCCTCCAGAAGTCTGTCGCAGGCAGAAAGGGGCTACGGGATGGTAGAAAAGGAAGTGCTTGCATGTGTATATGCAGTAAAAAAAATGCACCTGTTCCTGTTTGGCAGGAAATTTGAGCTGGAGACAGATCATAAACCCCTAATGTCCCTTTTGGCCGACAACAAGGCCATAAATGCAAATGCATTGGCATACAGAGGTGGGCACTCACATTAGCCGCCTATGACTATACAATTCGGCACAGACCGGGCACTGAAAACTGCGCCGATGCACTCAGCAGGCTCCCACTAGCCACCACCGAGGGGGCAACCGAGCCTGCTGCAGAGATGGTCATGGCTGTTGAAGCTTTCGAAAGCGAAGGCTCACCCATGGCAACCTGTCAGATCAAAGTCTGGACAAATAGAGACCCGCTACTGTCTTTAGTCAAGAAATGTGTCCTGAATGGGGACTGGGCAGCCACGTACGGGACATGCCCTGAGGCATTCAAACCATTTCACAGGCGCAAGGATGAACTCTCGACTCAGGCCGATTGCCTACTGTGGGGAAACCGAGTAGTCATGCCCCAGATGGGCAAAGAGATGCTCATCAGAGAACTCCACAATGAGCACCCGGGCATTGTCATGATGAAGGCAATTGCCAGGTCACACGTTTGGTGGCCAGGGATAGATGCAGACCTGGAACTTTGTGTTCGCAGGTGCAACACGTGTGCCCAGCTGGGCAATGCGCCCAGGGAAGCCCCCCTTAGCTCCTGGTCCTGGCCCGCCAAGCCATGGTCACGCACCCATGTGGACTACGCAGGTCCTTTCATGGGAAAAATGTTTTTGGTTGTAGTAGATGCCTACTCCAAATGGATCGAGTGTGACATTCTCAATTCAAGCACATCCTCTGCTACGGTAGAAGTCTACGGGCAATGTTCGCCACCCATGGTCTACCGGACGTCTTGGTCAGCGACAATGGCCCGTGCTTCACAAGCATTGAATTCCAGGACTTCATGGCAGGAAATGGTATCAACCATGTCAGAACGGCACCGTTGAAGCCGGCCTCAAATGGCCAGGCGGAATGAGCAGTGCAGATAATCAAATAGGGGATGCTCAGAATCCAAGGGGGTTCCCTGCAAAGCCGCTTATCACGCCTCCTGTTGGCCAATAGATCCCGACCACACTCGCTCACAGGGCTCCCATCCGCAGAGCTGCTAATGAAAAGGACGTTCTAAACCAGGTTATCCCTTGTACACCTCACCACGAAAGAAATTGTTGAGAGCAGGCGCCAGTCACAATGTGACTACCATGACGGGAATGCGAGGGCGCGATGTATTGATGTCAATGACCCTGTCTTTGTCTTCAACTACGCTGCAGGGCCTAAATGGCTCGCAGGCACTTTGATTGCCAAAGAGGGGAATAGGATTCTAGTAGTTTAACTTACCAATGGACAAATCTGCCGCAAACACGTGGATCAAACAAAAAGGAGGTTCAGCAGCCCCATAGAAGAAGCAGAGGAAGAACATGATGTAGAGTTCACTCCTCCACAGGTGACCGAACACCGGGACCAAGCAGAGGAGAGCCCAGTCACTGTGGGCAGTCCGGACAGGCCTGAGGCACCGCAAACAGCAGACACTCAGGCCAGCGCCCAACAACCGGAGCCCCAACTCAGGCGCTCTACAAGGGAGCGTAAACCATCAGAGAGACTTAACCTGTGATCCCAATAAGACTTTGCGAGGGAGGTGATATCATGTATTCGACTGTCATTGTAACCCATGTATAAACTGACCTAAGTTGTACACCTTGAGAACATTGACCACTAGGTGGTGAACTTGTGGGAGACACTCCTAACCTGGACTTTCAGCTATTAAAGGGGAAGCTCCACCCACCTTCATCACTTCATAATGTTCTGGCTAATAAAGGTAACTGGTCACAGAGTGACCTTCTCTCAAGTATGGGCCTCATGTGCATTTATACTGTATAGTAAGGACATAGAAAATCCAATCAATAAAAAAGTAAAAAATAGAAGTCCTACCTTTATGTGAAGTAAAAATGTTTCTGTCAGCCTCTCTCTGTGTCTCTGTCAGTGTTTCTGTCACTGTCTCTCTCTCTCTGTATCTGACAGTGTCTCTCTCTCTCTGTCTCTGACAGTGAAGTGTAGGAGGTGGGGGAAGAGAGGGTGGGGGTGGGGGGAGGGGCTGAACGTGGGGGGGCGGGGAGCCTGGATGGAGGCACCCTTGCTCTCTCCTCCGGCCCTTCGATCATTTCGAGTGCCCCCCCAACCCACGCTCCTCCATCCCTTCCCACGCTCCTCCATCCTTTCCCATGCTTCTCCATCCTTTCCCATGCTTCTCCTCCACCGATCACCTCCCCAGTGCCCCCCAACCCATGCTCCTCCATCCCTTCCCATGCTCCTCCATCCTTTCCCATGCTTCTCCATCCTTTCCCATGCTTCTCCTCTACCGATCACCTCCCCAGTGCCCCCCAACCCATGCTCCTCCATCCCTTCTCATGCTTCCCCATCCCTTCCCATGCTTCTCCCCCACCGATCACCTCCCCAGTGCCCCCTTCCCACTCTCCTCCATCACTCCCCGGTATCTACACCATTCAAACACAGACTGGGGGAAAAACGCCCTGCTGAGCCATTGCGCATGCGCGCATGCTCCAACGCACCTGCGCAACGCTGCCGGCACTCAGAAGAACGCTTCTCGGCCTTTTGGCTAAGATCTGCATAACTAACCTGACCAGCCACCATGACGTCCGGGTGGTTTCTCCCTGGTCAGGAAGGTATATGCTTACATTTTTGTAAAACCGGAGGTGGGTGGGATTAGTGACCCATCCACCTCCACGGAGGTGTGTGGGGGACCTGACCCATCCACCTCCATGGCACGAACCTGGTATTGCAGTACTTCCAGGAACGGTGCAGTGGCTCTAGGCCTTTTGGCTAAGAGCATTGGCGCAGAGTGATCCTTGACTGGTGCAGGGTGACCTCTGGCGTTTGACAAAGAATTGTAACGATTGGATAACGATTGGACATGAATTTAAAAAAAAAAAAATTTAATGAAAACCATGCTTCCACATGGAATCTGATAGAGCAGACCATTGATGTCCTTAAACAACGCTTCCACTGTCTGGACCCCTCTGGAGGAGCCTGCAGTACTCACCAGAGCGTATCTTAATATTTGTCGTGGTCTGCTGCATGCTGCACAACCTCGCCATCATGAAGGCACAGCCCTTGCCACTGGGCATACGGTGACCAGCTGAGGAGGAATAGGAGAAAGAGGAAGCGGAAGAAGAGGAGGCAAACCAAACAGCAGCTATTTGCCCAGGATGTCTGTGATTGACACATTTGATTGCAGTACGAGTGAACGCAAATGCAATTCCCCATTCAACAATAGTCCCACACCTTACCTTCCCTCTGTTACTAACCATCACAGTGTCCTCTTGACATAAAAGCACCAATAAAGAAACATTGCAATCCAACTTCATATATCAATCCATCCAATAGAACCGAACAAAGTCAACTAATCCCCCTGTGCATTCCCTTAGTGCCTGACTTCCATGTCCCTTTGCCTGTCCTAGAGCTCCAAGGCATCTCAGTGGCTGCAGCATGGCTGGTGGAAGGCTGCTGACTTTCAGTGCGGGAGATTGCAGATGGCCTTGCAGGGCAACCTCAAGCAGCTCTGGGTCTAGAAGGCCCGGCTGCAGACTGCACCATTTCAGCCTAGGCTGCAGCATTCTGCGCTGGCTGGCTGACAGGCAACAGCAAGAGCACTGGCGGAGTGGCAGGAATACTGTCAACCTGACAGAGGACAGCAGATTCGTGCTTCACGGGCCACGGCCACTCCCCTAGGGCACCTCAGCAATTCTAGTAATCTGTTGGAGGACAGATTGCTGGACTGCTATGATACCCTGCAAGCACCTTGCCACATTGGTAAATGCAGCCACGCTGGCAGCAGTCTGAGCTTGCGTGTCAACAAGCTGAGACTGCATGAGAGTAGTCTGAGCTTGCATGACTTCAGTCTGATCTTCAACTGCAGCATTCAAACATTGTGTGGCTTCTAGTCGTGCTGCAATTGAAGCTGCAACATCAGCCATCAGACACTGCTTCATGATTGGGTATACAAGTGCGTTAATGGAGTTGCTTATCACTTCTATGGTGGAAATCATGGGTTGCAAGCTTTGTGGAAAGCCCTGTCCAAGGTGGGTGCTGGACTCCTTCGTGCTTCTGGACATTTCTCTCAGGCTTTCTGGCAGGCCTGCCAATGCACCAAGCATTTCATTGTACATACCCATCAGCCACCTTCTGTAGGCTACTCCATCCAAGTCTTCATCTGAGTCCTCTGTAGCAGAATTCATGTGTGACTTCGCCTTCGGGTAGCTGGCAACTGTGCTACCCTTTCCCCATGCCCTGGCTGCAGGCCACTCATGATTGGTGTCTCACCACGTGCAGATCCCACCTCTAACCTATCCTTTAAACGCTATGTAGAGTGCCAGTATCTGAGCGAGTGACGGTGCTGTGTCTTCATCAATAATGCCTTGGTGTTGTTCTACTTCGTGCTCCTCCACCAGCACCTGGCCAAGTGTCAATTCTTGGCTATCTGAAAGGAGAATGCACAAGGGTAAGGTTGTGGTGAGGGAGAAAGCAAGTGGTGCATGGTTACACCATGTGCAGATCAGAAGAGACTGTTGGATGAGGGGGAAATGGGATGTGAGAAGAAGGATTACGTATGAGGATACCGGCAACTCTTTCAGCCCTGCCGCTTGTGACGGGCTCAGCGTTTTCCCTCCCAATAATGACCAGTGCCATCACCTCCATCGGGGTTAGGTTTTGCAGGCGCGCTTGTCCCCCGCTGGTTAGGTCGTCCTGACGCCAGTTGTAAGCCACCTTTTCCTGTAAGAGAAAATAAAGTGTGTCAGTGAGTGTGGTGCAATGTGTTTGGGTGATATGCCTGTCATGATTGAATAGGTGACAATGTGTGCAAGCTGTGAGATGTGGGTGTGAGGCTTACAGCAGTGGAAAGTGTTTGAGGGTAAGGCAAAGCTATGAATGTGAGGTATGAGTTGTGTTTTGTAGAGATTGTGTATAGATGAGTGATGAGGGGGGTGGTGCATTGAGCAGTGTGTGAGGCTAGTGGTGCAGATGGTGGGATATGGCATTTGAGGATGAAGTCACTGACCTTTATTCATGTGAGGATATTAAACTTCTTCTGACGCTGGATCCAGGTACTGGGAGCTATACTTCTGGCATTTACCACAGTAGCTAACTGCTCCCAATGTTCACGCTCAGTTGCATGAAAACGGGGAATTTTAAATGGGCTGCACAGCCCATTAAAGGGGCCACATGAACCCAAAAACAATTAGAGGAAACAATTTTCTATTGGATTTTGCACATTTGCCTCGAGGGCCTCCTGGCCCCCTGTGGATAAAGGACCTCTCTCCTCGTGTGAACCTCCTAGACCAATGTCTCCAGTGCTGCATCAGAGAACCTTGGTGCACGCTCACTCTCCGTTGTGATATAATTGTTTTTTTTCCTCCCCTCACTCTCTTCCCCAGCCAGTTGAATGAGCTGCTGCAGGCAAAATGCACCTCCCCTTTAAGAGGTGCAGACTGCCTTTAAGAAGAGCAGGCGAGCTTTAATTGTGTTAGCCTTGCATGTACTTGGGCCCCCTGCTAAGGGTTCAGCCACTCAGAAGCATATTCTGCGCTGGGCTGAACGCCACAATTATGCTCATTAGCAGGCAGCATGAAACTAGCATGCTGCTTGAATTGCTTTGAACGGGTGCAGGTTGATCGCACATCGCTGATTAGAAACCAAAAAGGGGACCTATGCATGGAGGCAGAGGGCATGGCTGAGGTACTAAATGAATACTTTGCATCTATCTTTACCAAGGAAGAAGATGCTGCCAAAGTCATAGTTAAAGAGGAAGTAGTTGAGATATTGGATGGGATGAAAATTGATAAGAAGGAGGCACTAGAAAGGCTGGCTGTACTTAAAGTAGATAGGTCATCAGGACCGGAGGGGATGCATCCTAGGATGCTGAAGGAAGTAAAAATGAAAATTGCGGAGGTGCTGGCCATAATCTTCCAATCCTCCTTGGATACGGGGGTGATGCCTGAGGACTGGAGAATTGCAAATGTTACACCTGTCATGCATGCATGCTTGGGGTTACTATCCACCAGGTGGCACCACTGTCGGAGGTCATTGGGCTGTGCGCATGTGTGTGCGGCCCAGGTATAAAAGGCCAGCCATCATGTAATGTAATCACTTTAGGCCCGAATAAAGCAGAGCCAGGTTCCTACCTGTGTTAGTTTACAGTATTCAGACTATCGAGTTATTACATACGTAACATTTGGCGACGAGGTAACTTAAGAACCTTTGCATGCAAAAAATGAGCACAATTGGAATTCTGGAGAGATTCGTTATGTTTAGAATAATTCCACAAGACTGCATATCTTAAGCTCAAACTGTTGTGACCTTGGTCTCTTTATTTAACTGAGTGAGGAGGCAGCATGGTAGACTGCCTTTTATACCTGCTTGTCCAGCATGTGCAGGTGACCCTAAGGTCTCCCACAGGTGCGCCCCCTGGTAGCAAGTCTTACACATTGATAATGTTTACATACACAACATCCCCAAGTGGATTGCCGGTACTGTTACGGCCAAGGAGGGTAACAGAGTGTTTATCGTCAAGCTCAAGAATGGGCAAACATGCAGAAAACATGTTGATCAGATAAAGCTGCGGCACACGGATGAACCGGAACAGTCTGAGGAAGACCCAATCAGTGACCAACCAACCTACCCTCAGTCATCAGAGGACTCCGCTGTCATCAATGAATCTGGACTTTCAATCCCTGACATGGTCATTGCCATTCCCAACAGATCGGCTATCCAGCCACCAGTCATAACAGACTCAGAATGCTCGCTCATTGACACTCCCATCAGATCGGCTACCCAGCCCCCAGTCATAACAGACTCAGAAAGCTTGCCCAAGGCTGGAGTTGAACTGAGATGATCAACTTGGGAGCGGAAAGCCCCGGACCATCTCAATTTGTAAAAAGACTGTTACTAACATCTTAGAGGTGGATATTGCCATGTATGTATGCTTGGGGTTACTAGCCAGCAGGTGGCGCCACTGTCGGAAGTCATTGGGCTGTACGCATGTGTGTGTGGCCCAGGTATAAAAGGCAAGCCATCATGTAATGTAATCACTTCGGGCCCTAATAAAGCAGAGCCAGGTTCATACTTGTGTTAGTCTGCAGTATTCAATCAATCGAGTTATTACTTATGTAAAAACTCCCTTGTTCAAAAAAGGCTGTAAGGATAAACCCAACAAATACAGGCCAGTCAGCTTAACCTCGGTAGTGGGGAAGCTTTTAGAAATGATAATCTGTGACAAAATTAACAGTCATTTGGTCAAGTGCGGATTAAGGGAAATCAGCAGGGATTTGTTAAAGGAAAATTGTGTTTCACTGACTAGGTTGAATTTTTTGATGAGGTAACAGAGTGGGTTGATGAGGGCACTAAACATCGAAACATAGAAACATAGGAAATAGGAGCAGTAATAGGCCATTTGGTCCTTCGAATCCACACCGTCATTCAATGTGATCATGGCTGAACCTCTATCTCAACACCATATTCCCGCTGTTTCCCCATACCCCTTGATGCCTTTTGTTTCTAGAAATCCATCTATCTCCCTCTTAAATATATTCAGTGACTTGGCCTCCACAGCCTTCTGTGGTAGAGAATTCCACAGATTCACTAGCCTCTGAGTGAAAACATTTCTCCTCATCTCGGTCCTAAATTTCCTACCCCATATCCTGAGACTGTGACCCCTTGTTCTAGACTTCCCAGCCAGTGGAAACATCCTCCTCGCATCCAGTCTATCCAACCCAGTCAAAATTTTATACGTTTCAATGAGATCCCCTCTCATTCTTCTAAAGTCTAGTGAATACAAGCCTAGTCGACCCAATCTCTCCTGAACCGACAGCCCTGCCAGCCCAGGAATCAGTCTGGTGAACCTTCGCTGTACTCCCTCTATGGCAAGTATATCCTTTCTTAGGTAAGGAGAAGTAAACTGCACACAATACTCCAGGTGCGGTCTCACCAAGGCCCTATATAACTGTAGTAAGAACATAAGAACATAAGAAATAGGAACAGGAGTAGGCCATACGGCCCCTCGAACCTGCTCTGCCATTCAATAAGATCATGGCTGATCTGATCATGGACTCAGCTCCACTTCTCCGCCCACTCCCCATAACCCCTTGTCCCCTTATCGTTTAAGAAACTGTCAATTTCTGTCTTAAATTTATTCAATGTTCCAGCTTCCACAGCTTTCTGAGGCAGCGAATTCCACAGATCTACAACTCTCTGAGAGAAGAAATTTCTCCTCATCTCTGTTTTAAATGGGTGGCCCCTTATTCTAAGATCATGCCCTCTAGTTCTAGTCTTCCACATCAGTGGAAACATCCTCTCTGCATCCACCTTGTCAAGCCCCCTCATAATCTTATACGTTTCTATCATTTATTCAACCGTCATTGTAATCCATGTATAAACTGACCTAAGTTGTACACCGTGAGAACACTGACCACTCGGTGGTGAACTTGTGGGAGACACTCCTAACCTGGACTTTCAGGTATAAAAGGGGAAGCTCCACCCACCTTCTCCACTTCAGTGCTGGCTAATAAAGGTTACTGGTCACAGAGTGACCTTCTCTCTAGTATGGGCCTCGTGTGCATTTGTATTGTATAGTAAGGACATATTAGTTTCGATAAGATCACCTCTCATTCTTCTGAATTCCAATGAGTAGAGGCCCAACCTACTCAACCTTTCCTCATAAGTCAACCCCCTCATCTCCGGAATCAACCTAGTGAACCTTCTCTGAACTGCCTCGAAAGCAAATATACCCTTTCTTAAATATGGAAACCAAAACTGCATGCAGTATTCCAGACATCGTTGCTCCTGTACTGAAATCCTCTCGCAATGAAGGCCAACATACCATTTGCCTTCCTAACTGCTTGCTGCACCTGCATGTTTGCTTTCAATGACTGGTGTACAAGGACAACCTGGTCCCTCTGTACATCGACACTTCCCAAGCCATCACCATTTAAATAATACTTTGTCTTTATGTTTTTCCTACCAAAGTGGATAACTTCACATATATCC